>NW_027133377.1:3750000-4240000 GCF_026122565.2 Emydura macquarii macquarii
TTTAAGAGATGTTTGAATTGCAAAATTAATTTACCTATTACTAAAGCAAAACATTAATTAAAAATTACAGGTTAGAAAAGTATTAAACTAGAGACAATTTCATTTTAGTTGGCATTTTATAAAATGGTACTTAGGTCATTTAGATTTGTTCATACATTTTTCATATGAAGGATGAATGCTGGCCTATTGAAGTCAATGGGAGTTCTTCCATTGACTTCAATAGGGTCAGGATTTCACCCTGAGAATTTAGACATCAGTCCTGCTAACACATACTGCATGTGAATGCTCCCACTGACTTTACAACTTCAGTGAGGATAGTCTTGTGCATGTTTGCAGGATTTAACTTTTTAATGAGAAGTATTCTGTTACAATTTTAATCTTCTAGGATCTCTCAGAATAAAAATAGTGGAAGAGAAGTTAAAAATGTATTCACATAAAGGTGAGAGATACATACATTTACTAGATGAGAAAATAAAGTTCAACTTTTTTTTAAATGATGGCAGTTGACAACAGTGTGGGGCGCTGATGTAATAAGAAGTACAGTCTGGTGGAAATATAATCTCAGTATTAAAAATCAGTTGAATGTTTTACAAAAATCTTACTTGTAGAACACACTTTTGGATAATCTGTTATCCCATGCACTGTAATTTCATTTTAGTTAAAATTTATCTGCAGAAATAATGTTAAAAGAAGCTCTCCTAAGACATAACAATATCTATTTTATGAAAATTTAGTTATTTTGGTGAGGGCTTCATCTATAGTACCGTTTAATGTAAGATTGCAGTTTTTTGTTCTTTATTCTCCATCTTTAAATACCTACCATCATTCCCTCTTCAGTTCTTATTTTATTTTTGTGATTTATTTTTGCTTGGGAAGTGTCTTGAACTGGTTTCTAGGAATGGACTGTGTCTTTGGAGTTTCCTTTAGTAATAAGCCGTGTTTCCTTTAGGTATACACAACTGGGCCTTGATCCAACAGTGTTATATTTCTTCTCAGTTAAATAAGGAATTGTGATGAAGAGAGGAGCCTGATCAACACCACAGAAGATAATTCCCCTCCACCATAATGAATGCCTTTGTCATAGGTTCTTACTTGACATAGTTGACCAACACTACACACCAGACTGTACTGAATTCTAAGGTTCACTCTATAGTTTATTCTACATTTACGACTTCTCATTTTTCTATTTGACAGCTACCTCTGCTGTACTTATTCTCTGATTAAAAAGCTCACAGCTTTCTCTTAAGCTGATGCCAACTGTAAATCAGCCAGTAGGTGTCACAGAGCAGATGGTCATCACCTTCCCCAAAACACTGGACTGGGTGGCTAGCGTCTCAAGACCACTCCCAAATTCAGCTCTCCTACATGGCAATATACTGCATTACTGCCAGAACACCGTGCTGACCCAGCACCTTACTATGAGTTTTCTATTAGCTTATGCTAAGGACAAATGATATAAAACACTGCTTAGTCCATTTTTCTTTAGTTAGGTACTGTATATTCTTGGATAATTGATATTTCCATTTTTCTAACATGCAATACAATTTTAATATCTATAATGTCTTTCAAAACTGTATCTAACATACAGTATTGAATTAATAATACATCTGCAGTTAATGTTTAGTAACAATCTACACAGAAACAAAATTCCAGTTGGGCCAAAATCTCACTGAAAAGCAAAAATGAAACTTGCAATGTCTGTTCACAGAAAGTAAAAATTATAATAGGTTCCCATTCTTGGGGTCTAGATTACCAGTGTGTGACAGTTAAAATGACCTGCAACTGAGGCTATGTCTACACTGACGGCGGCAAAGCCACCACAATCAGATTGACTTATTTGGATTGACTGGGCGGTCAGTGAAGACCCACTCAGTTGATCCAGAAGTTGACGTTATTAATCCATCCCCGCAAGTGGTGTAGCGCTGCGTCGACAGGAATGCGGTTCCTGTTGGTGCAGTGCGGTGAAGACGGCACGCAGAAGAGAAGCTCAGAAGTCGACGGGAGTTACGCAAGTTCTTTGCGTACTTTGCGTAACTCCCGTTGACTGCCGCCGAATTGCAGAGGTAAGTGTAGACCAAGCCTGAATAATCTTTGGTCCAAACTGCTGAAATGGACAGTACAAATAAGGGGATCTGGAGGTGGCAGATCTGAAATGAGGAAAGGAAAAAGGGGTGTGGAGACAGGAAGCTCCCTCTGTGGAACAGTTGCTAATTTCTTGGAAGAAGCATCACTTCTGGGCCTCTGTACGGATCTTATTAGCAGGGACAGGAGGAAGTAGAGTAGGGGACAGCCATTCTGTGAAATCATCTTTTGTTGAGGTAACAGATATTGATGCAGATATCTTATTTGGAGTTAATGATGATTGAAGCTCCAATAACTTATATGGGGCTCATCAGAAGATGCTAATGCACACTCACAAGGGGACTCAGCCAATGGCAACATGATCTCTGAAGGGTCTCTGCTACTAGGGGGGAATGCAGTGGGATTAGTTCTCAGTAAGACAAGGGTTTTTCCGTCTTGAAGGGCCACAAGATCTGTGGAGTGCAGAGGATCTTTTTTCCCTCTGAAAACATCTCCATTTGAGGAGATGACTAGTTGGAAACTCTTCAAGGTCAGTGTTATGGAGTTTCTTATCACCTCTGGTTTCTCCCCCATCTACTCTTCTTGTGGGTATCTTCACAGGAAGAGATGATCTAGCATTAAACTATTAATCAGCTTAATTAGTGAATGATTTTTGTCTACTTGCTGGTAAAGTACTCAAGGTACGCTGGTAAGCATTGTTTCTTACAGCAAGTTGCTTGATCAAGTTAAACAGTGATAGAATAGGCAGAACAAAATATCCCCAATCTCTGGGAGGGGAAAAGATGGTGGGTGAGTGGGGATCTACCGTCATAGATACCTTATGAAACAAGAGCAACATGATAGATATTGTATAATAGAATCAAATAGATTAAAGTAGTTCTGCCATTGACTGTTTCAATAACAAGAAAATGACCTTTTTAAAATTAAGATAAACACACACATGCATAACTGAAAACTCCAGAGGATCCAAAATGACTTACAAATGGTGAGAAAGAATGCTGGACCACTCTCCACTTGGAAAGAAGTTCTAAATAACTATAGACTAAACCTGGGTTCATGATTTGATAAAGCCCAAGCACAGTGACTTGGAGAAAAAATATATAGAAAACTCTATGTGGCTGCCAAGATTCTCCTGGACAGGAAATTATTTCAGTCTGACTAAAAGCTTACCAAATTTGTCTTAAGATTTCTCTGTCTGCTGAAGATTCAGGTCTGCTAAGGAGAAACCCTGTGAGATTCAAACAGAAAGCCACTTAAATACGAGTTCCAGAGGGGTAGCCGTGTTAGTCTGCTTTTAGCAAAACAGCGAGAGTCCTGTGGCACCTTAAAGACTCACACATTTATTTGGGCATAAGCTTTCGTGGGCAGAAATCCATGTCATCGGATGCATCACTTAAATATGGATGTCTTGGACATAGTTCGATGACATATTGGTGTCAAGTGAAACAAAACCGGATAGACACTGTTTCATATAAAAGTCGAGGGAACTTTTCAATTCTAATTTGCTGAGGTGTACCTCAGTGAGACAGGATGCGGGAAAATACTGGAAGGATATTAACTGGTAAAGATTTACCTGTCAATATTTGGGTAAGAATTTAGTCTGAGCCCACTCCAATGCTTCATCCTTAAGAAAGCTGCTGTAGTGCTGTTCTGTTCCCAAAGCCAGAAGCTCTTTACTCTGTAAGTTGAAGTCACTGTTAAATCTTTTTGGCCAGATCCTCTGGACTAGCTGAGCTGTGCTCAGCACAAGACAGGGAAGCCACAAAGATTCATGTCACCTTTACAGTACCCGAATCCTGTGGCCAGTTGGGAACCAATCTGTTTCCTGGTGTAAGTTGGTTCAGTCATCTTTATAAGGTGCAAGAACTGATTAATCCTGCCAAGTAGAAGTATAGGAAATCATGTAACTGTTTTCTTTTGAACTTACTCGAGATCTCTGCTGTCAGAGGGAAAGTGAAAAAGGTTCTCCCCAGTGAAGGGAGAAAGCATCCATCACTGCTGTGGTCATTTCTTGATTTTTAGAGCACAATACTGGTAACTTTTTGTTCAACTTCAAGAAAGAAACAGATCTTTCTCATCTATCATTCTTGAGAAATGTTTGTTCCACCTCTAATCCAGGTGTCATTCTTGGCAGTTCATTATTGGTCATCTGAACCCAGTTGCAATTCTGCTTTTCCTTCATGCCAGGTAAGTGGAAACCAGAAATATTCAGAGTGACATTTCCCACCTTTTTAAACTTGAGGCCATCCTAACACGAAAGCCAAAGTTCATCTTATTTTGCTTACTGAGTACACCTCTGTCCTAATTGTATGCGTTTAAAATTCCGACCTAAAAACACCCACATATCCTTTGGAAATAACAGGTTCTGAAAAATCACAGGGCATAGAGGACCTCCCTGAACTCCATGATATTCTTGTAGTGTCTGAATTTTGAAAAGAACTAAATTCTGTAATTATGAAACCCTTTGGAATAGTTTCTCTTCCCCATAATGCATACATAGATAGTTCATTCTTAACTGTAAATTATTACTCAGCTCTCAAAAAGTCATGTCTTGAAGGTATTTTTGCCATAATGAAGTAGAAAGTGTCTGCGAATAGTGAGACCATAATATCCTTTTAAGGGTGATTTACAAGATAGTATACCATAGACATTATCAGTAATGTTGTAACCATTAGATCCAACATCTGCAGCATGGCCCTTGCCAATATCTACTGGCAACCCCTTAATCTTTTTACAAAGTCCAAACCATCTTTGACTTTTGAAAGAATAAAATAGATTTTCATCTAAGCCATGTTTAGTAGGGATTTTTTTACATTCCAGTTGTCTCATGCTCGTTAATCTGGGATTTAGGGGTAATTTATGATTAATATGAGTGACACCACATCCTGGCAATGAGTTGAACAAATCCTTGAACTCTTCCCAGAGTCTTTCATTCTTCATAATCCAAAAGTCCAGATAAGAGATCAATTGCACTTCAGTTCTGGGCAGATATTTGTCATCCTGGCTCTTGCTATGACTGCTTTATGATGTTCTGGTGGTTCAAAGCAACTGTTAAAATTGCAGATACAGCATCCTTGCATTCTTGAGTAGTATAGAACCACCACAGTGGATCCTACACCACTCCTTTCCAGGATCCTACTGCAAAGGCGCAAGGGATCAAGGTTGGGCTGTTACTACATCCTGGTAACTCTTGGATGCCCCTGGGTATTGTAACAGTTGGGCGTAAATAAGAGTAACCCTGACGCTAGTCTAATTTATTCTGGGATGTCCCTCACTGTTCCAGGATAGGGGAGCATGAAAGGTGGTTGAAAGCCACATTTGCATCGCTCCCTTGTGCCAAATTAAACTTGTCTGGAGCCCATTGTATTGTCTAGCTGTTTTGCTATAATCATAAACATTCAGTAAACACATGTGACACTGTTGTTGGCCTATAAAAGCTAGAACAGAACAAAAGTATTACTTTCCCCCTGAGAAATCTTAGATTCATCTTTTAACTATGATATACTTCTCTGCATGTTGCATCCATCAACATACCGGTCTTCTTTTTGCAGCAACGGTAGAATTGCTTAACCAGACAACATTATGAATGTTCGTTTTTCTACAGGTATACAAAGGAGATATGCCCAGGATGGAACATTTTTGCCTCTTGAAATCCTGCACTTAGAATAAAATCCCTACCCTCTTTTGTCTTGTATTAGTAGATTGCTAGCAGTTTTGCCATGATTTTTTGCAAAGACTTTTCCTAATACTGCTGAATTTGAGTGCATGCTCAAACGTTTATATAATATTGTAGCTTTCCATGTTACTTTACAGGGATTGAAGTAGACCTACTCTGAAAAACTTACAAACTGAATTAGACAAACAACACATGAAGAAAAACAGTGTGTAAAAAGGAGAGATGAGGGATAAGTATGGAAGAAACAATTTCTAAAATAAAAAGTAGGCTCAGTGCCTGGAAAGTGCTTTGCTTGGTGAACACATCCGGTGCATATATGGTGGTCAGGGCTGCAGTCACATTAAACACCAAACCAAACAGCTGGTATAGGTGTACATTGTGCTCTAGGATTTGGCATATAACAAACAGATCTATAAGGCTCAGGGTCCAACATCAAGAGCACCCCAGGTTGTGTACTAGTGAGATATGCCTGACCAGGATTTGAGCGTAGATTTCAATTTGATTTCCAGGTTGTGGGTGAGCATCCCATGGAGTGACATTAAGATTCCAATACTAGTGAAACCTTTAACCATTGACAGAAACCCTTAATGTCAGGTCAGACTTAGGAGAGCTAGTGAAAATGTTCTAAAGATGTTAAAGCAGCAGTGACCAGTAGAATAATTTTATCCCAAAATTTGCAAAGGACAGAAAAATTCCTGCAAGACCCTATTTTATGAACAAATTAAAGTTGGAAATTAGAAGAAGGTTTCTAACCAACAGAGGAGTGAGGTTCTGGAACAGCCTCTCATTAGTTGCGGGTGAAAACAACTTAATTAGTTTTAAGAGACAGCTAGACAAATTTTTGAGTCCAACTGTCCAAAGAAATTGTTTGTGATGATAAGGGGCCCGGCTTAACAACCCTGAGACTCACTTCCGATTTGTCTTATTTTCCTAAAAGATCATGCTTCAGGGTTTCAGCCAGCCACTGGCAGGGGCTTTCTCCATCCTCAGTGTATTTTGGAGTTGGGAGAGGTTTTTCTCCTTCCCCAAAGCATCAGGGATTCCACAGCTCTGGCCCTCCGTCAGATGTCCTGAAGTGACATTGAGCATTCTCTTGCTCAGGTCCTTGGTGGGCTGGTTCTTGCTCACATGCTGGGTCTAACTGAACACCATATACAGTCCTGGAAAAGTTTCCCCCCAGCTCAGATTGGCAGTAACCTTAGGGATTTTTTGCCTTCTTCTGCAGCACGTGGGTGCAAGTCACTTGCTAGGGTATATCCCAATTAATCATTTCCCTGGCATTGTAGGGGCCTTGAACACCGATGCACCTCTGTCCCTCCTGTTCTCTGCCTGTGACACATAATAGTTTAGTCTCCTGTGAGCTGTAATACTTTGGTCTAATTTCAGTTGCTAGGTTTAGTGGGAAGATGCTAGGTGGTGTTGGTGGCTTGTGATATTCAGGAGGTTGAACTAAATGATCTGGTGGCCCCTTCTGGCCCTAAAATCTATGATTCTTCTGCCTTACCATCAGATACAAGTTCCAACACCACATGCTGTCAAGCCCTACTTTTATTCTGCCAATGATGCCTGCTTGTCCACTTCTCCTTCAAGCATCTCCCTTCTATCTCTCATGCCATTCTCCATGCATGAGAACATCTTTCCATCAAACTGAATAAAGCTGCCAGTTTATCTGCTTTTGAATCTTTTCTTAAAATCTACCTCTGCTGTGATGCCTACAAATCACTTATATCTGTGATTGGGTAGTCAAGTGGTGAGCTGTGACTTTTGCTTTTCTGCTAAAAGTTTGTTTTATTGTTACGTTATCCTTCCAATTCATGCCCCACCCAGCCTGTCTATTTTGTCCACCCGTTGCCTCCTGTCTGACATGCAGATGGTGAGTTCTCCAGGGGAAAAACCTCTTTTCTTTGTTACTTGTCTGTACAGCGCTTAGCATGGGAACTTGGATTCTTGACTGAAGTTCCTAGCTGCTCCCATAATAACAAATAATAATGTTATGTTCTCACTTCCCTCTTTTATAAAAAAACAAATAAAAACAAATCAAATACAAAAAAGACCCTCAACTCTTACTATGGCCTTGTCCTGTGTCCCTTTCTATAGTACCATCTTGGACTGGCTCCTGCCCTTTGTTGCAGCAATCTTTAGACAGCATGCCAAGCCTCCACCCTCCCCTAAATGCCCCACTCTCTTCTATTTCCTCTCCACACTTCTCTCCATGTGAGAATCATAGAATCATAGGATTGGAAGGGACCTTGAGAGGTCATCTAGTCCAGTCTCCTGCACTTATGGCAGGACCAAGCATTATTTAGACCATCCCTGACAGGTGTTTGTCTAACCTGCTCTTAAAAATCTCCAATGATGGAGAGCCCACAAACTCCCTAGGCAATTTATTCCAGTGCTTAACTACCCTGACAGTTAGGAAGTTTTTCCTAATGTCCAATCTAAACCGTCCTTGCTACAATTTAAGCCCATTGCTTCTTGTCCTATTCTCAGAGGTTAAGAAAAACAATTTTTCTCCCTCCTCCTTGTAACAACCTTTTATATACTTGAACACTGTTATGTCCCTTCTCAGTTTTCTTTTCTCCAGACTAAACAAATTCAATTTTTTCAATCTTCTCTCATAGGTCATGTTTTCTAGACTTTTAATAATTTTTATTGCTCTTCTCTGACTTTCTCCAATTTGTCCACATCTTTCCTGAAATGTGGTATCAGAAATGGACACTACTCAAGTTGAGGCCTAATAAGCATGGAGCAGAGCGGAAGAATTACTTCTCATGTCTAGCTTACAACACTCCTGTTAATGCATCCCCAAATGATGTTCGGGGTTTTTTGCAACAGTGTTACACTGTGGACTCATATTTAACTTGTGATCCACTATGACCCCCTGATCCCTTTCTGCAATACTCCTTCCTAGGCAATCATTTCCCATTTTGTACATGTGCAACTGATTGTTCTTACCTAAGTGGAGTACTTTGCATTTGTCCTTATTGAATTTCATCCTATTTTTTTTCAGACCCTTTCTCCAGTTTCTCCATTATAAATATTTATAATATATAATAGATAGATATATATTTATAAATATTTACAATAGATAAATAATATAATTATAAATATTTATTATATTATTATAATATTATGTATTTATTATATATATTTATTCATCTCCCAGTTCAGCATTGTCCACCAACTTTGTAAGTGTACTCTCTATGCCATTATCTAGACTACTGATGAAGATATTGAACAGAACTGGACCCAGAACCAATCCCTGCAGCACTCCACTTAATATGCCCTTCCAACTTGCCTGTGAACCACTGGGAACTGTTTTCCAAACAGTTAAGCACCCACCTTATAGTAGCTCTATCTCGGTTGTATTTCCCTCATTTGTTTATGAGAAGGTCATACAAGACAGTATCAAAAGCCTTTCTAAAGTTAAGATGTACCACATCTACCACTTCCCCCCTATGTATGTAAAAATTCTTCTAATCTTGACTCTTCTATTTCCCATAAATTCCTTAAATGTCTCCTCTTCCAACCTTCCCTTCTCAAGACTCTTTCCTAAATCCCAGGCTCTCGTATACCAGAAGCTCCCAAATTGTCTCCTCCAGTCTCCTCTTCCTTTCTCCAAACTTCTTTCTCTCTTCTCCAAACTACGTTGGCAGCCCTTTTTATCCCTTAAAAATCCCTGCATTTTCCCTTTTCCAACATTCCTCAGTCTTTCCTCCCTCTTCTCCCAAACCACCTTGCTCTCATCTCTTCTCAGATGCTTGTACTGTGCTCATCACTATAGTATTCTTTCTTCCTCCCAAATTCCCCAGTCTTGCCCCTTTTCTTCCACACCCTTCATTCTCTCCCCATTTCTCTAGTACTTCCTCTTTCTCCAACTTCTCCCCAATTACCCAAGTCTCTTTTCTTTCCCTAACAAGTCACCTTCTTTTTTCCCAAACCCCACAATTTCTTCTCCCTCTTTCCAAATCACCTCACTCTTGCCCAGACCTGTCTCATTCTTTATGAAAAACTACTCTATGAAAATCTCTCTCATTTTCTTCCCAATCCCTCACTCTCTCTACATCTCTTTATCACCTTCCTCCAAGTCCTCTATGTCTTTCCAATTTCTCCTCCCTCATCCAAAATCCTCTAATCTCTCTCTAGACCTCCCACTCATCTGTTAGCCTCTCCTTATTCCACTCAGATCCTATTCACTAATATCTCCCTGTTCTTCCAGAACCTGCTCTATAAACGCATCATCCATAGTTCTTTCCCCTCAACTTGTGCTAGTCTCCTGCTCTTGTGACAGTTCTTTCTCCCCAGATGCCCTTCCACAAACTTGTCCTCTTAGGGGACAAGGAAAAAAGGCAACTGCTCCCTCTTGATCAGGTTCCTCTTGCTCTGCAGCCACTCAGACTGGGCAAAGAGGAGTCCAGACAAAGAGATGAACTGGTTGTCTCCTGCCTGCCTTGCAGGGGGACACAGGAGCTCCTGCTGACAGGAGGTGCCAGCTGCAGCTGCCTTGAGACTAGAAGCTAACCAGCTGATTGCTGGCAGCAGCAGGGGAGGGAACAGAGAATTCTAAGCGCTGATGCACAAAGCAGCCTCAGTCTCCTCTTCTTCTTCCCCCACATTCCTCCAAAGCCAGCCACAATTATTCGAGGGGGGAGGAAACATATTGCTGTTCCCCTCTATAATTTTGACCATGACTCTGGACTCTTTCAAAACAAGTGGCCCTGATGCTAAGTCACAGACTTCTCATTGTAGTATCAAACTCTGATTCCTGTGATGACTCTTTCTTATGGTCTTCTGCTTCAAGTTTAAGTCAGACTTATAGGCTGCTTCTGGAGAGGCCACCCCTACCCTGATGCACCTTTCCCAGGACCAGATTGCTCAAGGTAATATTCTTGAGCATATGTCACACTCAGAAGAGTCATGGTCTGCTCCAAGACACCACAAGCAACTTCCTAAGGGGGACAACTTCCAGTTACATCTAAGCCACCTCTTGAATGTATCCACAAAAGAAAAGACAAATTACAAACAGAATCCTGTGAGGAGAAGACAGCTCCATTCATCATATAAAAACTTAATTTTAACTTAACATTGGAAGACAGCAAACTAAAATATATTATTATAAAAACTAAAATATATTCAACCTTATTGTGTCTTTAAAAAATATCAGGGTTAGCTCTTCAACAAACAAAAGAAAGAAAGGAATGGACTGTTAGAATCAGTGCTTATTTAGAATTTTACCTGAGGCTGTTCCCATCACTCTTGAACTGAGAGAACAGACCCAAGAATGGAAAACTATTATAAATTAATGAGAGTCCTGTAGCACCTTAAAGACTAACAAATTTCTGTGGGCATAAGCTTTCGTAGGCTGCAACCCACTTCATCAGATGCATGAAGTGGAAACCACAGATAGGAGGTATATAACTTAGTATTTTCACAAACTTTCTTTGTTTCTATCACAAACTCTCTATCTGAGGTTTTTCTGACGAAGTGGGTTGCAGCCCACTAAAGCTTATGCCCACAGAAATTTGTTAGTCTTTAAGGTGCTACAGGACTCTCGTTGTTTTTGCTGTATACAGACTAACACGGCTACCCCTTTGGAACTATTATAAATTACTTATTTTTGGAAAATCTGTATATTTCTAACTTTAGTTAACAAAATACTTTATTATTATTATGCACATTCAGGATAGAGAATAGGTAACTTTTAAACTTACCCCTAGAATCAGTAAAATGCAGACCAAACTCTGCCCTGTCCACAAAAGTAGGTAAAAATCACATTTTTTACTTTGTGATATGCCTTATTGTAAAATAAAGATGGTTTGAGGAAGAAAATGAATAAATACAATATAATTAAAAATACATAAAACTGAAATGCTTTTTTTTGATATATTTCGATACTAGCCAGTCATCAAACTTGAATTTTAATCATGCTGATTACAAGAAGCGTCTAATTAAATACTTTGCATGAATTTCTACTAAACAACTTTGGGTGACTAAGTCTTAAGCAACTCACACATCATATCTAGAAGAAGGAAGACAACTTGATATGTTACATAATATGACACCCAGTGCTTGTTATGTAAGCCCTTTAAATGTTAATTTTTTATTAAAAAAAGTTCCACCCTTCTTGTCAATGTATTATTATCAGAAAAATGAGAACTAAAGCTAAAAACATTTAATCTAAAGTGCTCAAGTATAAGGTGAGGTCTTGCACAACATCTAATGACACATATGGCCTGACAGAACTTGTGCTGGATAAAAATGCCAAAGCAGACTACTTTCCAGGTTGTCAACTTCCAGCGACAGATATTTATTGACTAATTAAATGGTTTTGTCACATTCTTGTCTAACTGAAACTTAATGTGAAATAACCACAACACAATTAGAGTGCACAGTACACATCAGGTGCTTCATTCATTGACTACACTGTAAATGTGAAATTCTAAAGGAGACTGTAACCAAACATATGCATATTTTACTTAGCACTGCTATGTGGAACTATACATTTGTATATTACTGGCATTTGCAACACCTGAAAGCTTGCACAGTATTTGATTTTTGCTGTTCCAAATTTAGCTTTATAGATTTTGTGAAATCATTTTATTACAATCTAGTTTATTGTTTTCCTTGGAAGATAAAATTTTCCCCCTACAGAGTAAAGAAGACAAAACACTTTACCTGAAGGATTTGGACACTGTACACAAGCAGGAAATCCAACTATAGAGCAGCAAAATAAGAAAATGCTTTTCCCTAGTACTACAGTGTGGCTGACAACCTGAATTCTTCAGTATCAATAAATACATCATTAGTTTTATTGCAGTCAATAGTTTGATCCTCCAGCAAACTCAGATAAAATAAACATACTTCTCAAAAGGAACATCCATTACTGTAAATATTTGCAATTACTGTTGCTTCCACTGTATGTTCAGTATTCTGATCAATTATCACCTCATAAATAACAGCATGATATTAGTGCTGAATATCAGACTGAAAAAATGCAGTAATACTATTGGCACTAACACAAAGAATTTTAAAGGCCTATTGCCTCTACTACTTGATTGGAAGACTATTTGCACTGTCTGGCAAAAAGCCCTCACAAGTAGACATTTCTAGTATCATTTTTTTTCAAACGTGTACAGTTCAGTACAACTAGGTTACCACAGTAAAAGTAAGTTGAAGCAAGTTGAGAATCCTGCAGTCTATTTAGAGTCAGACTGGGAATCAGCAGTAGTTTATTTCTTATACTGTTTGGGGAAAGAAGAATTATTAATATAATAAAACCAGCAATGAAACTAGTGATATTGAACAGTACCATTGGCTCATTTCTACTCCTTCTCTGGATCACCTTAAATAAATGTGAAAAACTCAACAGCTGCTAAACAGATAACACAAGCTAAAGAAACTTCATCTGGTTATTCATAGCAGCACCAGCTAACCAAATTATCATTCAGACTCCTCATTTCCAGAATCTAATCTGGATAAAGAATTAGGTAGTGAAAAATCAAAGAAAGAAGAATTGTTGGAGAAAGAATATGTTATGTAGTTCTTTAAGTTAAAAAGAAAGACTGGAAAAGAAACAGGAAATATGCTACTGGGTATGTTCCACCTGAAGAAAAAATATTTTAACTTAGTATTTTCACAAACTTCATAATTGAGTGAACACAATCAAATATGTGGCAATCTTGACACAGCTATATCTCAGGCTTAGAAAAGTGAGGAATGAGTCATAGAAAGCCTAGAACAAGCTTGTCACATCTACACTGACAGGTAGTTTTAAATAGGGCGTCCACTCTAATCTGCTGTTACTGCTTACCTAAGAATCTCTCTTCCCTCTAGTTTCCCTTAGTTTGTTTGGGTCTTCATCTCCCCTTTTCATACAGAAGTTACTGATATGATTTATGAAAATGACCATGACAAAAATTACATTAATTTGTTGTCCAACATCTAATAAATAAAAGATAATGTATTAGTTCTTTGGAATTTTTTTTAAACTAGTTGATATTACTTTTGATAGAGTAGATCATTTATATATGATGCACAAGAAATTGAAGAGAATACAGTAGCGTAAAATAAATAAATATAGTAGGGGAGCTGTGTATTTCTGATAATCAAACAAGCATCAAACAACAAGCATTACAATAATTTTCACTTTATGCACTTCTATTATTCTGTGTTCTCACACATTCTTATGAATCAATGACTGTTACTCCTCTACCTTTCTATCACTCGTAAAAAAAATCTGAATTATTTAAATACTCTACATGGACTTTAATTAGGTTTATGAACCTGAAAATCTTATTAAGAATGTTCACAAGTTTGATTGTCTAAAGCGCTATCAAGTCCAATCATTATTTCATACACAGTAATATTTTTAACTTTTAAATGTAACGTGTTGTGAATTTAGTGCTTGTAAGAGGTGTTGCAGTGACATCCTTGGTGTCTGCAATCCTCCATTTTTACCCAGAACATATACAAAAAGAGCAATAGCTGTGCAATTTTCTTCACACTACCATGCCAATATACCTCGTCCTTGAGTTGGATATAAGAGTAGTTCAATCTTTTCAATCCCTGGCCTCTCTGCTGAGGCAGCCCAAGAGGGAGCAGCATTTATAACTGTACTGGTACTTTTGAGCGCCTGCCCCTGGGAACTGGAGGGAGACTACCAAAATCATTTTGTAGGGGCCACCAAACAGCCATCACATGGCAACAACCTTCACTCACTAATGATCTGGGCTGGATCTGATTCAGTTACCTACAGAAGAAAAGCTTTATATCTCATTACTAATCCTCTAAACCATCCACCAAGAGCACTGCATTTTAATGACTCCAAAAGAATAAACAATGAAGAAAGAACCTATATTATGAGGAGACTTTACGGTAATTAGATTTATTATCCTAAAATAGATTACCTTGAAGAGATCAAGTAGAAGATTTCAAAGTCATGAATGCTACTATTCAACCACTGAATCTTTGTCTACATCAGAGAAATTTGGTATTGTTTGGTCCCCCTAGCATGACTGTAACCAGCTCTGAAACCAGGTGTCTACACACTAAAATACTCCAATACACTTACTCACACCATCATTTGGATTAGATTTGCTTTGAGCAAGGCTAACCACGGTGTAGTCTGCCATGTCACACTCTCTTTAGAGGTACGATGGCACTCTCGCTATGAATCACTAGTATGATAGCTCCAATGATGCAAATAGTTCTCTCTCTGCCATTCACCAGTGGACTGGTCTTCCTCTAGATGGTCCATCTGGTCCGCTTTCTGTACTCCTTTATGCAGAGATGAAGTTTTGCAGCAGTCAATTTCCTGTAAAAATAATGATGCATCTTTGTGGAGATCATTTGTATGCTATTTTCATAGAAATCAATCTCTTCAACCGCAGTCTATTTCATATTGCCTCAATCACTAGCTGTCAACTGGCCTGAGACTGATGTGAGGGCATTGGTGACTAGGTTGAGACCATCTAGCTAAACTCAGTAATAAGGAAAACTTTGGTCTATGACAAAGGCATCTGAGCACCTAGCAGGGATGAGCATAACTCAGAGTGGCAAAAAGTACCTTGAAAAGATCTGGGGACTTCTGTCTCATACAAAACTAGGGACAATTATAATATATTGGGTGCAGAGAGGAAAAGATGTCCTCTTTGAGGACCTGGACTCAATTCTGGACTCATTCTTTTACAAAGCCTGATGTTCTACAGAGCATATAGGTCTCGGGAAATACTGTCATGAGGGATGAAGAGAGAGAGGAGGAGGTCTCCAGTTCTGAAAACTAGTTAGATCAGAGTGATGAGAAGCAGGGTTGGAAGATGCCTGAGACCTTGCTGGGATCTCTAGATCTTGGGTTTTGATCTAGAAGCCCCAATACCCAGATTTGGCTGTGGAGATTAAGGTTGTCAGTTCAAAAGGAGGATGACGATAACTTGGGAGGCAACGGAGCCTTTATATCAAGTATGCAGCATTTTATTTTATTTTACCATGTACAATAATGAGTGAAAGAGGAACTTTCTGGGTTCTTATGACCACCATTAGTTTTTTTAATAAGCCTCAAATGAAGGTAGAAGTGTCTATGTCTCCCTGCTCCTCCACGTAGCTGCAAGTGTGCAGAACCTCTGAAAATGAGACAACTTATTTAGATTAAGTTTGAAAATTTTTGGTTTTAAACATACAGAGGAGATTGAAAGTTATGGTGAAAATGTACAAAGGTGGAATAAAGATTAACCACAAAAGGGAGAGCTATGTTGGTTTGTCTAGTCCTTTCTTTTGTCTAAAGTTACTTTGTTCATTTTTTTGCAATTTTAAATTTAAATATAATTTTAATGTCTCAACTTCAGTTTTATATTACTGTAATTAACTGAACTATTAAGCAAATATTAAAGAATAAATTCTAATTTAGATATGCAGCACACACAAACAAAAAACTACTGGTGTGCCTATATGAACTATCATGTAATATTACTGGTCATTTGTTTATCTCTCCACAATCTCACTGGCACCATTAATCAGAATATTTTATGAAAATTAGAAGCATGGATGCTGAATGAAAGAAACATGGGCATACTAAGAAATTTAAAAGAACAAACTGATCTTAAAATTTTTAGACTTCCTTTTGCTTGTTTCCACAAAAAGGAGATAAATTTTCCTGTTGCTCTTTATCATACAAACAAGAATGTAACAAGACAAAAACCTGATCTTAGGTTTACTAGGAAATAGTATCTTAGCCTGCAAGTTGTATATATATTTTAAGTGTATAAAATATAAATTCTCATTCTTACATTTTTGAACTGTCCCTTACTATCTTTAGCCTCCACCCCCTTTTGTCTCCACTGCAAGCATGTGAATCTTTCAGACAAATCTAACCTCCAGCATGTATACTTTTATTTTAATTATTTTTCCTTTGCTTACTATTTTTTTTTGTATTCTCTCCTATTCATAAAAATGAAGAGCTGAAAGGGACCTCGAGAAGTCAAAGTCCAGCTCCCTGCACTGAAGCAGGACCAAGTTAACCTAGATCATTCCTGACCTCCAATTACGGGAATTCCACAACCTCCCTTAAATGCTTATTCCAGAACTTAAACTACCCTTACAGTTAGAACATTTTCCCTAATATCTAACCTAAACCTCCCTTGCTGCAGATTAAGCCCATTACTTCTTGTCCTACATTCAATGGACATGAAGAACAATTGATCACAGTCCTCTTTAGAATAGGCCTAAACATATTTGAAGACTTATCAGATCAACCCTCAGTCTTCTCTTCTCAAGACTAAACTTTTATCATTTTTGTTGCTGTCCTCTGACTCTCTCCAATTTGTCCACTTCTTTCTTAAAGTGGGCACCCAAAACTGGGCACAATCTTCCAGCTGAAGCCTCACCAGTGCTCAGCAGAGCAGAAAAATTACCTCCCATGTCTTATATATGCTACTCCTGTTAATACACCCTGGAATAATACACCCCAGAACTCCTTTTTCACAACTCCATGACATTGTTGATTCATTCAATTTTTGATGCACTATAACCCTCAGATCCTTTTCAGCAGTACTACCGCCTAGTCAATGATTCCCCGTTTTGTAGTTATCCATTTGATTTTTCCTTCCTAAGTGTAATAACCAGCTTTAATTTTTCCATAGTTTTTTGAATATATTTAGGCACCTAAGCATGAGTTTCTTTTAGTAAAAAATTATAGCATTCTCCTTTTCGTATTGCTTTACAAAATTGTATTTAAAATTATGTTAGTTTGGGAGTTGTAGGGTAATTTAGGCCAAACACAATGAACATGTGTAAATCAGTTTAAAAACCACACTTTTCTCGGACAATTTGGTTTTATTTTTCTTTAATGCTTAAGACAAAGACTAAACTCCAGGTCTTTAATGCCAGGTGCACTAACCAATTCCTAAGGATTTCTGATGATCATTATTGGGCATGGTGCTGAAAGTATTTCTCTCAGAGGGTAGAAGGGTTGCAGGTGGGGGGAAATTGCCTGCAGGGACCCCCCGAATAGCCAGACTTGCTTGTGAACTTTCCTGTCCTCCCCTGGCCTTTTGACATGCCATACATCCCGCTACTTCTGCTTCCTGTTACCTCCCACAGAGAATAGTAGGGAGGAGGTAGTAGTATTTTGTGGATAACAAGGCTGGAGGTGGAAAGGAACTGACAGAGAGCCTAGAGCTTCTCTGTTCAGGGAGATGGACTGGTAGCTAAAGATTGTCTGCCCACTCACCTAGAGGCTTCATTTCTTTCCAGGGAACCTGAGGGATCCTTAATAAAAGGTAACACATAGTCCCTTAGGATAGGGAAATGAAGAATCACTCTTAAGTTTGTACCAAAAGACTTCTCCTGTGGGAGAAGAAATCAAAACAGAGAAAGCAGAGATTTTCCATTGAACATGAAACCTGGTTGACTAGCTGGAATGAATACTGGAGTCCAGCCAGTTGGCTAGAATCCACCTCTGTAAAGTGACTTTTTTCACTAAAACAAAGGCAGAATGATCCTTATAACAGAACAACATAAGGAGTGGGAGAATTCACAGAGAATAAAGAAGACAAGAACCTTGGCTGACTAAAGAGAATCATAAGGACTACTTAATAAATGAAACATAAAAATCAAAGACTGTGTTATTCAGTTGACCTCTATTAATAGATACCATATATTCATATAGGCTAGAGCTGGAAAAAGCCTATTAGTTTTTTCTGCCTCCCTGTCAATGAAAAATGGCTCCACACAGAACATTTGTTAGTGTTTTGTCCAGCTGAGTTTTACATGACGACTTTCCATATTCTTTAAATATATGGTTTGTCTTTTATATCAGATGACGTTAATTATGGTAACAGAATCAAATGAATTTGACTTGTTGGAAAACAGTTTCAGGAAATTTCCTTCTCTTTTCAGTAAAAGTCTAATATTTATGAACCATTCTTCTTTGTGGCCTTCAAACTCCACATATATCCTCTGGTTTCAGTCTCTAACTCAAGCAATCAGTGTGGGTCTTTTAATGGTGCAAGCCATAGTTTTATCCTCCTTAGGCTGAGTGACAGTCCAAGAGCAATAAATGTACTGGTCTGTGGTTGAGGAATTTATTTGGTTCTATTTTCTTCCTCTTTGCTCCAGACGTACTGACAAAAGAAGGAGAGCAAATAACACCACAAGTAACATGATGTAGCAGTACTGCCATGACTTTCCATCAACGAGGAAGAAGAGATGCTGGGGAATTACACTAGTGGACTGGAGATAGCATCAAAAATATTTTTTAGTTGTTGTCTGGAAGCTTGAAGAGGAGGAATTGGTGTGGGAAGGCTGCAGAATATGTTACAGCTATTGTAAACATAAAATTCAAATGGTCTAAAAATACCATCTACATCCTTTTCCAAATTAAACCTCAAATATGTACATTATGTTTTTCAAAAACATGTAGTCAGCAGCAAATTATAACATATACACTAAAAATGAGACTCTTGAACTTCATAGAGCCAAAGAACAGTGGTATGACATTTAAACATTACTCATAAAAAGGTGTAGTAAGAATATTTATCCCCATATATCTGCTTCTGTAGGAATCAGAACAATGGTACCTATTATTAAGACACCAAAAGGCATCAGATAAATGAATCTCTTGTAGGAATGATGAGGACTACATTGTTCAACTCAAATGAAAAATACATCATTGGCATACACAGTCTCTTAATCCTAAATATAGCAGGATTCCTTGTGGTAACAAAAAATCTAGAGTGAATGTAATACCAGGGAAAGGGGAAAGCCTGGCCTGTGCAAAGTAAAACTATTTGTGATGGAATGATGGAACAGGTTTGGTTCTGCAGCAAATTACAATTTCTTTTAACTATTCCCTCCACCAAAGAGCCAAAGGACAGATTTTCTGTCCAGGGATTGAGGTTGCAGATTGCATACTGTAGAAGTCTTTCACATTCTGGATGCTGGTTTGGATCTACTCATGGCATGTAGGGATAAAAAGTTAGTATCATATGACAACTGTCTGATAGTCTCCATGAAATAGGTTGGTAGTTTCAGTCTTGTTCTTCAAGGACAGAGGTCAACAACACAATTGGTACCTTGTCCAAAAGAAAGACAAAGGATTACTGGAGTACCTCTGATCACACCTGAGGTACACTGGGGTCAGGGAAAGGGAGATCTGTATTGCTGCTGAATGTCCTGGGCTCAATCTGTGAATAAACAGATGTATTCAGTTTCCTGTAAAGTCAATCTCCCACCTTTCTGTTTAAAAATTTGGATACTAAGTACATGTTAGACTACATTGCACATTGGAAAAAATGGTAAAAAGTTGCTCAACTCTAAGGAAACTGGTCAGCTCCAAGGTGAATATAAGATGAGGAGCAGCTCATTTCCAGGATTTCAGTGATGCCTGTAGGAAGTACTGTGCTGGAAAGGAAGGAGGGTCTATGGCTCCTGGGAGGAGGGACAGGGTTAGGATGCTGCCTTTTGGGACTCCCCTTTCTGGGAACTATGCCCACACCCAACCGTACCTTTCATTGAGAGCTTCCTCTCACTGTAGCCAAGTCCCACACCTCATCCCAGGAAGCAGCAGGGGAGAGAGGCATATGCCTGGAGCAGATGCCAGGGTGAGAATTTTCCCTGGCATTAATCCCAGAGCAGTCCTAGCTGAAGATACAGTCAGCTGTTTATGACAGGTTGAAAGTGCCAAATGATAGTGAGGAAACTCACACATTAAGGTGGAGGGAAGCCTTGAAATAGCCAGAGCAAATGCTAGGGAGAATCTAGGTATATTGGCACGAAGCAATTAGGATGAGACTTGTTTCGTAGCTATACCCCTTCCAGTCTAAAGTGTCCAGGATACATATGGTTGATCTCTGTGCAATTTACTGAAAACAAATCTACTGATCCTTATCTCTCAGATGCCCTAGTCTAACGTTTGCTATTCCTCACATCATGTGATCTCATTAAGATTTATTTTTAAAAATATGGTCATTTAATAAAATGTGTTAGGCAATCAGCATGTAAAGCTCAGCATTAAATGGAAGTCTTAGTTGAAAAACGAAGAGAACTTAATTTCTAAGTTGCCTGTACATTTTCTTCCAAGGTATTTTAAAATATATCCAAAAGTGAAATTTCAGGGTTGGCATGGTTTTCACATATTTTTTTTTTTTACCATTCTTTAGGCTTTCATTGTTATTATTAAAGAAAATCAATGGAGGCAAATAGAAAACTACCTGAATTTTAGTTGGGACAAAATGAAACTTACAGACATACTATTCAGCTGTATAATTATTATTCATGTTCATATGTCTGATATATGTTTGACAAATGAACACTTTAGGTCCTTAAGAAACACAATGGATCTCTGCCCACTCCATAGAAATGAAAAGACTCATCCTTAAGAATCTTTAACAAGTTAGTGACAAAACTATATTAACTTATCTATATATAAAAACAAAAAATGTGAACCTAACAAGATGTGTACTGAACTTCACTGCTCAATTACTTGTTTTTTTGTCAAATCCTGTTTCCCTTTCCTTCATCTACTTGTTCTCTTTAATTGTAATCACTTCAAGGGAGAGACCTTGTCTTCAGATGTGTCTGTAAAGCTTCTACCATATTTATTTGTCTAGCATCTGAAGTAATAAATTGTTAAAGGTGTGCAAGAGACTAGAAATTGAAAGGGTTAAATTACATAGCCTGCATCTTGGCTCTCACAGCCATGAAAAGACTATACATAAGTGGGTTCAGAATTCCTATAGTAGTATTAATGCATCTTGCATTAATATACTGTATCAGTAAAGCTAGTTTCCAGTCTTAAAGAAGTGAGAATAAAACAAATAAGAGTTAATATTGGAGCTATAAACCTAATTTGGAAGTAAAAATGGTTTCTGTTTTAATGATTTATACCCTTTTAATATTCCTGGACATCTAAAGAGGGGGCATTTTTATGGTAGTCTAAACATATGCTGCATGTCAAGAAAACTATATTTTAATACATAATATAGCCCCATAAATAGATTACATTTGAAATAGCCCTAAGATAGAACAAATCACAAAGAGGTTAGTATATGTGTTAAGCCACAGAGCTAAAGTGTAGAAATAACATTCTTCTGACATCATGAATGAATGTCACTTTTATACTTTTGGGGGAGAATTTACATAGACATATTGAAATTGAAGGCAATTCTTGTGTATCATGTTTTTGTGGTTTCCATTATCCTAACCTTCAATGTATTTTATGGGACTTGTTAAGGAGAGTTTTGGATATTCTTTCAATATTTCTTCAAATGGAAAGCGGAAGGAATTACCTTGGCATATTTCTATGTTGTGGAGAAGCCCACTATGAGACTGGAAAAAAACTACTCAGCATTCCCTCACCATTAGCAAGATGCTGGGATTGAGCATATGCAAACCAAAGAAGAAAGGAAATGTGGTTAAAAAGCAGCGTAACAGTATAGCTTGGCATTTTTTAGCAAAATCTGATTGCCTCTCTTAGGGCTTGAGCCAACTTCTATTAAAGTCAATGGAAAAACTCTGACTGACTTTAATGGGCACTGAATCATATATACCTTTAATATTGTGAAAAATTGGGAATTGAGAAAGAGGTACAATATATACTGAATTTCACAAAAAATATTCATGAGATGCCAAAAGAATGTATCACAGCTGCAAAATTATTACAAATTTAATGTATCATTTTAGGCATTAGTCTTAATGTTAAAAGTAACTAGTGGCTATTGGAAAACCATGCAGCATGGCTCTTCTCTGTTTGTGTCTACACTATCAATTTAGCTTTTTTTCTAGCTTTGTTTTAGAACTTTTCATTTTAAATCAGTTGTAAACAGTTTTGATCTGTGAAATCTTCTACCATATAGAAGATATTGAATATACTCTTAGAGAATCAGATAAATTTTATATTTCCATTGAAGTCCATTATGAATTCTATTTAAACAACAGGTACCCTGTATTTTATGACTGGTTAAATCATTAATCAAGATAAGTATTTGAAAGCCTGTGGATTCGAGTTTACTGTGCTGTTGATTGCCCAGCAACCATTCTCTACAATCATTTTTAGTAGCTGAGCACTGTTCCTAGAGACCATGGACTACCTTAGCATCTGTCCTTTTCACACACTGCTTCATATGGAAAATAAAGACTCCAAACAAAACATTTATGTCCAGATTTTCAAAAGAACCCTACACCTGACAGCTTCAAATTAGTCACCTAACTGACCATATTTTAAATGTTAATGGAGCTGATTGGGGGCACTGAGCATTTTTTTGAGAATCTGCTCTTAATACCAGGAATTAAATCCATTTGGTGTTCAAACTTTTAAAATTTATTTTAACATAAATAAGTAGTAACTATTACCTACAAAAAGTTATTTCAAATGATTGTGAAAAGGTAATTTTGTAAACAATTCATGTATATATAAAATATAATTAATCTAATGTTGCACAATGGTCAAGAAAACTTGCAGCTCAGGCACAAATCTACTACACACTCTTTTTTCATGCACGCAATCCTCTCTCCCTCCCACTCCTAACACATACAACCGCATTTAAACACCTGGATATTCTCTTTCTCAGAGACACACTCTTTATACCCCTATATTTCACACATACATGCCATTCACTAATTATTTAGCCCTTTGATTCAGTCAAATATCTTGACTCACTTCTATTTGTTTCCACCACTCAACCTTCAATCACTCTTATCCAATTCACTTTTCACTCAGTCAGGTTTCAACTCATCATTCACCCAACTCATCTTTTTCTCCCTCATCCTCATGCATGTTAGAGAGGAAGGCCAAAGCCTTGGTTAGAGTACTAATCTGGGACATGGAAGAACCAGGTTCAATCTCCTGCTCTAAAACAGACTTTCTATGTGATCTTGAATAAGTCAGTCTCTCTGTGCCCAAGTACCCTTCTGTAAATTGTTGATAATATTGCTTCCTTTCCTCAAACTAAAAAGATTGCGAGGAACTCATAAGTTCTATGACAGTAAGTACCTAAGATAGACACATAAATTTTCTCCCTCTTCCCCTCTCTCAGAAATTCATCATTTCTGTTCCCTGCTCCACCACATTTTATGCTCCCCAAGTCAAGCCTCCTCACAGTTGCTGGGTCCCCTTCAGCCATTAGAAGTCTTACACTGAGGGGGGCAACTGAGAGACAAGAAAGCTAAAAATGCCCACAAAAGAATAAAAATCATGAGCAGTGGTTTCCTAGCTTATTCTCTCCTGGAGCCATGGAAACCCCTTTGTGATTGCGTCTGGGGCAGGACAAAAAGTCAGGGATCAGTTACCCTTTGCTGCATGCCGTTTCTAAACACCCGTGGAAGTATTGCTTGAATAGCTAGTGGAAGTTAACTGGATAATAAGTTCCTGGAAACAGATCCGTCAGTCAAGTGGCTATTGTTGATTTTTCGTGGTCTGCTGAAACAGAGAGACAGAGTTGCAGGTCATCTGCATATTGGTGGCAACATAGTCCTTTGCGCATGGGCTATCTTCCCCCTACAGCTCACATACCTTTTAAACAAAAGTGATGACAGAATGGAATCCTGAAGGATGCTACAAGAGATCAGTTAACTTTGCTGCCTGCTCTGGGTAGGTGAACAATTTTCCAAAACAACCCTCTGAGATCTCTCAGAAAGAAGAAAATCGGTAAAGAAAACCAACACGATGCTGAAAGTTATCTGTAATTTGTCCAAAATAGCGTTAGGTGTATTTGATAAATGAAAGAAACTAAAATAAGAACAGAGAAAAATTATTCAATTTTTTTTTTAAAGTAGAATTTACATTTCTCCTTCTATCTCCACTGAAGACAGATGAGCAAGAATGACAATGTTTTAAAACTTTCAGGTTGTTTAGGATACCTTTTCATCAGAGATGGGCCAAAATTGAAATCCCATGGTCTTATTTCTGAGGATCTGAAGTACCTCTGGTATTGGTAATGCCAAGCCAAAGTTTGACCAGTGAAGTTTTGCTCATCTCCAATTACCATATTACATTGAGATTTTGGACAAGGGAGACCACTTATTTTAAAATATGTAGAAAATGGTTTTGTATTTTGGTGTACTACATAATTAATTTTGTAAGCTTTAAAGAAGTAAAACACCTGAATGCTGCTGGAGGGAGATGTGTATTTTGTACTGTATTTTCACATACTACATTGCCTTGCAATGGATCACTGGCCCTCATAA
Source organism: Emydura macquarii macquarii (assembly GCF_026122565.2). Classification (NCBI taxonomy): domain Eukaryota; kingdom Metazoa; phylum Chordata; order Testudines; family Chelidae; genus Emydura; species Emydura macquarii. Next base: position 3,774,935 of record NW_027133377.1, read on the forward strand.
AAGGCTCAAATACGCAAACCTGTTTACTGCTTAATTTCAACCATCTTCAGTGGCGTCACACACTGTAAATTATCTGATACTTTTAAATACAACCATCAAACTGATTATAATTTGTTAAAATATTCAATTAAAATGAATTTTTATTCCATGGCAAGTTCTAAAGGCCTCCGATTTTCAAAAGAGCTCAAAATTCAACTGTTTCCATTTAGATACTAAAAGATGTGACTCTGTTTTAAGAAGTGCTCAGCATCCAGCATCTCCCACTTTTTTCAATTATTGTTGAGAACTACTGGATGCTGAGCACTTTTGAAAATACAGCCACTTCTATTAGATACCTAAATGGGAGCTGAACTCTTAAAAATATTGCCCAAACGGTAGATGCCAAGGTCTTTTGAATGTCTGGTCCTAAGCATCCACTTCTCCTAAAGCAAACCTATCACAGGACAGCATTATGGAGAAATGAGAGGAAGGGAGTTCCAGCATTACATGTGAACAAAGAGGAGGACTCATCATTCAGGGATACAGAAGCAGGAAGGTGAGACAAATGATGTAGTCAGAGGAAAAGTTTTGTACGCGAGAGTGGATGAGAAGTAACATGAAGGCAGATAGGTGTCTAATACAATGTTGTTATTTTTACAAAAGATGGCATTCTGGCCATTTTCTGATACATGCACTTGCAACCACTGTACAGTTAGGAAACAGAGAGAACATACAATAGTGGAGGTATAGAGTTCCTTCATGTCCCTAGAAAGTCCTGTCCATCCAGATTCATATTATTTATGAAGAAAAGTAAGAAAGCACCACCAGAAAAATTTATTTGAAACAAGGCATAAATAGCTCATGTAACTTAGTATGATAAACTATTCATCAATTTCCAAAATTAGCTGATGGTCCTGGAGTGTAAGACAAAAATAATCCAACAACAAAAGATCACAGAATATAGTTCTGGAGAATTTCAGAGGCCATGGTGTGTCCCATCCAGGCTTAGGATAGCCCACTGAAAATGCCAAGGTCAGGGCAGGCTGCAAAAGGAGATCAGATTCTCTCAGAACTGATGGGTAACACTGAAGTTAGATTCCCCGATCTGTCACAAACAGTGCTCCTGATTTACTACACTGGTTATCAAGAAGCTAAAACAAGAAATACACAGCCCCCTTTATTGCATTTCAGTCTCTGGCTCCCAATCAGCAATTAGGTTCAGTAAAGAGGTAAGTTATTTAAAAGTATTCCCTTTACCAAAATGTTCTCCTGATCCCCAAAGGGTCAGCCACATTACCAGATCAATATAAATTTGGATCTTACCCAAAATATCACACTGTCAGCCAATCCTTTAATAACTAAATCTAATGGTTTATTACAAAAGGAAAGAAACAAACAAGATGAGAGATGTTAAATGATGAAAGCAGTCAAATACATACAATAGATTCTTAACAGTATTGGAGTTTGCAGGCTTGTACAGTTCTTCTGGTGTACATCCAGTACCTGGATGGGTCTCAGTTCTTTGTTTCACAGCTTCAGTCATAGATGAGTTGATCCAGAGGTAGGAAGCAGGAATGAAGACAAAATGCAGATGATGAAGCTGCACTTTATAGTTTCTGCCATGAGGCTTGTACTTTCTTTGTCCCAAACACAGCCACACAGCACATGGCATGGAAAAGCCTCCGAGTCCACAGTCATAGGCATGTCCCTACATGTCCTGATGACTCATACATGCAGCCCTGGCCTCCCTCCCTGGGCTCATTGTATAGGTGAAGACCCTTGATGAGTCATCAATGCTGACACTAAAGTCCTGGGGCGGTGTAACCCAGTAGCCCAGCATAAGCTTTTGGATACAGATATATCACACACATCCATAACTTAGAGCACAAAGATGACACATACACAAACAATATTATCATATTTAGCAAATTATAACCTTTCCAATGGTACCTGACATGGCATATCTTGCAAGAATCATTGCAATTTTGCCACATTGGTATTAATAATATTATAAATGATCACTTGTATTCCAGACAGCATCACACATGGATTCTAACATTTTCCTAGTTGATCTTTTAAAACAGAATTTTTCTTAGGGGAAGTCTACACTACAAAATTAAATTGACCAAAGTTAAGTCTATGTACAGCCACTGCAGAAATTAAATAACTTTTGCATGTCCACACTATGCTCCTTGTGTCGGTGGTGCACATCCTCACCAGGACCACTTGCATCGATTTAACTATCAGTGTGGAGCATTGTGGGATGACTTCTAAAAGGCGGCAACAGTGGATATAGCAATGTAGTGTCTACACTGACACTGCGTTAACCTAACTGTATCAACCTAAGCGTTATGCCTCTCACAGAGGTGAAGTTATTAGGTCGGTGTAGTGGGCGAGTTACATTGGTGAGAGCTACATTTCAGTTTAGGTGCATGCACAGTTAGGCTGACGTAAGCTGCTTTATCTTCAAAAACGCCATATCATGTTAGGGCAGTAATCTTCCAATAGTGGGCAAAGGTGATACAGATACACGATGAATATCTATGTATATGTCCCAGTTCTTTAAATCAGTATTAGAGTTCAGAAGGTGCCTTCATTACCATTATCTCTCAACTCTTTGGAGAAAGCAACTTCTCTGAATGGAGCAAATTTCATTTCCAAAGCATGAGGGCCTTGAATTATCTGACTATTGGAAAGTTTAATGCAGGGTACAGAAGGTGCAGGAAAAACAATATTTTTCTTTTGTATTGAAAACAGTAAAATTCCATGAGTCTGTTCCTCAGGTTATTTTCTGCTCATATCCAAAACTACATCTTCTTCCTCCTGCACACCAGGAGCCTCACAGCTGGGCTTCTGGTTTATGCAGAATCCTTTTATATTTCAAACAACCATTAAAAGCAAAGTAATCTATTGTAGAAAGACTGTAATTTAAAGCAACTCTGCACATTACAGAGCTGAGAAATTTATTTTAACACTATAATATACAGTAATTGAAGACAACCTCTAAATTAATTAGAAATGAATAAGCTTTACTAAATTTTTTATTTTATAAAAATATTTACATTAATTTGTATTTTGAATATATGTTCATGCTTGGAGTTAGTATAGATGGTGAGCCACAGTATTATGCTATGGCAGTAATTTATTGTTCAACAGTTAATGACTGCTGAATTTCAAATCATTAATGTATGTCAGAATATAGGATAAGATTACTCAAAATACTTTGCACATACTACCGGTATGTGAAAACCTATACAACACTGATGGGATTAAAACATCTATAGACGTACCTTTTATCTTTTTAAGTAACTATGTATACATGCCTAAATACCTGGATGTTGATTAGGCATTTGGCAGTTTTTAATTGAAAACAGGACCAAAATATACATTATTCTTAAACCATGCAAATGAAACAGATTTTTTTTAAAATCTGTTAGATTTTAAAAAAAATCTGTTTTATTTTTAATATGCACTTAAAAATTAAGATCCTTTAACAGAACATACATTGTATGTTCTATGTACGTCATGATGGTAGATTTGAACAAATGTTTGTCACTATAGTGTACACTATGCATTCATATGCTTGCATATGTACATATGATTTTTTGTGTGTGTGTATTTAGCTACAGCTATATTAGTTTGCAAAAAGCTTTTAATTGTTCCATTCCTTACTGATGGATCTTTCTTAATGACCAGTGACAAAGGAGTTTTACACCTTTTCTTTTCTCTGAAGCCTGACTGCAGCCAAAGAGTGCTGGAGTGAGTATATGCCTGAAGCAGTGGGTTCTGCACAATTCAAACAAAACAATTAAAAAAAACAAACAAACAAACAAACAACCGGATTGCTTTGGGAATGGCAAACAAGGGTGATCTTTTTTAATTTCATGGATTATATAAATGAAATATATGGTGTTGAGAGCAAAGAAAAAAAAATTAAAAAAGACTTGTAACCATTCCTGCCCCCAAGTAATACTGTATTTATATAGAGTATGTTACATTAGATTTTTCTGACAAATTTTTGTTCTATACATAGTGTAAGCCACAGCAAAAACAATTATATGTGGCTCTACGACAAGGACCTTACAGTTTAAATTGAGCACACATAATACGGTTAGAGCTTGAAGTCATTCAAATACAACTCGGACACATGACATACAGAATGATGGTCTAATCTCATAACATGATTGTTTTTTCAATCATTTTATCTATTTAGCTATTATTAAAGTGTTCATGAGGTGGCATTTGAATGGACAGGTATGTTCACAGGAACTACAAAATGGAGCAGAATTTTGAAAGTGTAAGGAGTGGCATGGAAGAAGATGTGAAGTCAAAAGTGAAAGAAGCACAAAAAAGGAGCACAATGATTGAGCTTTGGCAGGAACACAGGCAACAGGAATGAGAGAAAAAAAGAGCAAAGATGTAGGCCTGGAAGAATTATGCAGGGCCTTGAAGACGGAAATGAAGCACAAATCTGATGCAGAAAGTTAGCAAAGCCATCAGCCCAATGAAGAGATTCAAAGTAGAGAGTGAAATGGTGTGACAATGTCAGAGCAACAGGAGATACAAATGATTTTAGTAGAAGAATTTTGTACAGGTTGGAGGGAGAGAAGAATGGGGGAATGAGGGAGGGAGGGGTAAGATGATACACAGGAAGGCTAAAGAAGACAAGGTTGCATTAGCTTGGGTGAAAAGTGGCCAAGACAATGACATACATATTAACAGCAGGTCTTGAGAGGAAAGGATATACTTTAGAAATAAGGTATAGAGATGAAGAACCAGGATTTGGTGAGAGCATGAATGTGAAAAAGAAAAAAAAGAGATAAAAAATGAAAGTGGATTTTCAAGGCTGGCAGAGGGATAGAGATTATTATTTATTACAATGTACTGTGCACCTATACATAGCTCTACACTAAATGCATCATCAACAGTGATAGAGATGGTGAGGAGAAGGGAGGGAATATAAGAAATTCAGGTTTCATAAAGTTTCGTCAACAGCATCATAACCAGGTGGAGATGTCAGAGATGGTAAACTAGAGAGATACTGAGGGCAGAGAAGTAAATTATCTCTGATGGGGCAAACATTTCAAATGGATAAAACATTTTATTTATGTTTGATATTTCAATGACATTTGAGAGCGCTTTTCATGTACTTTGTAAATGAGATAAGGCTATTCTTTTCTACCTGTTGTCACCATTCTATACTTAATGTATTAAAATGATTCTATTAAGCCCCTTCTCACACATCTGGTTGAGCTCCTTCTCTTGGACAATCACCAGACCAAATACTGAGGCTGGGCAGGGTTTAGACCCTGTTTCTGGCTTCATGCTCTAGGCATGCGCTCCAGCTGCAGGTCTCTCACCTGGCACCCCTCTGGGCAGTAGGGAACCCCATGATCCTGAAACCAGTACTGTCTCCCCCAAACCTCCCCAGCAGATCTTCCATGTTCCCTAGAATCCCACCAAAGTTGTGAGACTTCTGATTCATGTTTACCGCTTCAGTGGCACATGATAGTTAAAGCCAGAATACACACAGATAGACTTTGCACAGAATTCTAAAACACCATTGGTCTTCATTTAACAGAACAACAAATGTACAAATCTAGACAAAACAATAAACTCACCTACATTCGTTTCCCCTGCCTGTTTTCTCATTACTTTGGAGAGTTCTTTGGGCTTGAGTTATTTGGAAGTCATTCTCTTCCAAAACTTGGATCCTTCTCAACTCCAGCTAGCCTTCTCTGACCATGGCTGGTCCATAGATAAATAGGACTCCCCGCTATCTCCTCCCCTCTCCTGCCCAAAGATTCCTGTGTGGCTCTGTGAATATTTCCCTGACCCACACAGCCTCTTTGGTTTCTAAAGGCTAGCATTGACATCTTGGATCTTGTTCTGCATACAAGGATTTTCAACTCTCTGAACGTCAGCCCCCTTCAGGAAGATAGGAGAAAATGGGTTACCTGATGCCTAGAAGAACCAATTCTCCCAAGGTGCTTCTACCTTAATCGACAGCTATTAAGTTTTAACAACCCACCATTGTGTCTGGTCTGGGAGAGACATGACGCAGCCCTTGTCAGCAAATGGTGGATTCAACAGACACTAAGGCAGTCCATGATCAACAATTTTCATAATAATGTCATAGAATTAAACAGAATTAATAAGTTTTACAGACAAATTTCCCAAATCATTACACACTTCTTAGATTTAAATTTAAGATGTCTTTCTAGTTTGTCATGCTGTTTGTTGCATAGGTGGGATTATTCCATTTTTAAATATGCGCAGATATTAATACTAGCTAGTTTTCCCCTCCAATAGTGACTACAGGTGCAGATAGCCAGTGATATCAATCTCACATTGCTTAGCAATTGTTTGTTTTAACAGCTAATATAATATCTTACACGAGGGATAAGATTTGTTTTCAACGATGACCAAGAGATACCAGAAAATGGGAGACAGATTAGCTGAATGCTAGAAAACAATTTAAGAAAGCAAACAGATAAAAAACTAATCTCCACTTGGAAGTGTTAAACCTATCATACATGTAATTCCTTCTTCACCATGAGTCACAACTTACAAGATGTTGAGCCTCTCATCTCTCACTGACTCCTACAGTACTAGAAGGAAGTTAAGACTTTGAAGGATTGGGTGCTATGACAATATTGCTGATAGCTGCTGGTCTGCTGTTATCCCAGAGATATGGGACAAGAGATAGATGGAGTGAAAGCATGTGCAACCAGACTCTCCCTATTGCGAACTTCACATAGCAGAAGAGCTATCTTCCAAGACCCAATTCTAGCCAATCTATTCCATCTAAAAGATGGAATAGGGGATAGAGCAAAAGGGGTCTATTGACAGAACTGGGAAAGAGAGAGCATGAAGACCTGCACTCAGAGTTTTTCCCACTTGTAGGCTTTATGTCCCAACTAAGGTTTTGTTTTTTTTCTTTTTCATGGAAGGAGGCACTCAGTAGTCCCATCCCAACAAAAACAGAAACGAGAGAAGCACATCTAGATAGTACGAAGAACTACAGCACACAAACCAAATTCACAGTTGAGCAGGAAGAGTTCAGCAGCATCATGTCACCATATGAAGAAGGCTGAAAAGTTAATGGAGTAAAGTAGAGCATTCCACATAAAAAAACTACGGGGGAGGTGTAAAGTGGTAAAGTCAATCTTCTTGTATCAACAGGTTCCTCAAAACGAACGAAGAGAGAATACAGAGGATGAGGAGAGTAAAGTCTCCCCATTTCCTCAACATCAAACAAACCAGGACTGTTGCAAATTACTGATGGATGCCAGGGGGTAATATACAGTGCCAATGTCCATAATTTCAATTATTTTGGTTCCATGGTTTATCATTTTTAAATAAAATTTTCTGTATATATTTCTAAATTACCTATGTTGCGTGGTGTGAGAGGTCAAGAATCGGCAAATCTGAATACTTAACTTGGATAGAATATTTAGAACTGAATATTTAGGATATGTACACATAGATTGCAAAGAAAGAAATTACCACATACCTGATTTGTTTATACAAATAGATTATCCACTAATTTTTTTCACGTCTGGCTTACTTAAATACCTATTGCCAACATTTGTAATATTTACGTAGTCAGTACTATCAGCAAACTGAAAAAAGATTAAATACATGCTATATGGTTATATATACAGGTTTCTATAGACTACTTTTCTCAGGCTTCAGGGTTTTGTGGATTCTATTACATTCATGAGAATATATTTAAACTTCACTAATTAATACCATATATTGATTGTATCTTTCTTTTTAGTGAGCATCAGAAAAAATGAAAGGATTTAGGGGCAATTTTTATCAGGCTGAACATTTTTTGCAGGTATGTGGGGGGTTCAAGGAAGGAATGGCTCTGTCTCCTGCCTCCCGAAGATCTAGCTCTGCAATTACTACAATCTATATTACATGACTGCAGCAGTCTTTATGGTTGATGTGCTCAGGCTCCCCATGGTGGAGGGGTTGGTGGATCCAAGGAGACATTAATCCTTTGATCCTTCCCTCAGAACATCCTTCTGTGTTTGTACACAGGGAGTCTGCCATGGAGGTGTGCTCTATGGCATGTGGCGAAACCTCCTCTCTTTCTACTCCACCATTGTCAGAGCACTCCATGCCTTCAGAAGGATTTACTCCTTAGGGTATGTCTACACTACAAGCACTACAGCAGCACAGTTGCAGCACATACACTTACTTCAGCAACAGAAGGGGTTTTTCCATCACTTTAGTAAATCCATCCTCTTGAGAAGGTAGCTGCATTTACTGTGTGGGCTTGGTTGACCTAATTACATCGCATAGGGCATGAAATTTTTCACAGCACTGAGTGGTGAAGCTAGTTTGACCTAAGTTTTAGGTGAAGATTGGGCCCTAGTGATTAGACTATAGATATGGATTACCAAATTTTGGAAGGATTGAATTGCTAAACAAGAGAATGCTTTTTATTATGTTCCTGGTAAAATACAGCAAAGAAAATAATAATCACATTTCTACACATAAATAGTATCACTACTTAATACAGAACATAATTTTGTATGATTTTAAAGTCATGCTTCAACGTTTTAAAAATGAATTAAGTAAATGAAATTATTAGAAGCACTGAATGTGTTTTCACTGTCACTTCCAGTTTACAATTTATTTACTTTTTAAAGCATATTCTAAAATATGCTGGGTCTCTATATCAATAATTTAAGTAAGTTTATTCAGAACAAGTCTTTTCAATAACATTCAGGCAATAATATATGCAAAAGCCATACCTAATGTTCATATTACTCAAAATAAGGCTATGTGAGTGTAAAATAAGTGCTTGAACTGATTTTACCATGACTTATTCATACACTCAGTACGGCTTCCTTTTATTCTACCAGATCTACTTTAAAAATATTTGCTTGTAATTCCAATTCTTATCCATCTCCCCATTTCCAAAATAAACTAATACTGAATTTATGGACAAAAATCTCCAAATGAAATAGTTTGATGTCACCTCACACAAAGCAGTATTTCTAATGTTAGGAAAAAGACAATACACACATTTATTTCTTATAGTTGTGAAAACACGTTAATTTGTTTATTGTGGAAACAGTTATCTCTGTAAACATCAGCTACAAGAAAATATTAAGTAAATCCTGTAGCACCTCAGCTGTTCAATTTTGCATGTGCCTGTTTTTCCTGATTAGTCCAACCAACATTCAAAGGCTAAATTAAAGTTCTTATGCATAACCACATTTTGGTAAAAGTTGGCAGATTGTGAAAAAAAGAACTAAAATGTTTTAGGGAATCCAGACTTGACCTATAATTTCCTGGCCAATTTTACTATAATTCCTCTTCATTCAATGGCCAATAAAAACTGTCCTGCTTTATTTAATGCATTTTTCTCTGTGCTGAAGGGCATATACTTCCCTAGTAATGGGGAATCTGTTGGTTTCCTTAGTTATTTGTAAAGACAAATAACTAGTCCAACAAACTTTGGTAGTTTCCTTGCAGCTAGAGCTAGGCAGAGAAAGATAAATCCAATGTACAGAGAAATGCAATATTTTGAAATCTGGTTTAGTTCCCATTTGGAACAAAACCCCGCCAAAATTCAAAATTCTTTGTGAAGGGAAGGGAACCTTGGCGCTGCGGACCCTAGAAGTATGAGCTGATGAGTCTGAGAGCTGAGGTAAAGTCTGTCTGTACAATTTATGCATTCTAGTTGATATTGTGAAATTGCGTTATAAAATTGATGTATTTTTGAATGCCTCAATGTGTATGTGAATTCCACCTTTTCTGGCCTGGACTGGGCCACCTCCTCCTAGACCAGAACTCAATGACCCAAATTCAGATGAAAATATGTTGGAACAATGGCTGAGCTCACACTTAGAAAACTCAGTTTTAGCCTACCCTTCTGCAGGGAGGTGGAAAAGTCTGAACAATGGAAAATGACCAAACCCAGAACAAAGAAGCCAAGGTGTTGGTAGGGTAACATATAAACAGACTCCCAGAGTCACACAGGAACTGAAGACAGAACCACCCAGGAAAAAGGAGAAGTGGGACAAAAGAGGGGAAGGGGATAAACTGGCCAAGGGCACAGAAATAGGGCTCCTTGTTTCCAGCACACAAGCAATGCCCTTCAGCAGAAGGACCTGAATATCCCCAAACTGATCCAGTCCCCAGCCCAAAGAATGCTCTGGACAGGTGAGAAAAAAGACTGGGAAATACATATAGGTTTTATTATTTTGTGTGGATCTGTGTAATTCTCGTGTGATTAAGTAAAGAGAAATAAGGTGTTGGACTCAGAACGAAGTACCTCTCTGTGTTATATCCATGGTTTTCAATCTGTGGTCCACAGACCCTTGGGGATCTGCAAACTATGCCTAAGGGGTTTGCAAAAGGTTATTGTTACCATAGAACAGTGGTTTACAATCTGTGGTTTGCAGACCCCTGTGGTTCCACAGACTATGTCTAGATTTCCAAAGGGGTCTGCACCTCCATTCAAAATTTTTTTAGAGATCTGCAAATGAAAAAATGTTAAAAACCACTGTGTTATATGTGTGTTTTACAATTGCCACATTGTAAAGTTAAACTGCAAACAAGAGGACTCACACCCTGGGGTGGGGTTCTGGAAGAGGGTATGTTTATGCTTGAGGAATGTTTTGGGGGTCAGTGCAGGCCTAAGATAGAGGGGCTCCATTTCTATGAAAGGGTAACAGGAGTTGGTGCACAGGAAATGTGCCAGAGGCGCCAAGGGAAGAACCAGTGCTGTTGCCTGCTGAAACTCAGGGAAACGTAAAACACCCAAAGATCCAGAGACTTAGATTCCCTTCGTAGCAATCTGGTGGGTGGCTGGCAGGGAACACCCGACTAGGTTCTGTGACACAGGGCTCCCAGGTTCTTTGCTCCTGGTCACTTGGTCAATTTTGACGGATCAACAAATTCTGATGAAAAAATGTTTTGCTGAATTTTTCTAACCAACTCTACTTGCAGCCGTACCATCCTGTGCTGTGTTCCTAACCGATCTCAGAAGCTAAGGCCTGGTCTACACTAGAAAATTAGATTGGCATAACTACATTGCTCAGGAATGTGAAAAATCTCCCCTCTACCTCAAGTGATGAAGTTAAACTGAAGTTAAAGAATTTTTCCATTGGCCTAGCTACCGCCTCTTGGGGAGGTGGATTACCTACGCTAACAGGAGAATCCCTCCCATCAGTGTCGGCAATATCTACATTGACGTGCTACAACAGCATAGCTGCAACAGTGCAATCCCTGCGGGTTGAGTGTCCAACTTGGATGGAATGCTTCCAATAAGAACGTAGGTGCTGCAAGAACTGGTGTTTTATGGCTAAATACATAGTACTCTTCCCTCTGAGTTAGAACTGATAAGTGTTAGAGGAGCTGTGAAAAAAAAGGTGTCACCTTTTAGATGAAACAAACAGATCTGTCACCACTTCTGATCATTAAAAGTTAAAATAATATTTCAAAAGTGTTGGTCTCAGTAACCTGGCCAATTACAACACAATTATACAGCATACTTACTGTCTACATAAAATTCTCCCTGCAGTATCAATTGAATAAGACAAGGGAGATTCTTTGCAGTGGCTATGATCTGCTCAATGCAGCGGAGAATGGGTGCTATCATGGAGCCAATTATTGTTCCCTAAGGGCTAGTCTACACTTAAACCGCTACAGCAACAAAGCTGTAAGACTTCATTTCAGTTACTCACCACAGGAACGGGGAGGTTCTCCCATCACTGTAGTTAATCCACTTCCCTGACAGGCAGTAGCTAGGACAACAGAAGAATTCTTCCTTCAACCTAGCACTGTCTACACATAGTTAACTACACCGATTGCGGGGTGGATTTTTCACCTTCCCCAAGCAACATAGCTGGGTCAACTTAACTTTTGAGTGTAGACCAGGATCTGCTTCTCTGCTTGTTTCTATGCACAGCCCTCAGCCTGCTCCAATTTAAGCCCACTGGCAACAGTATCCAAGGGACAATCCACTAGCTGGGAACAGCCAGAGCACAGTGTGCTCCACTCATGCCTCATCTCAGTCACTAGTGCTACAGAGAGAGAGAGACTGAGAGAGAGATAGTGAGTGAGAGAAAGAGAGAGTGAGAGATACAAACTGGCTTTGTTGGCTCACTAACCACGGGAGAGATTCAAGTAGTTTCTACTCCCCTTCGTGTTGCCTGAGCTGTGCAAAAGGAGTGAAATAGGACATAGTCTGCTCCAGTATTTTTCTCTTCTTCTCCTAAACTTTAATTTTGTTATGTATGATTAAACTGCTGCTGCATTCTGCCTCAGTCATGGTTGCATTTTGGTGGTAGATGAAATGATCCATTTATATAATTTTGCAAATCTGATTATAAAGCACTTTAAAATCTTTTAGAATGAAAGATGTATTTTCTCTTTCTTATTATTATTACTACTTCCTTACTTAAAATATTTTCTGGAAACCAGCTATTTTAAGTCTGTGTTTTAAGTTTTTTATCTTTTCTGTAGAGCAGTTTGTATATCCTACATTGCATGAAAAATATGTGGAGATGTATTCAATTTAGAGTTATTGCTCAACCAGGTTCCAGAGAGGACCAAGATGTGTTGTTGGAGGAACTAATAAGACGAGAGACTATTGGACAGGGAAGTTATTTGCTAGTTCTCTGTGAATGCACTTGGAGTCGGATGTGTCTCTGCTCACATCACAGTCTTTCAGTGAACACTATATGGTTTCAGAACTGACAGAATCCTCATCCAGAGAGAGGAGATAACAGAAGAAAAGAAAAGAATAAATGAAACTCTTATGCTCAGAGGGTAGAGTTCAAGTTTCTCATTCTCAAGCACTGAAGGAGGTCTAAAGCAGGCTGGGGCTAAACAGAGAGAGGAAGAGAAGGGAGAAGATAAGCCTCTAAGAAGGGTTGAGAGAGCAGGAAAAGTTCCAGCCTAAAGAAAAAGAGACAAGGGGGAAAAAAACAGGAAGAGCAACTCAATTTAGAGGTGCAGCATGGAGACCTAGAAAAAGAAAGGGAGGAGCCATTTCCACAGGAGCAGAAAGAGACAAAACCAGCACAAATAAAGAAAGAATCTGGAAAGAAACAAGGATACAGGAACTAATGGTTCCCAGAGAACAACAAAAGAAGAAACTGTAGAAGTCAAGAGAAAGGAAGAATATGAAAGGTAGCAGTGGGTGAAGACTGTCTAAGAATCCAGTAGAGTACAAATAACAGATGTACATAGATTATGGCACAACCCTTGATCCAGGAAAATTTCACAAAGACTTGGGGAAGGTAAGAATTTCCTGGAAGGTACTAAGAAATAAAAACGGGGTGAGGGAATAGCCACGCAGGTGTAGTTAAAGAACTGCCAATCACTGTGCTGAGAATGGTGAAAAAGGATAACAGGAAAAGAAAATTTCCACAAAAGACACAATAACACAGCTGAAAATCCTGGCAGTGGCAGGAAACGTGAAAAAGATTCAGAGAAAGATGTCCCATGACAGACACGACTATGGAGTTGCAGGTATCTGAGCATAGTACACAATAAAGTTCCACCTCATCTACAGACACATCTTATTAAGGAGTTCAGTGAAGACGTAATACAGATGAGTATTAGATTCATCAGCAAATTTAACAGTTTAGCACACAACTGTAGAAACTTTGATGCCAGTTATACAAACTAGATCAAGTCTGGAACTTGTTGCAGGTGAAAACTCAGTTAATTCAATGGGTTGGGTACAAATTAGTCTTCTCACAAGGTTATTGATTCTATTCTGCCTTTAAAAAGTCCAGTTCAGATGAGAGCTTAAGACTGTAGCAGAAAGCAGGAAGACTAGGCTCCCATTCCACAGACACAGGTCAAGACTGAATGCTGCTGAAGTGAGAACTAAAGAGATGGAACTAACAAACCTTAAATATGTGTACAGTGTTGTATTTATGTTAATCTCAGGATTTGAGAGAGACAAGGTGGGTGAGGTAATATCTTCTACTGGACCAATTTCTGTTGTGAAAAGAGACAAGCTTCTGAGTTCACACAAAGCTCTTCTTCAGGTCTGGGAAACTAAGGGCTGGTCTACACTACAGAGTTTTGTCAACAAAAGTTAGCATTTGTCGACAAAACAGTGGAGGTGTACACACTGAAATGCTCCTCCCACTGATGTAACTTCCCTGCTATGCCAACATAATAAAACCACTCAATGAGAGGTGTAGGGCTTATGTTGGCGTAGTAAGGGCGATGAAATATCAGTGTAGACACTGCATTCCTTACATTGGTTGTTGGACATCATTCTTGCCAATTTCACGGCACCGAAAGCTGGACAGCTAGAACCCAGCTGCCCCCTGCTCTCCTGGAGAGCTGATTAGCTGGACCCCGCTCCCAGTGGGTTGGGAAGCCCGAGTGGCTTCTCCACTTGCTCCCCACCGGGAGCCAGAGAAGCCATGGGGAGTGGGTAGGGGGGCAAGAAGCTGGGGCAGCTGGACCCCGTTCCCTGGGGGAAAGAAGGCTTGGGAAGCTTCCTCCGGCTCCCGGCGGGGAACGGGAGGGGAGAAGCCCTGCGCAGCTTCCCCCAGCTCATGGCGGGGAACAGCCCGTTGGGAACCTACTAGCCTGTGGGGCAGCTGGGCTCCCACCAGGGAGCTGCCAGCAGAGCTGAGAGACCGGGCTCTCAGCTCCCCACATTGCCCCTCTTAGGTTGGTGGAAGTGCTCCTCGTAAGGATACACATCACTGACCTAAGGAGGGTAGTGTGGACATCAGCCACCGCATAATCTAACATAGGTCGACTTATCCTAGTAGTGTAGACAAGTCTAACTTGATATCACTGCTAAAGACAAGATGGAACAGATTGATTAGGGTAAGTAGTTAATGCATATTTCAAGAGACCATTCAAGGTGACGTGGCCCATTAAAACCCCCTGTCATAGGAAGGAAAGAAAGGAGGCAGGGTGGGGGAGGAAGTAATAAACCTTAAACCCAGGGTCACACCCAAATACCCTCAAAGAATCTGCTTCAATACAGCAATAAACTCCCCTAAAACCGCACACCCCTAGTTATAACTTACCATGCCACACTAGTACCCAGCTTATCACACAGGTCATCAGCAAACAACTATAACACATACTTGATGGAGAACCCCATCCTGAAAGAAATCTTTTCTGAACCCCCTCATCTGGCTTTCAAACAATTCTCCCAGCCTCTCCAAGCTCATCATCAGAAGCAAGCTACACACAGACCAGGACACACCAACGCAAAGTCGCACCAGGCCCTGCCAGAACAACAGATACAAACCTTGCAAGACCCTATCAGTGGGAGAGCTTCTCCTGCCACCATAGCTACCGCTGCTTGCAAAGGTGGTTTTATTATGCCAATGGGAGAGCTCTCTCTCGTCAGCAGAGAGTGGCTACACGAGCAATCTTACAGCAGGACAGCTGCACCAGAACAGCTCAGTTTCTCAGGCCAGGTGTACACTATAGACATATAGTGGTATAACTATGTCGTGCAGGGGTGTGAAAAATCCACACCCCTGAGCAATGTAGTTATATCAACCTAACAACTCCCCATGTAGATAGCACTATGTCGACAAGAGAGCTTCTCCCAGTGACGTAGCTATCGACAGGAAAAGCTCTCCCGCTGGCACAGAAGCGTCTTCACAAGCTGTCGCGCTGTACCTGAAGACAAGCCCTCAGACCTGAAGAAGAGTTCTGTGTCAGCTTGTCTCTCTCAGCAGAAGTTGGTACAATAAAAGATATTACCTCACCCACCTTGAATCTCTACACCTTAAGATATGTAGGATGGTCTGACTAGAAACTGAATTGTGAACCAGATGCTCTGGAGAAATCCTGAGCTAGAGAAGGAAAACACAACTAAAAGAAAGGCAAACAAAATAAAGCAGAAAACAGTGACAAAGAGAAGAAACAGACCAACTCTAAATTAGAGAAGGAAGAGGAAAAAAGCAAGCCCAAAAATCAAAGAAAAGGAAGATGTTGAAATAAAAACTCAGTAATGATTAAACTTTACAGTTCATCACAAAAGAAAAGCATTAGCAGAGTTGGGATCCAGGACAGAAATTTTGGGTCAAGCAGTTTCAGAAGATATGAATGCTCTCCTGGAGCTTGCTCCCCACTGGGAGCCAGTAAGAAGGATCTGAATTTTGCATTAAATTGTTGTTTATTGGTTTATAATCTTAGGGAGAGAAAAGATTAAAATCATAAAGAAGAAAGATGTGGCATAGAGTTGAAACTGTAAAGTTCTTGGTCTTCCAGTTACCACAGAGGACCAAAATACATTGTATGACAAAGTTAATAAAGGGAGAAATTGCTGTGTAAGAGGTCATTTGCACATTCTCTACAAAAGCACTTGGAATCTGGTATCTCTGCTCATGCTACAATCTCTCAGTTAATTCTATAACACATACAAATTTCTAATCCGCAGATCTATTTTTGTAAAAATGTAATTTCCACTGCAGCACCCTCTTAGATATAACTTTGATTGGCTGAAAACTATCATGTTCATGAACATCTCCTTTACGAGACTATCATGAATACAAGAGAAACACAAATATATTAAAACCGTACTTAATTATACTTAATCATATATATTAACACCATGCATAAGAGATTTTAACACTTATCTGAATTTTAAAGGTATAAAAACAATTACTTCAAGCCCTGATCTTTCCAACAGTTAAATATACACTTAAATTACATGAGTTGTCCCACTGAAGTCAGTGAGACTACTCACATGTGTAAAGTTAAGCACATGCTTAATTGTTTGCAAGGATTGAGGGCTTTTTAGGAAAAAATAATTTTGTGTGCTATTAAATGATGCAAAGCAGAATTAGGGTATTTGGATTTATCTTTCAAACAGTTTTTATTGTTTTTATCTATAAGAACAACTATATAATAACACAGTATATTTAATCTATTTGATGGAAGTGTTATGATGATACATTTTTATGATATAAATATTACCGAGAGTTTTTTTAACCAAGTTTTATACTGATGGGTTAAATGAAAAACAAAACAAATAAAGAAGCAAAAGCTTTCAGTAAGTCACATTCTCCTGATTTACCATGTTTTTCAATTTCAGTCTACTTCAGACCATCTAACATTAAAGAGTCTTTTATGATATTCTCTCCTACTAAACAACTTTAGGCTTTTGTGTTTGTTAATAAAGTGACACCTGCTACAATTCAATTCAAGAAAAATAGTGCACTACCATTAATGAAACATTTTATGGAAGCCCTATAATAATACTAATATTAACCATGAATGATGTTAACTGTGAATATCACTAATGATAACTGACTCTTGATATGCCAGCAGTATCTACCAGATCCAGTTTTTAAAATTTGCTGTCAAGATTCTTCTGTTGCTTATCACTAGATGTAATAGTTGTAAGTACATTTGTGTTCGAGGTATATCAGTTCTAACTGAAATAGTTATATGAACTTAAATAAATTACTATTTGTTCAGAGCGTGTTTCAGTCCATAACAGTATTTATATGACAGTATTAGTTATACATCCATATATGTTACACAAAACTATTATATGTTATTTACATTTATATTTATGCTCATTTTACAAAGAAGCTTGATATGTAGAGAAATTCATTGACATGGATCACTGTGTTGAAAAAGACAGAAGAAAATGGTCAAGAAAATAAAAAATAAATATGCATGTTGGAATTTTGTTAACTGTCAATGTTTTCTAACAACAAAAACCCCCACGCATTTCTTAGAAGACTAAGATTTTCCATGATATTCTATTTTGATAATAGGCTTAAGAAAAAAAAAATGCAACTGATAAGTGTTCAGTCAACACGTTTAAATTCTTCAGTCTTATGGCCTGATCTAATGTAATGACAGATTTAAACACTTTAAATTCAGTTGGTAGGTGCAAATTATCTTATTTTCAGCTTGTCTCTATATGCAATGGCTTAAAAAACTTAATGTGTCCATTTCTAAACTTACCACAGCTTATCTGCCATTTTTGTACTTTACAAAGTACAGGTATTGCTCTGAGTATAGAATGAAATTTTCTGATATAAAATTCTTTGTGTTTATTTCTACCAAGATGATTGTGACAAAAGGTTATCATCGTTTCATAAAGAAAAAGTTATACTCAACAGTAAAACTTATTATTGCTATCTTATATCATAAAATAAAGTATTAACAACACAAAATGTTAATTAATTTCTAATTCTCTATTCTTTTATTTAGATTTCACGAAGGTTGATTGGACTTGATCCATCATTTTACGGAAAATTAATTATTTCAAATACATGCACCACTTTATACAACCTGCCTGATTTGCATTGAGGAAAATTCAGCAGAAGTAATTGAGGCACAAGCAAATACTGGCACTGACTGAACTCAATTTTCATTCCAAATTTCTGCAAAATCCCAAGACACAACAATATCAGATGCAAGGGGGAAAACAAACAAAAGCAATGTGAAAAGGGAACATGAAGAGAGAATATTACAAGAATCAGAGAACAAAGGGATAGCAAAACTATTTTAGTGCCATAGATGAACAGTGAGGGCTTCATTCAGGCAAGGTGGAATAAGATATCATATGGCATCCTGACAATTGATGTCTTCATTTAAATGTAAGAATTTACATTCTAATTAGAAAGAATTTACATCTTAATCAGAGGCAGCTGTATTATCTTGTTACTGTTTTTTTCAAAGGTAATGAACTAAAGTACTGCTGTGCTTTTTCAACCAGAAACTAAATAGACAGCATACAGTGCTATTTTATAGCCTACCTGCTGTAAGCTGTTATTAATATTTTCAAAGATTAAATTCTAACTAAAATCTTTTTAAAATAAAAATTGTATTTGACATCACTGAGAACAATAAGATAAAGACTTATTTAAAATATTTAACCAATACCCTTTCTAACTTACATTTTTATGTGTATGTACTTATCAAGGTATCATTAATATGGCACCAATAAAGCACAATGTTTCATTTTTAGGCTTCACTAACACAATATTATTTTAACCGTGTGAAAAGAAAGGCTTTTGAAATTAAGTTATCAATATAACATTCAAGAGACCCCTTTTCCCAGTTTTTATCCAGGGAGTAAAGTGTACCATAGTCCACTTAAAAAAACCCAACAGACTGGGACTGTTTTGTCAGAGATACATACAAATACAATTACATTTTAAATGAAAAATAAAATCAATTTTTGGTTACAAAGTGAACTCTGGCAATAGACATAAATGTGGGGCAGAGAACACTATAGCACTGCACCACCTGAAAACTGGCCCTCTGGTTTAGAATCGATTTACAATGCAAAGCAGGCCCAGAGTTAGTGGGACTTGAGTCAGCAGACCGGGGTTTGCAAGCCCAGGGCTTGAGCATCCATACTGCCTATTGACCTTAGGTTTAGAATTTCTGGACCGGATCCCAAACCTGGGGCTCCAGCATATCCATGCTGCAGTACACAGATCAGAGTCAAATCACTATTCCCAGGCTTCCTGGCACCCTCCTAAGCCATAGCTTCTCCTGGTTTGTGGTGCAGTGCAGGGAAACTTGACTATTCACCCTGCAAGTTACAGGAAGCTGTAGCCTGCCAAGTTCCCAACAGATCCTGTCAAGCCATCTTTTGGGTCTACATACTCCCGGCAACCGGAGCCAGCAACATGGAGGTGTTACTATTTGAATAGCTTCTCTTGCTTACGCTTTCACTCCTATTTCAACCAATGGGCTGGGCATCCGTGAGATGCTGATGGACATTCTGGCCTACCAAAGGCACCAGATGGAGTAGATGAAGAATGATACAGACATGGCAAAATCAAATTGTCTGATACTACTCATGACTCAGTGTAGCTGCTGATGTCCCAATGTAGACATTGTAGACAATGTAGCCATTTTTGGAGCAGGGCCACACGCACACACTGGTGGGATCACATCATCATACAGACTTGGGATGACCAGCAGTGGATTCAGAACTTTTGCATGAAGAAAGCTATATTTCTGGAGCTTTGTGAGCAGCTTGCCCTGACCCTCCAATGTCATGACACATGAATGAGAACATCCATACCAGTTCAGATGTTGCTATAAACATCTGGAAGCAGGCTACCCCAGATTGCAATGCTCCATTACTAATCAGTTCAGCACTGGAAAGTCAACAGTGGGTAAAGTGATCATGGAGGTTTCGGAGGCAATCAGCCATGTGATTTACCCAAAGGTGGTGGGCATAAACAATATCCCTGAAATAACTGCTGGTCTTGAGAGAATGGGGTTTCCAAACTGTGCCAGCACCATTGATGGGATTCATGTGTCCATAGTTTGCCCTCCTCAAGAAGCAGGAGTCCATAAAACACAAAGAGTATTACTCCATATTTATGCAGGCCTTTATGGACCACAAAGGTTGTTTTATTGATGCCAGTGTGGGATGCAATGGAAAAATTCATGATGCTAGGGTTTTCCAATGATCAGGAGTCTATATTCATGACAGGTTGGGATACTGTTCGCACTAAATGACATTGTCATAAATGGAGTTACTGGCCCCACTGTTATCTTAGAGAACTTCGCACACCCCATTGTCTTGGCTTATGAAACCATACCCTGATTTCAGAGGGCCAGGCAAAAGAAGATTCAGTAATGCTCTCAGCAGTTGCAGAGTGGTAACTGAATGTGCATTTGGCAGACTGAAATCCTGCTGGTGCTATTTACAGACACATTTGGATGCCTGTGTCATCAATATTGTCTGCATTATTGTGGCTTGCTGTGCTCTTCATAATCTTTGTGATGCCAAAGATGATTCATTTGCTACTGAATGCAGCTATGATAGTAATGGATTGCTGAACCTGTGTACTCAACCAGAAAGGGTACCTATCACAGCTGGGGCAGAATGCACCCACTCAACACAAGTCAGGGATGCTCTGTGCTCCCACATATTGGATTTGTATGGGCCAATAGAATAGGGAGAACAGTACATTTATGAATGTGCTTGTACAGTCTTTACAGTAAATGAGGCACTGTCACATCATGAAATTAAATGTGTGTGTGCGGGGGGGTGTGGATTGCCATGCACTGTAGTTATGAATGATATGACTGTTTATGAAATGGGGGTCAGGGATGAGTTGCAAGAACTGTGGATTTTCAGTATGGCTTGATGTAGAGAAATGTAATGAGAAATAGTCTTTGCATATAATTTCTTAGTTGTCCCTTTTCATAGGTTTACCTTTGTTAGTTGAAATACACTTTATATGATGTGATGCAGTGATGGCAATAAAATTTCTTAAAATAAAAAACATTTATTTCTGAACATATATTAGAAAAGCACAATATTAAACCATTGTTACAGAGGCCAGCTGCCATTAGCACACCAAAACACCAATAATAAACCAACATCAAAATCTTTAACAAAAACCAAGTGCCTGACATTGCAAATAGTGAAACCAGTTCCAAACAATAAATCCCCTACTGTTATATATGCCTCCATTCTCTATTCCCTTTCTTTCATGCTTAGAGTGCACTTTGGCTGCTGCAGTGGGGAGGAACTGTTCACAGGGGTGGGGGTCTATATGGGAGTGAACATGCAGTGGAGAATGGGTCAGCATGGGGGATTTTTCCTGTTTGGTTCCTGTTAAGTTCCAAATGCATGGACAATCCTACCATGTAATTTTCCAAAGTGTTCCTGGTCTGCAGCACATGGAACCATGGAGGGGACTCAAGATGTCGTCCGGGTGCAGAAGAAGTCTGTATTCTGGTGGCCATAAGCACAAGTAGTCTCTCAAACAGGTCTTTCTGCTAGACTCCCTCAACCTCTTTTCAGTCTCCACTTTGAATTCTGTCTGGTAGTGATGGTGGTGATGGTGATTCCAGGGAATTGGTATGCAATCCACCATTAGCGGATACATGCTGCGGCCAGAGTCTTGCAATAAATTTTGCATTGGGTAATAAACCAGAAATCCCTCACATCTCTATATTAACAACAACAATCATGGAGCCAAAAACTTACCATGCTCAGGGGCTAGAAAGTCACGCTCCCAGTTGACCAGGTTGTTGTAAAATTCTTGTGGCTCAGTGCTTGATGCAGTACTCAGCACCTGGTCAAACTCCTTGTAAAAGAGGTAGGATGATGGTGAGTTCTCAAGAGTGTGATTTTCATTCCTGACTTTCTGGTAGTCGGTCTTTAACTGCTTAATCTTACTGGTCCAGTGACTCTCCAACACTGCCAGCTTCTTCTCCATTATTTAGTACACATGGTCATTCCTGGAAATCTTGCTAATGTCCAACCGTTTGCTTGCCTCGCACCAGAGATTAACCAAAATCTGTCTGAGCTCCCATTACCTGCTAAAAGAGTGCTTGGCAAAGGATTTATTTCTATCAGTGACAACTTCCTGGTGCAAGTGCTGGAGCAACCAACTAGAGGCCATGCTCCTCTTGACCTGCTGCTCACAAACAGGGAAGATTTGGTAGGGGAAGTAGAAGTGGCTGGCAACCTAGGCAGCAGTCACCATGAGATGGTAGAGATCAGGATCCTGACAAAAGGAAGAAAAGAGAACAGCAGGATACGGACCATGGACTTCAGAAGAGCAGACTTTGACTCCCTCAGGGAGCTGATGGGCAGGATCCCCTGGGAAGCTAATATGAGGGGGAAAAGAATCCAAGACAGCTGGCTATATTTTCAAGAAATCTTATTGAGGGCACAGGAACAAACCATCCCGATGTGCAGAAAAAATAGCAAATATGGTAGGCGCCCAGCTTGGCTTAACAAAGAAGTCTTTGGTGAGATTAAACACAAAAAGAAGCTTACCAGAAGTGGAAGCTTGGTCAGATGACTAGGGAGGATAAAAACACTGCTCGAACATGCAGGAATGAAATTAGGAAGACCAAAGAGCAATTGGAGTTGCAGCTAGCAAGGGACATGAAGGGGAACAAGAAGGGTTTCTACAGGTATGTAATCAACAAGAGGAAGATTAGGAAAAGTATGGGCCCTTTACAGAATGGGGGAGGCAACCTAGTGACAGAGGAGGTGGAGAAAGCTGAGGTACTCAATGCCTGTTTTGTCTCCGTCTTCACAGACAAGGTCAGCTCCCAGACTACTGCACTGGACGGCACAGAATGGGGAGGAGGTGAACATCCCTCAGTGCTGAAACAACAGGTTCAGGACTATTTAAAAAGATTGGACATACACAGGTCTATGGGGTCAGATGCAATGCATCCGAGGTTGCTGAGGGAATTGGCTGATGTGATTTCAGAGAGATTGGCTATTATCTCTGAAAGCTTGTGGCAATTGGGGGAGGTCCCTGATAATTGGAAAAAGGCAAATATAGTGCCCATCTTCATGAAAGGGAAGAAAGAGGATCCAGGGAACTACAGACTGGTCAGCCTCACCTCAATCCCTGGAAAAAATCATGGAGCAGGTCCTCAAGGAATCCATTTTAAGGCATTTGGAAGAGAGGAAGGTGATCAGGAACAGTCAACATGGATTCACTAAGGGAAAGTCATACCTGACCAACCTGATTGCCTTCTATGAAGAGGTGACTGGCTCTGTGGATGTGGGGAAAGCAGTGGACATGATATACCTTGACTTTGGCAAAGCTTTTCATACAGTCTCCCACAGTATTCTTATCAGCAAGTTAAAGAAGTATGGGTTGGATGAAATGGATAGAGAGCTGGTTAGATCATCAGGCTCAACGGGTAGTGATCAATGGCTCCATGTCTAGCTGGCAGCTGATCACAAGCAGAGCACCTCAGGGGTCGGTCCTGGAGCTGGTTTTGTTCAACATCTTCATTAATGATCTGGAGGATGGGGTAGATTGCACCCTCAGCAAGTTTGCAGATGACATTAAGCTAGGGGGAGTGGTAAATACCCTGGAAGGTAAGGATACGATACAGAGTGACCAAGACAAATTGGAGGATTGGGCCAAAAGAAATCTGATGAGGTTCAACAAGGACAAGTGCAGAGTCCTGCACTTAGGACGGAAGAATCCCATACAGACTGGGGACCGATGGACCAGGCAGCAGTTCTGCAGAAAAGGACCTGGGAATTACAATGGATAAGAAGCTGGATATGAGTCAGCAGTGTGCCCTGGTTGCCAAGAAGACTAATAGCATATTGGGTTGCATTAGTAGGAGCATTGCAAGCAGATCGAGGGAAGTGATTATTCCTCTCTATTTGGCAGTGGTGAGGCCGCATTTGGAGTATTGTGTTCAGTTTTGGGCCCCCACTACAAAAAGGATGTGGACAAGTTGGAGAGAGTCCAGCGGAGGGCAGCAAAAATGATTAGGGGGCTGGAGCACAAGACTTATGAGGAGTGGCTAAGGGAACTAGGCTTGTTTAGTCTGCAGAAGAGAAGAACGAGGGGGGATTTGATAGCAGCCTTTAACTACCTGAAAGGGGGTCCAGGGAGGATGGAACTAGGCTGTTCTCAATGATAGTAGATGACAGAACAAGGAGCAATGGTCTCAGGTTGCAGTGGGGGAGGTCCAGGTTGGATGTTAGGAAAAGGTTTTTCACTAGGAGAGTGGTGAAGCACTGGAATGGGTTACCTAGGGAAGTGGTGGAATCTCCATCTTTAAAGGTTTTTAAGCTGTGGCTTGACAAAACCCTGGCTGGGATTATTTTGCTGAGGTTAGTCCTGCTTTGAGCAGTGGGTTGGACTAGATGACCTCCTGAGGTCCCTTTCATCTCTAAACTTCTGTGATTCTATGATTACAAATGCAGAAGAAAGTTCACTCTGCTTACAGCTTAGCAATCAGAACAAAATGGAAGAGTTAAGTGTCAAACAGCTGTACATGAACCAGGAGGGTTGCTTCCATTTCCTGGGAGTCAATTGCCCACTGTTGGGATAGAAAAGACAAAGGACATTGTCCTATGGGGCTGTGGTATAGCATTGATGGATTCTCAGGACCCCAGTCTGGAAGTTCTGGACTGTGTCTAAACTGGAAAAGAAGGGAATTTGGGCCTCGGCCCCGACAGGACTCAGGCTTGAATCCTCTGCCCTTGCAGGAGCCTGGCCCTGGCCCAGGCCCACGATAGACAGAATTGTGTGTAGATGGCAGTGACGGGCTTGAACCTGAGTCTGACCCTGAACTTACTTTGTAGTGTAGACATGGCTTTAGAGACTGGACACTGACTCAAGAGATCTGGGTTCACTTTCCAGCTGTGCCACAGACTTCCTATGGGACCTCCGGAAAGTCCTCCTTTGTGCCTCAGCTCCCCATCTATAAAATGGGGATACTAATCCTTCCTGTCTCCCACTCTGTGACTCTTTTGTCTATTTAGATTAGAAGATCTTGGGGCAGGGATTGTTTGTTACCATGTGCATATTCAGTGTCCAGCACAATGGGGTCCGCATAATAAGATATTAAATTAGGCTGGAGAAGTCATACTGCTTTCCTTTTCATTCTGAAACAATTTTTGTCCATCAATATTTTCATACATCATTAATACAAATAATGAAAAGCCAATTCACCACCTAAATGTTCTAGATATGAGAGTGATCAGAGTGACATGTTCAGACTACAAGGTGGAACCAGCATATCCTGATCTGATGGTATAATAATGTAGTAGTGGTCTGCAAAAGCAAGTAATAGGAGAACCAAGTAGAAAGATTTGAAGGGATCCCTTTCTAGTGGATTAAAATATAGTCAGCATCAGCCAGAATGACTCGCATCATAAGACAGACAAACATACTGGCAGAATACCTGAATGATTTTTGCACTGAGGAAATGGGAAATGAAAACTATTCAGTTTGATAAATGGAATGGACAAGTTTGTCTACAAAGAATCACCAACCTCATCATTGTAAAGGTGTATAGCAGATCACAGAATAGGTAATTGTAGTTGCATATACTTCTGAAAAGGAGAACTTTTGCTGACCTACTATACACTCTTCCTTGAATGCCAATCATTCAAAAAAACAGTCCTTCACAGCAATTCGGGATTCCTTCTTTGAATGCTTAGATTTTTTTTTTTGTATTTCTCAACTAATAAGTAGCACTTTGCTGCTGTGAATCAGTCAAATAGGGTAGAGAGGAAGTGGATGGGACTGTTTTGTCTTTATCAGAGGCAATGGCCATAAAAACGTAACTTTGCTTTACTCATGGTACCATATAAATCAGCATCAGCATTATCCTGATGAAATGGATGTCTATTGTTGAGAAAGTGAAAGTTAATGCTTCCAAGTTTACAAACAGCGTAAAGCCACACAACACATCATGAAGAATCAAAAAGAGGTTTGATATAATTATCAGCATGACCTTCCCATTTGATGGCAGTGCCATGATTTCTTGAACCTGCCTTATTTGTGTTTTGAAAACTGAAAGATTCCAGTAGCATCGCAACACATTTATAATACTCTTTTTTTTCTCAACAACAGATCTTAACTACATACTCCTTCTTAAACACTAGGATGAATTCCATTTAGTTCATGAAGCTGATTTAAAATGGTCTTTATTGATACCATATTATAGCAATGCTTCACTCGTTCTGAAGTCAACCAGGCTACTGGATGTATAGCCAATGTCAGCTTATTTTAATGTTTTCTTTTTTAAAATAAGGTACAATATAAAGTATTCACTGAATCTGCTTCCAGTATTTTACCATCTGCTGCAGCTTGCTCTTACATTTATTTTGTAAGATTCTAACTGACCTTTCACTGGTCTTTTCTTTTGGTAGTACGGAAACAAAGACTGTAGAAGCGATGTTTGACATGTTTCTAACTATGCCTAGTGCAATAGCAAATTACAAATCTTTAAAATACAAAATTTTGGTCTTAATTTAAGAGTTAGAAAAATGGATACCAGACACCATTGTAGGCTTCAGGCTCCTTTCTCCTTACTCTTGCCCTTTGAGGTTCCATGGGGATAAGGCCCAGGGCCTTACAAAAATACTGTCTATATTTTTGCCTCTGTGGTTCTGGGACTTCAGCAGCATACAACAAAAACTATTTCTATAATTTTATATGTACACTATAAGCTTACTGTTATTTGCAAGCCCAACTGTTTTCTCTTTAAATGAATCATACTGTTTTAGTAGCTTCTTTGTCAATGGGGAAAAAAGCGATCTGTACCCAAATTTGGAATAACTAATGTTTGCCTAACACCTGAAGAATCTTGAAGCCTCCAAAGACATGAAAGCAACAGCAGCATCTCAGAAAGCAGGATAGGTGCCCAAGTTCAAGATTAATAAGAGCTGAAACCATTCCTGAAAGGTATATAGGAAAACAACAACAGACAGATATTTTGTAGACATGTCTACATGGATGTCCAACTGCCATCTCAAATTTGATCTCCCCAAAAAATAAACTTGCTTCCTCCACCTCCCTTCTGTATCTCAATGAAAGCTTTGTTTTCCTTCCTTTTGTAAAAGGCCCATTCAATTCAACAAAAAGTAACAGTTTAGTCCTAGGACTCCAGGCTGGGAAATTGCTGCTTTATTCAACTGCAGCACAAGAGAGTGGGGAGGGAAATAGGAATTTACAAAACAGGAAGTAATGGAGGAGTAGAGCGTGGCACCAACCCATAATACTTTGGGTAAACCACTTAACTCTATCATGATCACTGTACTATATATCCTATTTTCCCAATCCATTACTGCACTGTAATATTTGTCTCTTCTTTTGCAATGTATCCAGTTGCTTGCTGAGTTCTGTCATTTCTTCCTCTTTAACACCACCAAAACTCACCCTTTGCTCACTGCCCTGAATTATAAAATCATTGTCAATACTACTGTCATCTCTAATCTTATTTTCATTGATATGCTGGGTGACCCCCTTGCTTGTTGCCTCTCCAGTCTGGGGGCAATGCTGCTGCTACAATCATCTTCTACTTCCCGTGATCTGATCACATTCACCTGCACTCTGAATACTTTCAGTAGTTTTTTCTCTCTCTCATCAAATTCAAGCTCTTGTCCTCTTCCTCTACTTACATCTCTGTTCTAATGTTGCTTAATACTCCTTCCTCTCTCTGTATTCTTCTCAATTCCATCATTTTACTCCCCTCATATCCTTTAACTATTTTCTATTTCATGCCTTCTGTTATGTTGTTTCCTATGCCTAGAACTGTCTCCCTGCTACCATCCACCAAGCACCCACTCTCGCCTCCTTTAAATCAACCTCATATAATCCCTCCTTTCTTTAAATAAGTAAAAATCTTCTCACCCTCTCTTGAAGGCTGTCATATCTTTTGTTTTGTCTTAGATTTTAAGCTCTTTAGGACAGAAAATGTGTCTTTCGTAAAACACTGTAATTTTATTGCACTATACACAGTAAATCTTTTGTAATAACAGGATTTGAGTGGAGGTTAATGCTGCTTCTTACAGTGTTAACTTCCCCTCTTCACCTTTACCAGCTGTTACAAAGGAAATGTGAAGCAATGGAGATTGAACCATGGCAGCATGGCTTCTTACTGACCTATCCTGCTGGGGGAGAGTTGGGGAAGCACAAAGTTGCCTGTCCATGTGAAGCCCCTCAGATATCTGGGGAAGGACCTTGACTTTCTGGACAAACCTTATCCCTCAAATGGTATGAAGGCTTTGTCCCCTTAGGTGACCAGATAGCAAGTGTGAAAAATCAGGACAGGGCTGGGGAGTAATAGGCACCTATATAAGGCAAAGTCCTGAATTTCGGGACTGTCCCTATAAAACCTGGACATCTGGTAACCCTATGTCCCCTTCCCATCCACAAAGCTGTGAACTACTTCCCCTTGTGGGGAGAGTGCTCCTGAAATTTCAAGTTAATTTTTAGAGCAATTTTACCACTACTATATTTGTTTTTAGTGAAATGGGAACATACACAATGGTTTTCAAAACCTGCAGGATGTAGACTTCTCTGTATTTTAAAGTTGTTCTGTGTCTAAATCTTTTGAATGTTCTGTGAGAACCAGACATTAATGTATCTTGAAATAACGAATTAACCACTACTCTGGATATACTAAAGAATAGGGAGTGATGAAGTATAAGAGTAGTCTTCAGGCCAATCCAACAAAGGAAACAGCAGGTTTTTTGTTATCTTTCAAAAGTGTAAGGACAGCTTTTAGAAAAACTTTTGCTTATTGTGCTGCTTCCAGTCTATGCTCTTCTACTAGTTTACCGTATGTCCCTATGCAGTATGACATTAATACAGTGCATAGCTGACAATCATGTTTTGAAGACTAGGAATGATATGAACCCATTTTTATTCAAATGTTTCCTTTTGTATATTTAATTGTCTTCAATTTTAATTCTGCAAGCTTCTATGATTAAATACTAGTTTACTCCCAAAACAAAACAAAAAATGCAAAGGACTTAAGATATTAGCTGGCTTGATTTTTGAAGGCAGAATGAACACCTGGAACCCCCATTTGGGTTTTAATGAGAACTGGAGCTCCTCAGCATCTCTGAAAATCAGGCCATAGGGCTGAGCAATCATTAGAGATAATTACTTGTATAGATACATAAGCACAGCTAGATACATCCAGAACCATCATATATGAAGAGATTCTCACCCATCACTTCCAAAATAATGAGATAGTATTAGTACAGACAAACTCTACATAAGAGATGGCTTGTGACATTAAAATCTCTATCAGGAGGATGCCACTGGAGGCCAACACCTATCTGCTGTTAGTACCAAGCACTGTGAGTGGAGGCTGTTGTCAGCCCTCTTCATCCTTTCTTGGAGCATTATGATCTTCAGGGGTGTTTGTGGTCTGTTCCCTACCTTTTCCTCCTTTTTGCCCCCTTAATATCTTCCCTTTGAGTCATCCAGTCCCTACAGAGATCCTACTGCACATATATTTCTGAAGATGTACCATAAATACTGAAGGTGCAACACACAGTTATGTTGGAGAAGGTTAACATATTTTTTTGTTGAAAATTTAGTTATTTGTCGCAAGGCAAATAGGTTTTATGGCCAGCAATTTTCAACCTATCTTGAAAAAAAATCTATTCCTGTTGCCAAAGGACTACGACATAGTAGGAAATCTAACCCCAAAAGTCATATTCACCACTTCAACACAGAGTTACAGGATAATGACTACAATAAAAAAAAAAAAAATCAACATTTACCCTGTGTAGTGAGCTGGTTGAAAAAAAAGCTTAACACAGGAAACATTGTAAAAGTTGTGTGTCAAATTCAGCCCTCCTGTAAGAAGATGTAACCCAACTGAAGATAGCAGAGTTGTGCTTACTTAGACTAGGAAGGAGTTTGTTCCTCTCTGTTTAATTGATATGCACACTTTTTCAAAATAAGTAATCACTGTATTTGTGATGCATCAATACACAGTATAATCTTTTATTTCCCATAACATTCCTTCATCTTTCATATAACGCTGATCTACCTCTATTTCAGATTTTCAGTTTTGAGTGATAAAACACCACCAAAAGAAAATTTGAGACTTTGTGATTATTTGATAACCACTGGAAAAATGCCCCATCAAAATGCACAATTATTTTCATGCTACAATTTATTATAAAGAGGATATTTCTCAACTGAAGACTGCAAGAAACAAGAAAATCATATAAGTCATTAATGCTTTAAAATAAACAGAAATTATGAGTCTAATTTGTAATGACCCAAATGTATATGACATTAGTCCTTTCTCCTAAAAACATATATGAAAATCCTGTGAAATACTCTAGTGAAATCTGACATTCCAAAAATGTATCCATTTATTATCTGCACTATGTGCTTGTTCTGTCAGTAATGATGAAATTTAAAAAAAAATATAAAAAATTCACAATATGAACTTTTTTAATCCTTGAGCTATTAATCCTTTTGATCAGAAAGCTATCAGTAGATTACCTTTAGATATGTTAATCCTTGCTACTATAATATCGATTTATGTTACATTTATGGCATAAAAATGAAAAAGGTGGATAATTTAAGATATACAAATATTTAAATCAGTTATGCACTGGGTTTCACTTTTAAAAAAGTTTGCATACTTAAAATAAGCACGAGAAAATGGCAACACAGTGTATATTAGGAGCGGACATATGCATTTCCCCCCCCAGATATTAGTAATTACTATTTCCAGATTATATCAAATCTAGTAATATTGGAGTCATTTTGGCAGTTCTACTATTTCTGATTTTTGTGTTTGTGGGTTATTGATTGAGACACATGTAGACATGAGCTATTCCTGTAGAAGGACTGACTTGCTGGT
This sequence comes from Emydura macquarii macquarii, assembly GCF_026122565.2. NCBI lineage: Eukaryota > Metazoa > Chordata > Testudines > Chelidae > Emydura > Emydura macquarii. The sequence goes on from NW_027133377.1 coordinate 3,806,009, forward strand.
TCAGGAAACAATAATTTAATACAGCAATCACTTCTGTCATTATATTATCACATGTTTAAAGGGCTTCCCAAATAATATTACAGAGGTTAAAATCCACCCATAAGTACAGTCTTATTATTACACATCTTCTTTTATAATTTGATGTTTTAGTCTCATGTCTCTTCATTAAGGGGTTGTAGCATACTCCTATTATTAGCCCTTCAATCTTTCTATCTTGGTATAACTGAAAAACATAACTAAAACAATGTCTTGTAATGTAATCATTCAAGGCTAATCCTCAACTCTTATTCATGTGAGTAGTCCCCTTGATTTAGAAGGAATTACTCAGCAAGTAAGGATGACTTGTGTGAATAAGAATTGTAGGACTGTGCCACAGGTCAGCATTATAAAGGCATAATTTATTTTATGGTTAAACTTTCAGTATGGTGTTTGGGAAATTAGCCTTAAACTAACTTTAACATTAACGGGAGCTCTGATTAACGTATCCTGCACCCCACTGAAAACTTTAAACTAACTAAACCCTTATATTACAAGTATAAACCACTGAACAAATTTGTATTAGCACTATAAAATCATTATTTAATATTTATATTACAGTAGTACCCAGAAGCCCCAAGGGGGATGAGGGTCCCACTAGGTTAAGCTCTGCGCAAACACATGATCACTGCCCCAGTGAGATTACAACTAATAACACAAGTAACATATGAAACATAGAAGGAGATGTATATTAAAAAAACTATAAAAAGATCAACATAAACTCATGCCAGCTAACCCCATATGGCACTCAAGCTACTTTCTAATTATTTGGTTGTTGTTGCTGGATTTGCTGGCGGTGGGGCGGGGTGTGGCATTTTGGCAGAGGTGAGTCTTGGGGAAAGATCTGAAAGAGGAGGAGATCAGCTCAGGGAGGGTGTTTCACTCATAAGAGGTAGTGTCAAAGAAAGCACAGAGTGCATGTGTGAAGTTGGAAAATGTTCTAGCAGTGCTGCTGGAGTGGAGGAAGGGATGACTGCAGTGGGGTGGTTTAGACTATCGGGGTTACTGAATTTTGCTTCTATCTATTATTTCAAATGAAGATGAATCACTGTATTTTTGGTATTCCCAACCATACACAGGCACTAAATATTCCTCTATAATACTGATCTATAAAGCTACCTCTCTTGTGTTTGTTCTCTGGACCATCCCATACCCCTGTATTGTGCATTGCTGTTTTTACTATAATAGTTTTCTTTTTTCACATACCTCTCTATTTGTAAGCAAATATTTTAATAGACTTTGGCTCTTAATACTTTCAGTGCTTGCTTATATTCCCCTTCTTCCCCACTGTTTCCTAACACAATGAAAGGGTCTTTGACAAGGGAGAATGTGAATTATATCACCCCTCCCAGTAATACCCACATCCCCATTTGAGATTTAACTACATTTCAAGAAATACCATGGCCAAAAGGTGGTACTTCTAAGAATAAGTGCGATTTCTCAGCAGGATACCTAACCAGGCTGTTTCTGGTATGACATAGTTTCATTCAGTTCAGAATACGACTCAATACAAATTCAGTTTACCCATTATAAGTTATTTACATTAACATAGGTACTATATAATACAGCATGACAATTTATCCCATAAAAGTATAATGAAAGAGAAATTAAATGACTTTGAAAAAAGGGGTCATCTGATTTTGATTACTATTTAAAAAGATAAAATCTACTAAATATAAAATTTAAGAGTGGATATACTTTTCTGAGCATGGAAAAAGTGTGATTTTATGTTACTTGGATATCAGGTAAAAAAAGAGGACAAAACCAGCATCCTCACCAGCTAGATTTTCACCATGCACCTTCATACATTCTATAGTCTTCTCTGATGATTCTGTCCCAAGGAAATAGGACCAATAACTCATGCAAGAAACTCTTTGGAGGTTACATTATGATGTGTGGAAAAGCAAAACTGTTAGTATAATTTAATTATTATTGTATGGACAAGGTATCATTATTTTGAATAGTAAATGTGTTGTGACTACATATGTTGTAGGCTCATGCTACATTTTTTCTTTCACATATCAGCACAAATATAACCCCTTTTTCTTTAACATGCATCCAGTTGCCAGCAACAGGATATGTTGTGATTGTAAGCACCGATCTGAGATGAATCAACCAGAATAGATCAACATAAAACATAAGTTCCAGTGTCTACTGCTCTACATGATAATATTTCAGGTTGTGAAACTTTCATCACATAGCCTCATCTCTTGGGGTAAAGGAGTAAAAGGGTGAAACACTACATTCCTGGCCTCTCTGAGAACTAGCCTACAATGATCCATATCAGCTCTAGGTAACAGATTCTATTCCAAACCAGGGTCCAAATTCATCTCTGGTAGAACTCCATTGAAATCAATGCAATTACACCAGGGATGAATTTGACCGTAGGTTACTAGAATTCTGGAGAGACATTTCCTATTCACAGTACAAAAAAAACACCCCCACAATTAAACAATCAGACACTGGGCAGAAAATAATGTTATTTGTTAGAGTTCAAACTAGAACATAATTACCATAAAAATTACCATAGCAAACCCATTTGGAAGTAATATTACTAACTGTAACAATAGCTCAGAAATGTTATGTTTTGTAAGTTGGCTCATGCACTAAGAAGGATAAATACAAAATTAGTTATATAAACTTCCTTCACAAAGATTTTTTTTAAAATAGACCTATAACTGTAAATTTTGGCTTTTTCAAATTCTAAGTATATCTTAATATTAAAGTGCATGTGTGCTTCCTGCCTTCTGGTTCTCACTGTCAAAAATATACAGCTGTACTTAGTAAGACAAGCCTAGATTTAAGTATTGACTTTTATAACAAAACCTGAAGATAAAATGAGGCTTGGATTAATTTATAAAAGAGAAAATGATGTACTAAAAGCAAGACACTAAATCAATTTTAAACACCAAACACAATTTATGTCTGACTTTAAAACTCATCCTCAAAACATTAATCTACACAAAGGCTAGAAACTGAATGAGGCATAATTTGTGAAACTGATACCTTTCATCACAACCTCTAGCTGAAAAGGTCATTAGATATATTATATCTAAGTGAGCAGCTTATCCCTGCTTCATTACTGATAATTAAGGCAAGTAATATTTTCTTGACAGTAATGTGTCCAGTAAGAGATATAGTCTAGTTTGCATAAAATAGGCATTAATTACCAGAGTAGTACCACAGATAAAAAAAAATTAAGTACCTATGTAACATGGTTTCATTATTTTTTCTTCATTTCCTTTAAGAATTAGCAGGCTCAGAAACATAATGACTATATTAAGAAATCCATTTTCAAGCATCTATTAAAATCCATAATACACATTACACATAGATATTTGTACAAATACATAAACAAAAATGAAGACATTTAAAATTTATTTATTTATTTAAAATTCTTTATATCATCTTGCATTAGCAAGTGAGTGGTGGATGTAATACACAGATCAAGTAGCAGATTAACATTTGGGACATTTTAAAATAATGTTTTAGCATCCATGTGTAGGTCGCAGAAGGGAAAGATCACAGATCTGTAGCTTCATAGGTTCTGATTCATAGACCCATTTCAGGGTCATTTATGTTTTAATTTATATTTAATTTTATTTATATAAATAGAAGTTTTGTTGTTATATAGAATAACTTACGTCAATTGAGAAAATGCTTATCTCTGATCACTTGTGTGTCTTTGTGTGTCTGACAGAACCAGAACAGGGGTCAATAAGTGAGTAAACTAAAGCTCATGCTATTGAGCAGAAGATCAGTCTTTACATCAAACACCCATCACGACATACATCACTGAAACTTGATTGTATGACTAACCTGAGTGGGTACCGGCACAGCTATTTTTGTGATGCATGATCCCAGAGGTGGAAGAGAGGACAGATACCTATTCTTTTCATATTCAACTTCATAATTGTAAGAGAGGTCCCATTATGAGAATGAATTTATTCAAGTCCATTCATTTACCATGCAAATACTGTAAAAAATTCAATGTGGGAAGTCTTGTGCTCTAGAATCTACCAGACATCCTCCCTCTTAACCAAGATTCTGCATAGCCTGGGGTTGGAATTCCCAAGACACACTATACTGGAGATAGAGATCAATATCCATACAGTCAATTTCTCCACACTGGCTCAGGATCTGTCTAACATGACAATTAAGTGGGTCTCAAGACGGTCACAGGTCCAACTTACACATCCAGACACAACTTGGACTTAAATCATTCAGCTGGTGTGTAGACATTGAAGGTATAGTTAAAACATTCCTAACAGGGTCTGAGATCCTTACCAACTACAAACTTAATCAGGTCCTTCCAGCCATTAGTTAAGTAAACCAATGACATTGTTCCATCATTGGAAACATAATGTGAGTGAACTTATAGTGTATTCCAGCTTCAGAACAAGTGCACTGGTAGGCTGGTAAGACACCACAACTGTCTGTTGATTATAAGCATGACATCTACTCCCTAACAATATCCACTCCCTAACACTGAACCAGGGTGACCTCTGCAATCCATGACAGATGAAATTGGAGGGTGGGAAATTGAAAGATACTTCAAAGTATTTTACAGTTTTGCATTTATTTTTAATTTTTATAGTAAGATGTTGATCCTTATCACCCCTCATTGTAAGGTGATGAATCACTCCTGTGCTAGGCTGCAGCCAATCCACAAACCAGGAACTGGTCTGATGACTCTCAGGGCAGGTATATAAGACGCACAGGAGCAACTGAGTCTGCTCAATGTCACTTAAGAGCTTGGAACTCTTTCCTGCCTGACATGGCAACAGGCTCTCCAAGCCTTAGCCTTGCTCTTGCTCAAGCCCTGTTCCTAGTCCTGCTCTAGCCTTATTCTCACTCCAGCCTTCCTCCAAACCTGCTCTGGACTCCTGTTTCTAGCTCTGACCTCTGGCTTGATTACTAAGCCCAACGGTCATGTTTCTGACTACTAGGCCTGATCATCCCTATAGTTGTTTCTGACACTAATTTATATACATAATTTCAGCCACGTTATCTTTTCAAGAACACCACAGATGTGACTTAGCTTATTTGTCAAGTTATATATTTTGTGTGTTTTTTCACTTTTTCCATAATACTCTGGTTATTGACTGTTGCACTAGGAATGAAAACTGGTACCAAATCTCAATTTAATGCTGATTTAGCAGTAAAAAAGTGTTGCATGAAATATTGCTTTAATATCTGACCAAATATACAGTTTTGCATTTCTGATCAGAGCCACCAATCATTCACAAATCTTCAGATGCATTTTAATGGCCATATTTGTTCACCAAGGACAAAACCACCAATCAGTGTGAAACATCCAGTACTGTCAAATCACTACTAAAGATAAGCTGCTGAAATTTTCATGAATACTAAAAGAACTGTAAGATCACAGGGGAGGAAAAATAGGATATAAAGAAGATTAAAAATATAAGTATAGTATTTTTAACAAAATCTCTCATTCTCTATGCAACTTCCTGATATCATACAAATAATACTTCATCTTATAGGAATGACAAAGTGAGCTTTGTTCTAAACAAACCGTATTTAAACTCAAGCAAGTGTTGATTATCTTCCAATAACCTTTGTTGCAGTTTTCCAAAAACCAGGGTGAGTAGTCCCACTGAGTTGGCACTACACATGTGTAAAAGTTACTCACAAGTGTTAATGTTTTAAGGACTGAAGAATATGTCAATATGAGTATGCAGATATCTGTATTTATTCATAATAAATTTTAAATATAATATTTCAAAATTTAATTATGCATCTGTAGAGTAATATTGATAGCATACAAATATTGGATATTTCCAGTATGAATTTCTACAAGGAATCTGCTTTTACATTGTACTTTGATTACAGAATGATCTGAGTGGAAACATAAGTGACCTCTTGTTCCATACTTACACAATCAGCACGCTTTAACAGATGGTCTCATTTAAAAATAATTTGTTAATAGACTCATAAAAAGTTAGGACTGAAGAGGACCTCAAGAAATCATCTAATCCATCTTCCTGTGCAACAGCGAGACTGAAGGATGTCTAGACCATCTCTGGCAGGCGTTTAACTTGTTCTTAATCTCTAGTGATAGGATTCCACAATCTCCCCTGGAAGTCAATTCCAGAACTTAAAACTACCCTTATAGCTAGAAAGCTTTATCTAATATTTAACCTAAATTTTGCTTGCTGCAGATTAAGCCCATTACTTCGTCTCATATCTTTAGTGGACATGGAGAACAATTGATCAGAGTCTTCTTTAGAGTAGCGCTTAATGTATTTGAAGACTATCAGATCCTCCATCAGTCTTTTCTCAGGACTAAATATGTCTAATTTTTTTTAACTTTCCTCGTAGATCAGGAAAGAGGGTTTCTAAAGGGTTTTTAAACCTTTTATCATTTTTGCTGCTCTCCTCTGGACTCCCTCCAATTTGTCCACATCTTTCTTAAAGTCTGATGTCCAGAACTGGACACAGTCCTCCAGATGAAGTCTCATACACGCTGAGCAGAGCTGAACAATTACCTTTCAAGTCTTACATTTGACACTCCTGTTAATACACCCCAGAATGATATTAGCCTTTTTCACAATTGCATCACATTGTTGGCTCATATTTCATTTGTGATCCAGTATAAAACCGAAATTTTTTTTGCAGTACTACCGCCTATCCAGTTACTCTCCATTTTGTAGCTTTGCATTTGATTTTTCCTTCCTAAGTGTAGTACTTCATACTTGTCTTTATTGAATTTAATCTTGTTGAGATCAAACCAGTTCTCCAATTTATCAAGGTAATTTTGAATTGTAATTCTATCCTCCAGTACTTGCAACCCCTCCCACTTTGGTGTTATCCCCAAATGTACAAGTAAACTCACCACTCCATTCAAAATGTCATTCAAATATTGACTAGTACGGGACCCAGAACTGCCCCCTATGAAACCCCACTATATACGTCCTCCCAGTTTGAAAGCATACCACTGATAACTACTCTTTGCGTATGGTCCCTTAAACAGTTATGCACTCACCACAGTAATTTCACCTACATCACATTTTCCTAGTTTGCTTATAAGCCTGGTATGTGGGACTGTCAAAAGCCTTACTAAAATCTAGATAAGTCGTGTCTACAGCTTTCCCCCATCCACTACACCAGTAACCCCATCAAAAATAGAAATTAGGTTGGTTTGGCATTATCTGTTCTTGACAGATCATTGTTGGCTATTCATTACTCTATTATCCTCTAGATGCTTGCAAAAGAAGTTAGTTTGACTGGACTATAATTCCCCTGGTCATTTTTGTTCCCCTTTTTAAGGATAGGTACTTTATTTGCCCTTCTCCAGTCTTCTGGGACCTAAGCCATCTTCCATCAGTTTTAGAAATAATCGCTAAAGTTTCTTGAGATTGCTTCAGTCAATCCTTAAGAATCCTAGGATGAATTTCATCAGGACCTGCCCACATTAATACATCTAACTTATCTAAATATTCTTTAACCTGTGCTTTCCCTATTCTGGCTTGTTTTACTTCCCCGTTGTTAATGTTAATTGTGTTAAGCATCTGGTCACAATTAAACTTTTTAGTAAAAAATGGAGCAAAATAGGCATTGAACACCTCAGTCTTCTTGATGTCATCTGTTATTAGCTCTCCTTTCCCATTAAGTAGTGGACCTATACTTTTTCATCTTTGCCTTTCTCTTAATGTTTTTATAGAACTCCATCTTGTTGTCTGTTATGTCCCTTGCTATGTGTAATTCATTTTGTGTCATAGCCAGATTTGTCTTTGTCATTCTGTGTCTTAGCCACATGCTTCCACTATTTTTTGTATTCATTTTCAACAATTTGTCCATGTTTCCAATTAGGATTCCTTTCTGATTATCAGGTCATTAAAGAGCTCCTCATGAAGCCATACTATTCTTCCTTTCTTTCCTTTGTATTAGGATAGTTTGCTGTTGTGCCTCTAATATTGTCTCTTTGAGCAACTGCCAGCTCTCCTGAACTCCTTCTTCCTCTAGATTTTCTTCTCATGGGACTTCACCATGGAGTTTGTTAAGGTCGGTTACTTGAAGTCCATTGTCCTTATTTTGCTGATCTCATACCTTCCTTTCCTTAGAACATGATCACTTTCACTCAAATTGACTTCTACCTTCAGATTTGCAGCCAACCTATGAGTCAGAATCTAGTCTAAAATGGCTGCCTCACAGTTATGGCCTCCTTCTTCTAAAACAAGAAATTGTACCAGATACATTTCAAGAACTTATTGGTGATTTAGTGTTTTGCCTTATTACTTTTCAAACTAACAACTGGGTAGTTAAAGTCTTAAGTTAAAGTTACTACAAGGTCTTGTGTTTTAGCTCTTTTTGTTATTTGTTCTTGAAATGCCTCATCCACCTTTGGTTTGGTGATCTATGGCAAACCTCTACCATGACACTGCCTGTTTTTTCTCCCTTTTATCTTCACCCAGAGACCTTCAGCTGGTCTGCCTCTCATCTCCTTCTGGACCTCAGAACACGTGTATATATTCTTGATGTATATTTCAACATCTCCTACCTTTTTTCAGTGCCTCTCCTTCCCGAATATGCTAGAGCCCACTATACCAATATTGCAGTCATGGGATTTAACAAGTCTCTGTGATGCCAATTAAGTCATAATTCAGCTTGTGTTCTAAGAGATCCAGTTCTCCTGTTTATTCCCCACACTCTGTGCATTTGTGTAGAAACATCTAAGATGTTGATTCCGCAACATAGCTCACGTATATTCAACATCTAATTCTGTCTTTAACTTGAGTTATTTCTCATGATTTTGCAAAAAATATTTTTTTCCATTGTGAGTATGGTGATTCCTGACTATTTCCATGTTTGTCATGCTCTAAAGTGATCTCTGTAGGATCCACATGCTTACGTAAGTGATGATGCCATCATGGATGCATCAGAATATATAATGTATAATGAATAAGTTATGTAACAGATACATGTTTTGCTCCCAGTTTGTGACCAAATCATGCAATTTGTCATTATTCAAAAGTACTCAAATTTCTTCAGCTTTTTCTTTGTCAGAATACTGTTCACACCTTGTGAATATTCAGGTTGCAGTTCACACTATGTTGGTTAGGTATGTAAATACATGGTCTTATTGATTGGAAGGCTTAAAATTGATTGGATTGATTGGAAGGCTTAAAATAATTATCCAACACATGGAGAATTAGAATGATTACAATTGAATATACAATTAAAAATAAATTTTCAGCAAGTATTTCAGCATTCAATCTTAAAATTTGCTCCCCTAAGAATTTGTGATAGTGAACAAGAGCACTTGAAAGCAAACCCAAGAGGGTTGTGAATATAGTTAAACAAAAATTCACTTTTGTATTAAATAATTTGTAGACTTTTTTCCCCCTCTACACACTTAGCTCTAGCCACAGATTTAACACGGATACAATATTCTCCCCAGGTATAAATATTATGCTGCCCAAGAGTTACTGCTAGGCTTAAGAGAAGTTCTGGCAATGCTGCTTAGCTAATTAGGGATTTCAGCAGTGGTTAGATAGCTGAACTCAAGCCCAACTGCAGGCCCTCATTTCTGACAGTAACCTCCCCTTTGAGGGTGCCTCCCAAGGGTTCTCTTCCCAAAGGTTCTAGGGCCTGGTTTCTCAAGATGAGCCCAGTGGAAGTTCTATAGCAGGTCCAGGGCATGAATGTTTTCAACCAGTTCCCTAACAGCCCACCAAGTACTGAAGTTTGTGCATTGGTCTTTGGGTGGTAGGCAGACAAAGTGAGGGACTTTATGCCAAGAAGCTGAAAAAACTCCCTCCAAAAATAGGAGATGAACTGGGGGCATAGTCCGACAGGATGGCAGTTGGTATCCAGTAGTAGCAGATGATGTTTTCCAGAAAGAAGTGTGCTGTTCACAAGCTGGAAGGGATGGCATGGCATGAAACAAAACATGCCATGTTAGACAGGATATCAAACACAACTTGGATCACTGTGTGTCCAAGACAGCGAGGCAGCTCCACAATAATATCTATAGATAAGATAGACCTTATACTCTGACGTTATACTCTGTTGTCCTGGGTCTGTGGCTGCAGAATACGATTTTGTGCCTGCAGGGCATCTGCCTGCATCTGTAGATTCTGTAGGGTGCCTGCTATCTCTGACAGGGAAATGCTGACCTTAGTAGGATCCTTTCCACAACTGAGTGGTTCCTATGCCCCTTCTTTACCTTCTTTTTGTTGGGCTGTTCAATCTGTCATGGACAACAATGTGGGTGGCCAGCCAAAGGGTTGGAGCTGGAGTCAAGATCCAGGAGTCTGAATCAAGAGTCAGAGTCAAGAACCAAGAGTCAGAAACCAAGTATGGGAGCCCAGCTGGAGCAGATTGGAGCAGGGCAGAAGCAAGGCTGGGAGCAAGGCAGCACAGGAGTAATCACAGCTGCAGGCATAAATGTTGAGCATCCCCTGGCCAACTGCTACAGCTGACTAAAAGTCAGTTCTGTCAACGCTGCTCAACCAATCAGGTGATCTGGCCAATTAGGATTTCAGCTATTGTTAGCTAGCAGATTCCAGGCCCAGCTGCAGGCCCTCATTCCTGACAATGCCAGCCTTCAACTAGTCTCTGCACTCGAAGAAGGTCCACTATCGAGAAGTACTACACCCATAGAATATCAGTGTCTGGTTTCTTGACTACAGTGCCAGTTTCTATTCCACAAGAATGCAGAAGACTGCAAGAACTGAAGAGTTCACAAATCCAATTATCTTATGTATCTTGTTTCCCCCTTTTCTGTTTTTATTAGTTGAGAGTTGATTGATTTTTGCATTTTTTTGATTGATTTCCTTTTGTTAAGGTTTATAATCAGACAGCCCATCTTTTTAGAACCCTCTTTAGAATTTAAAAGGAATGATTATTTTTAATATTAATTTGATTTAACTAAATTGATTATTTAATTAGAATCCAATATTGAAGTCTAATGTATTGATCTGACCTTCATTTGATTGCTGTAATGGTCCGTTTTTTGTTTAGTATTATTAATAATATGTTGAACTTCAGTGATATGTTTTCTTGATTTTGTTTTAAGAGTTTCAATAAAATTTTATAAAGAACAGCCATATTGGGTCAGACCAGTGGTCTATCTAGCCCAGTATACTGTCTTCCAACAGTGGCAGGTAACAGATGCTTCAGAAGGAATGAACAGAACAGGGCAATTATCAAGCGATCCATCCCCTGTCATCCAGTCACAGCTTCTAGCAGTCAGAGTTTTAGGGACACAGAGCATGGGGTTGCCTCCCTGACAATCTTGGCTAAGAGCTATTGATGGACCTATCCTGCATAAAAACATACCGAGCCACATTTCTTTTAACAGGCAACATAGGTCCAGGAACCTTTGAGGCCTGAGCAGAGACATAATCTTCAACTTAAAAGGCTGAACAGCTCCCCCAATAAGTCCTTACAACTCATTCTGATCTCAGAAGCAGAGAGGAGTATTTAGTCCTCAGAAAGCTACCACATCAGGCCATCAGCTTTGAATTCATATAGAACCAAACCCAGTTTCAGTCTTTTGTTACTGGATACAGTAGGAAGAAAGCTCCACACTGGTCCACACAACCACACTAGTAAATTAAAAAATCTGAATCTGTAATTGCTTAATTATTTCAATGTTATATTATATTGCAGTATAGATTAGATTATTCTGGATGACTATACTGAGTATAATAAAACATGAAACACTTAGGGGATCAGCTAACATTTTAAAAAGTAAAATTCTAAGCAAGATACACTACTTTCTTCTCTTTCTTGTTCACTTACAACATTAATCTTAAAATGTGTTTTGTGCACTAGGGGATGATTTACAGACTCCATGAGGATGTTTATAGTGGGTTTTCTCTAATAGTATGAGCATAAATGTGTGCTCCTCATGTTCACATACTTTCCCCAGTGACAGATATGAAGTAGTAATGGGACCAACACAAACCTGACAGCTTTTCAGGAGTTTTAGAGTATGTACTTAGAAAATTGAGTTTTTATTTTAGTTTTAACACAAATGGAAAAATCATGTTTAAAATTCTGACAACACCAACCTTGCAATTTTATGCTTAATCCACACAACATTCTTTTAGATGTAAACAAACACACGTGAAAGTTTTAAAACCCTTTAAAGGCAATTTTCCCCTGATGTTTTAGAATAGGGTTTTTCTCACATTAATCGTTTTTTTTTAAAAACTAGGCAAAATTCAGTTTTGGCATAACCCCACTGAGGCCAATGAATCTGGACCTGTATTTTAGTGAAATAGTATTAGTTATTGTAGGCAAAACACATACACACAGTTTCAGCATCTAGAGTCTCATTTTTAAAAAAGCATATATAAAAATGTCTATAAAACTTCACCAAACATTATATTAACATTATACAGTGTTGAAGCAGTTGATAAAATGCACATAAGATAATATTTTAAATATTTCATCCTTGTTTAAAGCTGGAAGCATAGATGCTTGTATAACTTGACAAGAGAGGTCTGCCTAACCTTTGTGACTATATTCCCCCAGGCTCAGGATATAGCAAATGGGCTGTGCATATACTTATATACTTATGTATATATATATGTGTGTGTGTGTATATGTATATATATGAACCAGGGAATTTTTGATAAACCTTGACTTGAGACCGGTCATGCATGTTAACAAGCAGCCCACATATTAGTAAAATTGAATCATGCATGAACAGTGTAAGCATTACCTTATTCCAACATAATTAACCTCTGAAACAAGTTCCAATGATGCTCCAAAGAGAACAAAATTATTTTAAAAATATAAATAGTCTCTGTGCTCCCACTTCTACTGGAGCAACAAGTACAAACTGTAAGAACTGGTCCAATGGACTACAGTTACATGAACTAGTTGGGTATAAATAAACACAGACTCAAACTTTTGCTTGTTCCTTTAAAATTAAGTCCTTCCATTTAATAATTTCTGCTTGTTGGCTCTGTTCTTCATGGTTTTAAATTGAAACACTGTGACAAAGGCTATTCTAAAAATGTTCAAATAGACATGCATGAGTATGTGAGCATTTTTGCACTTATCTGACTCAAGAGCACACAAATTGGGGTAACATGCATGCATGTGTATAGGGTGAGAATGTGGAATCTCCACTTGAGTGCAAGCTTTGTGAGTTTTTGATGCCCACATCAGGTACATGAACACTAATGTGCTCCTGTTTCAAAATTTGGGCCAGTATTTTAAACTCTGCTTGAACCAGAAAGATCTGATTTACTGTTGATTTAGTGTGGTAACTGTTTATTTCAGGGAGAAAGGAAGGCTGACTTCTAGATGACTGTCAGTTCACAATAGGAAACATGAGTTCACAGACAGTAGAAAAATAAAAGAAAAAAATTGCAGTGCCACAATGGAGCAATAGTAGTTAATGGGACTGTGTGATGAGTCATCTCTGAGGGATGGTCCACACTACCGCTTAAAATCGACCTAACTTATGTTGCTCAGGGGTGTGAAAAAGACACCCTGCCAGAGCAATGCAAGTTACAGAAACATAAGCTATGTCCTCACCAGTGCTATGTTGGCAGTAAACGCTTTCCCACCGACATAGCTTCCGCCTCTTGGGGAGGCAGAGTAATTATGCCGAAAGGAGAATGCTCTTCCATTGGCGTACAGCATCTTCACCAGACACACTACAGTGGCATCAGGGCAGCTGAATCAGGGCAGCTGCACCTATGTAGCACTTCTAGTGTAAACCTTCCCTAAGTCTGACCTGGTGAGTCATCTGAGGTAATTACCTGCAAGTCCTATGATAGGCCCATGCCAATTACCCAGGGTCCAGCCAACCTACAAACAAGGGCCTAACCAAGTGATCCCACGGCAAGTACATAGGCTCCTAACGGAAGCAGCCACTCCAGTCTGCTCAAAATTGCTATCTTATCGGAAGAATTCCCAACTGCCTGGTAGTTCTGAAAGATTGCTCCAACCTGTGCCTACTCCTGCTCGCACTCCCACTCCAGCCCAGGCCTGTTCCTACTTCTGCTCTCACTTCCTCCTGTGCCTCAATTGGCAACAGTTATTCTGACAGACTGGCTGTCCGGCACCAACACAACTTATAACTCTGAACCTATCAAAGGAGACAGTATTTTTGGTCTCTCTCCTCATAAAAGTTTGAAGTAGAGCCAGTCAGGAATTTTTTGACTAAATATTTTTTCATCAGAAAGTGTTTTCAGGTTCCAAATAGAATTTCTGGTAAAAAAAAATATATATAAGAGAGACCCTTCCCCCTCCCCATCTCAGAATAGCCATTAGCCCAGTGGTTAGGCATTCACCTGAGATGTGGGAGACTAGGGTTCAAGTCCATGCTCTGAATCAGGTACAGCAGGGACCTGAACCTATATCTCACGTGAGTGTCCTCACCACTGGGCTACTGGCTATTCTGATGTAAGCATTTATGTAATCCTGTTCTCTATCTTGTTTTCTTGTGAAAATTTTAAAAAGGTCTCTTTTTCCCAATGAGGAATGAAAAATCAAAATCTTAAAATTTTGCAAAGCAGAATTCAATTTCTAGCCAACAATAGTTGGAAATGCCAATCTAAGTGCCTTAAGAAGAAAAATGACAAATGATCTCCTGGATCACTGTATTGCCACAAAATCCATTGTGATAACTAAAATTTTGGATTTTTGACAACTTATTTAAGTGCAAGGTTAACAATTTTACTAAAACCTGATATCACTCATTCCCATGCAGGTAGAATCCTCTCTCAAGCAAATCAATATAACTATTTTATGTAAAAGTTTCCCTTTCCGTCAGAGACAGCCATCCACACTGATGCATATACAGAAAATTTGAGAAAAGAATGCAGTACATCTGGCACAGTATCTGAATCAAATCTTTGACTCTCTTGAGAGCAGCACAAAAGAATCCAACTTCATGACTGAATCTGAGAATTCCAGCTGGCAGCCTCAATACAGTGCCATTAATGCGCCTCATTTTAAACTGTAAAAACCACAAACAATACAAAGTAAAAAGTGATCACAAGATCAAAGATCTTTTGGCCTTTGTATTATAAATTCCTAAAGGCTTACGATGCAGCTGTAAACATCTAATCTAAGCAGTTCTATGTAGTCCCATCAATGAAATGTTTAGGTGCCAACATTTGCTCCATGCTAAAACTTGTTCCTGGCCTCAGATTGGACATGCAAAGTTTTCAGTGGTTTTTCAGCTCTGAAGTTGCAGATAGGGTGGCAAAGGAAGAAAGCTATGACAAAGACATTCAGAGAAATTTCTATAGTTTTGACTGGACCTTCTTTGCCCTGTGCTGATTGGGCATTTGCTCCAACCTTCTCTCTCCCAGTCTCTTCACCTCAGTTTCACTCCATAGCTGCCACTCTTACCCTCTTCTCTACCATCAAGCCCTGCGCATTCCCATTTCTCTTTTCTTTCTGTTTAGCTGACCCTCCTAACTGCACCTCGCACCCCAAACTGTGGAACTAACATGATGTTTACTGTCATTACATTGTTGTTCACAACATCACATCCCTTTTCAGACCCTGTCTGTCCTGTCTATTGAGACTGTAAGCTTTCTACTACTCTTTGTTCAATGCCTAACACAATGGGGCCTCATTTTGGTTGATCCTTAGGCACTACTGTAATAAACATGATCAATAATAAGTAATACTAGTTTTGGGATCTTTTTGCACACCTTCTGTATAACTTCAAAATGGAACTTTCACAACGAATAAATCCAGGATTTATCCTTCATTTGTAGCTCTAGCAAAAGAAAATTGAAAAAGACACTTATTTAACTTAAAATAATGACTATTGTCACTGCTTTTCAATGGCATTTTGTAAGAGTGCTTAGTGTAATATCTTAGTGCACATGTGAAACAGCTGCACTGACGCAATGGACTGCAGCCCTTCTTACTGTCCCAATAATCCATATATTAAAGAGTCCCTAAGTACTCATTGATGCGACAGACCATAACAACTCCCTTTGAGCTGTTACAGTTTATCAGGTCAGCAATCTGCAGATCAAGGATTCCCCAAGTACTCTTTGACAGGTAGTGTCTCATACACTTGCACAAAGATCATAATTGCTCCACAGGAACCATTAAATCCCAGTGGAAAGAATGAATGAATTTAAATAACCAAAATTACACTATAGTGCTTCTAAAGGTCTGACAAATCTCCAAGAATAGGGCAGTTGAGTTGAAATGCCATCCTTAATTGATACTGTGTACTAAGGTACTACAGCAGGTTAAAATTTTACACACTTTGTGCTTTGATATTAGAATTAACACCTTTTTGTTAGGCAAAAGGTGAGTAAAACCCACCTTTGGCCTTTCTAGTAAACCACATGCCTAGGAGGGTGGCATCAAAAACCAAGATGTTTAGGTGAGCTTTCTAGCAGGCTCCTGGAGTAAGTTGCTAGCTAGCTCCTTTCATTCCCCTATTTCATTGCTCCACTATTTTTGGCATGCCCTTCTTTCCTTCATGTCATCCACTGACTACTTATCTGCTCACTTTCAGTTCTCCTTCTCTTCTGCTCCTCTACAGTACCACATTCCAGCAAGTTCTTCCTCTTGCCACGTCTGTTCCTGTTCCTTACGCTCTTTGTTCTCTGTCGTCTTTCCTTGTCGTATCTTCTTCCATTTCTCATGCAATAGGTCATAGAATCCTTTGTGCTGAAAAGAATCTGTAGTGATTCATCTTCTCCAACCCAGTGCATCACACATTGACAGGACTGAGTCACTTTCTGGCCAGCACTCCTGGCATCAATCAGGAGCATTAACCAAGTGATTGGCTATATGGGAACTACACAAACAGGGTTCCTACAATGGAAGCAGGGATCCAACTAAAACTAGAAAATCCTGGGGATTTTTTCTGTAATAGACATGTGGCTGTCTGTGGAAGCCTCTTCCACTTGGTATAAGCAAAGATACATCACTGGAATCCTTCAGGGCTGGCTTTGGTATTCCCCTTAGATTGTGTGCATTGTGTCTTTTGTATTGTAAGTTGAGCATCAGATTCATTGCCCACTTTAGGGCCTCATCAACTACACTGCTTATTTATTGTACATGCTTTTTATAGTTCATTTATGTTAAGGCTACCAGCGCCTTCAGATACAGAACCAGCCAAGGTTTCTATTCAAAATCAGGGAATTAGAACAAGGGTGGAGGAAAGATAAAAAGATAGGTCCATATTTTTTAAAATTCAGGCAGTGATAACAGATCTAATACATAGTCACAATTATTATTAATAATCTAATTGCATTTAATGGCACCCAGAGGCCCAATCAGTTCTGGTCCCTGTACAAACATAAAATAAGAGTCTGGTTCTTTCCTAAAGGGAAACAAAATAGGCAGACAAAAATTAATAATCAAGGAACACATACGTAATGTCTCAAAAGGTACAGAATGATACATTTCCACAACCCTGAATCCCTATCTTTAATTTCCACAAACCAACTGTTTCCACAAATCAACCCCCTTTTTTTCAGATAATGCAAGCAGCTCAAAGTGCCCCCCTCCCACTTACACCCTGCTCACCCCACAAATGATGATGCAAGTTCAATCTGGAAAGAAGAAACAAAATCTCTACACAAAAAAAGCAAAAGCAATCCTCCTGCTGCATACCAGACTGGCCAAAACAGATACCAGCTAAAGCTCAACACGGCCTTTCCCCCAAGACTTACTTTCTCCTTCCTTTCTCATTCACTTCTTCCTTTCTCATCCACCACCCTCCCTATCACTCTGGTCTGTAACTCTGGGCATTGTCTCTACATCCACACATCCAGGCAGTGTCGAAATCCTGCTGCTTCTTCCTGCACAACATCTCTAAAATCCAGTCTTTCCTCTCCATCGATACAGCTAAAGCTCTCGTCAAGGATGACATCATCTCACATCGGAACTACTGCAACCTCTTCTTCACCGGTTTTGACAAATCCCATTTAGCCACACTTATTCCTAATCAGAATGCTGCTGCAAAGGTCACTTCCTTGGCTGGTAACTTTGACCATGTTCCTGCTTTGTCACCTCCAATATTTGTGCCCCTCCACTGGTTCCCTTTTTACCACACATCATATACAAACTATTTGTCTTCACTTTAAAGGGCCCTCATGGCCTATACCTGCCCTACTTATCTCTTATACACCACTGAGATGTTGACTCTGCCTCTGTTACACCAATGGTTCCAGTCTTGACTGCTCCTCTGTAAAAATATTCAACCATCAACTCTGAGCTTTCTCCTAAGCCACCCTTTATGCATGGGAGTAGCTCCCTGTGAAAATCCATATACCCACCTCACTGACCTCCATCAGATCCCCCCCTTAAGGTCTTCTCTGCCATGATGCCTACAAAAACTCGACAATGGTTAGACAGTGAGTGTGCTGTGTCTGCTGCTTATCATGTTGATCATACCATACACTTCCCTCATGTAAATTCCATGAAGAGCATGTTAATATAAGGAAAAGAATATTCTAGTCAAAAAGAGGTTGTGAAATGAAGAAAGAAAAGCAGTCTTATGAATAAAATAACAAATAGCATTTGTAATAGCAAGAATTATAATAATTTGATTTGACATGCTCTTGCTAGTGATAGAGATTGGGGGATTTAGCATTTAAAACAAAGTCATACACATTATTAAAAAATATCAAAAAAGGGATGAAGACAAGTTTAAAAAACAAAACCTAACAGCTTTATTTTTTTTAATTGACTGTACTGACTCCAAGAGTGAAATTAGTCCAATATTTTCAAAAGAATAAACTAGCTTTGCATAATTTTTCAAAAAATTAAGAACAGATGTTTTCCATCAACATGAGGCAAGCGTGTGCACACACACACACGCACGTGCACGCACGCACGCACGCACGCACACACACTGTGGCCACTGAAGATTATCCCACTGTTTATTTTAGAGTTCTTCTCTATCCCCTCCTGAATCAAAAAGGTATTGATGGCACAAAGCATTTTTTTTGAACATGTCCTCATTAAGAAGTCACTGTCATAAAACAAATGTTGTGGTGTTTACAATACCATCTTTTAGGTATAAAATGAAGTTTCCACATTTTAGCAGGTAAAAATGTGGAATACTTTGCATTTGTCCTGATTGAATTTCA
This sequence comes from Emydura macquarii macquarii, assembly GCF_026122565.2. Classification (NCBI taxonomy): domain Eukaryota; kingdom Metazoa; phylum Chordata; order Testudines; family Chelidae; genus Emydura; species Emydura macquarii. Next base: position 3,825,118 of record NW_027133377.1, read on the forward strand.
TCCTATTTTCTTCAGGCCATTTTTCCACTTTGTCCAGATCATTTTGAATTTTAATCCTATCCTCCATAGCACTTGCAACCCCTTCCAGCGTGGTATCATCCACAAACTTTATAAATGTTCTCTCTATGCCATTATCTAAATCACTGATAAAAATATTGAACAGAACCAGACCCAGAACTGATCCTTGCAGGACCCTTCCAGCTTGACTGTGAACCACTGATAACTACTCTCTGGGAATGGTTTTCCAACCAGTTATGCACCCACCTTATAGTAGCTCTATGTAGGTTATATTTCCTCAGTTTTTTTTATGAGAAGGTCATGCGAGACAGTACCAAAAGCCTTACTAAAGTCAAGATATACCACATCTACTGCTTCCCCCCATCCACAAGGCTTGCTACACTGCCAAAGAAAGCTATCTTCTTGGTTTGACACGATTTGTTCTTGACAAATCCATGCTGACAGTTACTTATCGCCTTATCTTCTAGGTGTTTGTAAATTGATTGCTTAATCATTTGCTCCATTATCTTTTTGGACACTGAAAAGAATCATGTTTAGTGCATGATGTTTTATTTTTTAATGATTGATGTATGTGAAGTGTTAGCAACATGAACAGGGTAAGAATATTCTTCTTTGAAGAATTCATACACTCTTTTAAAAAATTAAGGTTAAAGTCTGCCCTGTTTCACCTGTAGAAGCAATTACTTGATTTTAAAAATGGATTTTACATTTTGCATCTCTAACATAAAGGCATTTTAATTACCACTTACTGTCTGCACAAATATAACTAACTATACACTTATGAGATTCATTGTTCAAATGTGTAGGTACGGAAGTCAATAAGTTAACCCTTACATAGCAGTAATTTGAAAAAGCAAGCTGAAATATAAGCAAGTCACAAACACATTTTTACTCTTTATTTTCTATTTTTTAAGAACCTTCACTACTTAGAATATTTTGAAAATGTAAATCTTTTAATTTTATTCCATAAAGTACTTTAATTGTAAGCATTGTATTGCTGAAATACATTCTAAAATAAATATTATCTTAGCCTTACCTTTATTTACATTTACATAATTATCCTCATGAAAGATATAATTACAGCATTATGCAACATTATCAACTCATATCCTCCTGTTACTAAGTAATAAACACATCACATACAGACAGAGTCAACAAACCTCCAAACAAATCCAACTAAGACCATTAAAAAAAGACCTCAAACTTCCATTTCCAAGCTACCAAGAGACAGAATTATAAAACGGTTTATAAAGAATTTGTTTTTTTCTCTCCCTTTTAAGGTAAATATTGCTTTGATGTAGGCTCAAAAACTGGATCTTAAGCTCCCTGCAACTCACAGATACAATGTGATTTTTCCTGCATTATTCTGCTAAAACTATCAGTTGCAAGTAAAAGTGAATTCAGTTCCCTCCTTGGAAAACAAGTTCTTCTCTTCTTAGTTTTCCAGCACAAAAAATAGCTATCAATACAAGGAAATAAATGCTTCTTAAATATCACATTTATTCTGAAATGATATTTGCTGGGCATTTAATGAAAGCGCTTGTTTTTAACCTGCAAATTTAGGTTTGTGAAATGTGCTTTGGGGCCCCCACAGCCCACAATTGCCACAGAAGTTGGGGAAGGCCATGGTGGGGAAACAGAATAGGGGGTAAGTCAGATGGCACCTCCAGACTCATGGGCTCAAGAGCAGGTCATGGGGGCCAAGGCACAGGAAGGGATAGGGGATGAACTGAAAATGGGGGCTGGACCAGAACACTATCTATGGTTAAGCTTGAGGTGTTAAGGGTACTCCTTTGGAATTATAATACAGATGGGGCATATTTGTGGAATGGGTTTATTTTGGGTTTAAGAATCCCCATTATGGGGAAAAGAAGTCATGTAATGTAAAAAAATTTGAAGTCCTCAGCAGGAATAGGTCATGTTGTAAAGAAAAAGATAACACAAAAGGAGAATAGGGTAACAGGGCAATTCAATCGTTTAATTGTATAGAACTTGTGGGTTTCTCCCCTAGGCTTAGTCCCTAAGATGGCTTCAGCTGAGTATCACTTAATTCACTACCAGTCATACTCATTCAGCTAATGATGGAATAGACCCAACCTTGTGTTCCATGTGCTATTCCTCTGTTGATGAGGCTGTGAGCATGGTTAGGTCTTGTGGCCCAGAGGCGCTGATGGCCAAATGGGATATCAAGTCTGCTTTTTGACTGCTACCAGTGCATCCTTTTGAGTTTCTCTTTCGAAGGACAATTTTAATTTTGATATAACTGTGTCCAGGGGATGTGCAATTTCCTATTTGGCATTTGAGAAATGTAGCATAACATAGGAAGCTGGTTTACAGCAGGTGGTGCATTATTTAGATGATTTTTTGTTTGCAGTAAGGGCGAATTTGGGAGTGTATTAAACCAATGGATACCTTTTAGACCCTGTGTAAAAAGGACAGAGGCCCTTTAGGGGAGGAAAAAATGGAGGGACCTTCTACTACCCTAACTTACCTGGAGTTGATTTAGACACACAGGTGAGTATATCTTGACTCCCTCAGGATAAGCTTCAGGAGATACTGGGCTTGATTGGGAAAGGTAGAGCAGCCAAGAAAGTTATGCTCCATGAGCTACAATATATTATTGGGCATTTTAACTTTGTTTGTCAGTTGGAAGCTGCCTCTGCAGGCATATGTAAACCTCATCATTTTGTAAGTTACTAGAGCAATGGAGGAGGATTTGGGGACGTGGTAACAGTTTCTGAGCCATTTTAATGGAGTGACATTGTGGAGGGAGGAATGAATGCTTGAAGCTGATTTAAATAACCCATACCTCCCAAAGCAGCTGCATGGATGTGTAGTATTTTACCAACGCAGGTGGTACATCCAGAAATAGTCCTCCACCTGGATACTAAAAGGGATAGTGCAGGATATAACATTTCTGGATTTTTTCTCCGCCATTTTGGTGGCAATGATTATTTGGGGAACAGAGTTTGCTAATAAAAGTATGTGTTTCTGGTGTGACAACATGGCAGTGATATATGTTATCAATCATCAGTCCTCCAGATCACACTGGGTTATGAGGTTGGTGAAGGCATTTGTACTACAATGTTTATGCCTTAACATCGGTTTCTTTTCCAAACATGTTCCAAACACTGATAATGGTACAGAAGATGCATTGTCTCATTTTCAGATGGACATATTTTAGGAGCTAGCACCAGGAGCCAGAAAGGAACCTGAATCACTATGGAACCTTGCCATATGATGGCTGTCAGTGTAGCACAGAGATTGCTGGCTCCACAGACATTTTGGCACTATGAGGGAAGTTTTAATGATTCTGTGCAATTTCAGAAGCAGGGCCTGTCACTCATACGGCTGATTACAGAGGACAGGGGGCTGCAGTACATGGTGTTGTTTGCAACCTGGCAACTGGTGTCATTAACCATCTCCACTTGCCTATCAGGCCTTATGTTTGTCAGTTGGCTGAATGCTTATCCAGATCCTTGTACTGGTGTTTAGTTCAGAGGTTTCTAGCTGGTTGGTCTTGCAGCACTGGCCCTCAGGAGGATACACATCCTCCCACCACTGTTAATATGCTTGGGAATCTGATATGGATCCTAGAGCCCATATGTCATTATGAACAAGAGGTGGGTTCAGAGTGGCATTTCTGGTAACATTTTTTTGAAGCTTTTAGGATCAGTGAGCTAGTACCTGGGTCTTATAGGGATTGTCCTGGAAGGGATTTGGAATTGAGGTAGATACATTGGGAGGGGCAACTGCTGATCTTAACATTGAGTAGATCAAAGATGAATCAAAGAGGCCGAAGTGAATCCATTACTTTACAGGAGGGTGGCATGCCCAAGATCTGCCCTGTGGAGGCTGTTAGGGTATATATATCAATAAGACCAGGGATGGCTGGATTCCTCTTTATTCATGCTGACAGGAGTCACCTGACAATATGTAACAGTTTGTTACAATGTTAAGACAGGGATTGATGAGATTGTGAGTTCCAGCACATGAATTTGGTTCCCACTCATTCAGGATCTGGTTGGCAACAGCTGCACTGGCTCAGCTGGGTCTGAGTGCCTGGGCAATTCAGGCACTTTCATGTTGATGTTCCTTTGTGCTTGCATTCCAGATGGAAGCAGACAGTGGTATGGATCTGATGGCACAGTACTGTTTTACTGAGTGCATAGGAAAGCTTCCAGATTGTCTGGAGGGTTACAGTTGGGCTGTGATTGCAAAGCAGTCCTGAGAGGGCATGGAAGGAAGGACATGTTGTGGGACCAGCTGCTTCCCATTCTGTACACAATAGTGGCCCATGAGCAGGCACCACATATGATTGTGGTTCACTTCAGGGGAAAAGATTTGGGAATGTGTAAAAGGATGGACTGAATTCTCAGAGCCACAAGGGACTTGGGGCAGATCCTGGAATTTGGTCAGACACATTGCTACACAGGGTGTGGCAGGGAGCTGTGAAACCCCCACAGGTTCACAAGGCTAGAAGGTATGTGAACAGGGAGGTGGCCCAATTCAGAGGTGGCATAAGAGGGTTGATAATTTCTCATCAGAGCATAGCACATGGGGCACCAGAGTTATTAAGGGAGGATAGGGTGCACCTGTGAGACTTGGGTGCAGATACATTTTTGGCCAATATTAAAAAAGACATCAGTGGATGTCTAGGAATTTGGCAAGATATGTGGGGGAGGTAACCAAGCTAACTGGTGGTGCCTCCTTGGGGATGTCCAGTGCAGGTACTCTGTGGGGAATGGATACGGTGATCAACTAAAATAGACTGGGAAAGGATTTAAAGGAAGTATTCTTTAAAGGAGCAGAAAAGTGGGAGAGGTTCAGGGCTCCTATGACAGTTATGGCAGAGAATTAACCCCCTTCCTCCTTTATAGGCCCCCCTTAACCCTAATTTTTTTGGGGTGGGGAAATGAGATCCCAGCAGTAGGCTGGCTGGGAACCAGCCCGGGTAAAGAGGAGGGCTGTCATCAACCCCCTGGGTACATGTAAATGATCATAGAATTACTTGCATTGTACAATTTTATCTGCTGGGTACTCCTAGACATTTAGGAATAAAGTTGTTGCCTAATTAAATCACACTCAGTGTCTCTTGTCTTTCTTTTTGAATAGCCAGACAAAATACTTGTCATGGTTGCTGGAGCCAAGTATTGGGGAAAAGGAGAAAAAGTTTGTGTGCCCCATTTCCAAAATCAGAGTTTGTCTTCCTTTTTTCAAACACACAAGAAATTGACAGAGAAGTCTTTTCTTTCTTGAATCATGGGCTAAACTTGCACCACCCTGTTACCTGTTGCTTACAGCGTTTAATGCATTGAAAATTACTGCTGCCAACTCCAGAGCCCCCAAATGCTGCATCTATTTTGGATTTGGGAAATCACATGTGACTAGGCAGCCCTAATACATGAGTCCATCAAAATGGGAATAGAATCCTTCACAGATAAGCATACCCATAGTCCATTACCCTATTACTTTGTCAGACTATTTTTTCCTTTAAAAAACAAGAAAAACTCTAGTCACATCCACTCAGAACCCAGGGAAGTGGGAGGTATGTGTTTTTTTATTTTGCAAGGAACAATCCTATCCTGACTAAAGTACTTCTACCAAGACTATATCCACTCAGTTCACCATCTTTGATTCCCCCATCTGTCTCATTATAGCACTTTAACTATGGTACCATAAATAGTCATAGCTTAATTTTCCTATGTGACTTTCCATTAGGATTTCTCTACTGAGGTTGACAATTTTGTGAAAACACATGAAAGATTTGCTTTTATGTGAGAACATTCACGGTGGGGTGAAGGTCTTATTTTGATATTCCTGTCACACTTCTCAAGGCTACATATCACCCTTGCAAAGTCTAAAATGCAGGGCACAAATAGCATTAAAACAGGCTTAATCATTTTATGAGTGGGCTTGGGATATCACTGACTTAAGAATGGAAAGGCCCAGTTATACATACCAAATACACAATGCAACATTTATGAAAGACAGTGTAAGATACTGGCATTTGTCAGTGCTTAAAGATCAGCAGGTGACTGAATGAGGCATACTGTATCATAAATCCTATGCATCTAAGGCCCAAAGGGCCCATTAGATCACATAGTCTGACCTCTTGTATACCACAGGCCACTAAATTTGACCCAGTTACGCCTGTATTGAGCAAAGAACTCATGTTTGGTAAAGTGTATCTTTCAGAAAAACTTGTCTTGATTTGAAGACATCATGAGATAAGGAATCTACCACTTCCTTTGGTAGTTTGTCCCAATGGTTAATCATGCTCACTGTTAAAAATGTGTGTCTAAATTTCTCATTTGAAATTGGCTGGAAGCTGAAGCCAGACAGGTTCTTGTTGTGCCTTTTTCCACAAGATTAAAGAACACTTTAATGCCTGGTATTTTCTCCCCATGAAGGTACTTATAAGCTGTAATCAAGTCACCTTGCAGTCTTCATTCTGACAAGCTAAAAACAACTCAAGCTCTTTAAGTCTCTTGCGTAAGGCATTTTCTCCAGACCTCAAATAATTTTTGTGGTCCTTCTCGGCACCCTCTCCAAATTTTTCAACATCCATTTTAAAATATGTACAAAAGAATTGGATGCAGAATTTCAATATCAGTCTCACCAATGCTGCAAAATCATCATATCTCTACCCACTACACTCCCATCCAACTCTTTTTGTACTCTTGGAAGCATGTTATCTGGACCTGCTGATCTGAAAATGTTACTCTCTAATAGATGTTGTCTAACATGAGTTACTAATGGATTGGAAAGTACTTCATTATCCTCATATAAGTACATCAGCCTGCTTCTTTCCAAATACAGAACAGAAATATTTATTGAACACTTCTGCATTTCCTGAATCATTATTACCAATTTTACCATCTAGAAATGGGCTTATACCATTGCTAGGATTTCCTTTGTTCCTAATATACTTAAATTTCTTGACCGTCCTTAGCTTTGCCTGCCATTGTTTTTTCCTTGATGTCTTTAGCTGCCTTTATCAATTTTCTGCCCTTCAGAATTTCTATTTTATATTGATCGCTATCTATTTCCCTCTTTCCATTTGTTATAAATTGCTTTTTTAATTTCTAATTGCTGCCCTCACTGCACCATTGCACCTGAATGTGCTTCTAGCCAAAGTTATCCTCTCTCTTCATTGTGAAATGATTACTTTTGGGCCTTTTAATGAACTCTTCTTAAAGAGCTTCAAATTTTCATTCACATTTTTCTATATAAATTTGGACTCCTAATCCTAATAATTTTGCTCATAATTTTCCTAAACTTTGGGAAATTAGCCCTTGTGAAGCACCAAGTATGTATATTACCGGTTGGGACTATCTTCTGTTTGCCCACACTGAATGTAATCAGGTCATGTATGCCTGTCAATTATATACACTATATAGTATATACTGTATGTAAAAATCAAAATCACATCTTTATTAAGGCTATTTTGTATTTAAAACAATGCAATCTAATGATTTGGTTTAGATTAATATACAGAAGTTGCTGTGAAGAAATTACAAATAATTAGATTTTTATCTTAATATAAAATAGTGTAATATTCAGTGGCTCCTACGTGCACATAATTAGTTGATTTTGAGGGCATAACTGGGCATGAGAAGATGAACGGAGTGCATGTTAGAAGTCAGTACATAATTAAAGCTGCCTTGGGTCAACATTAAATTACATGCAAGACTTTTTAAAAAGTTTGATTGCTTTTTGAAACAGAATGTGTTTATTTTGTTCACTTTGGGCAGCTCCACACCTTCTTTATGAGGGTATGGAGCTTGTATAACTATGTTATATGAAAGAGCTGCATTATATAGTTCACTGGATTTAATTATGCAAAATACCAAGGTAAATTGGATACAAGTGATAGCAGAATATGACCCTAATACATGACCAAACTTATTTCTTCAATAATCTCAAACTGAGCTCTGTAATAAATAGAGCAGGTGCTTCTTAACAATTCTAACTAGATGATTCAAACATATATCAGGATACCATGATTTACTTGCTAACAGAAGTGATATTTGTAATCACTACCAAATGATTACTTTCTTCACATTTTTACATGTTTACAAAAACATCTGTACTTTTAGAATGTCTTAATAAATGTGGGAATAGGATGCACAGAGTTTAGTAAACAATGGCTGAACATGTTGGTAATCTATAAATATTAAATCCAAAATCCATCCTATCCTTACTTAAACACCCCAACTTCAGACCCATTTGTGGGTATACTATGATCAATTAACACAAAATCCAAAATAAAACAGAAAAACTGGATTTTTTTAAGCTGAGGGTCTACTCCTTTCAGCTGGTGGTATTTGGTACTCTTGGTATGGTGTTATCATATCCTGTATCCTTGCCTAGAAACAGTTCAGTAGAAGATACACTGGAAATTGTGATAAAAAAAGAAACATCTAAGACGCCAAAACAGAAATCACTACAGCAAAGTTAATCGATGGCAAAAACTGAATGAAAATTTCAGACCAGAATGTACAGAAAGTGATCAAGACAAGAGTACACTTTATTGACTACATATTACAGATCAAGTAGCCTATAATATCTTGAAAATTTGTGGAAATCAGCATTAAATTAACAAGATGGGTGAGGAAATACCTTTTATTGGACCAAATTCTGTTGGAGAGAGAGATAAGCTTTCCAGCCACAGAGAGCTCTTCTTCAACATTTGTCTCTCACCAACAGAAGCGGGTCCAATACAAAATGTTGCCTCACCCACCTGTCTGTCTAGTATCCTGGGACCAATACAGCTACAACTATATCATGTACAGCATTAAAATAGATAGGTGTTTATAATAATTAACAAATTAACTGTGCTGTAAAAACTCAACACATGTTGGAAAATTAAGAATGTAACAGACTTCCAGCCTTCATGGAAAGTCAGCTTCCCAGTCTCCTTGATACACAACGCAATTACATTTTGATAAGTGTCTCTACAACTGGCATTCTGGTACTTCATTTTTATTGTCTATTAAGGATTTTTGATCAAATTTATTCAATTCACATGCAAAAAAGTGTTCTATTACTGCTAGCCTAGAAATTCAATCAGTGCTTGAAACTCAAGATCTGTTCTTTCCACCTTACTCACTGTTGATGATCTGCAAGCTAAAAAATAATCCAGATCATTCTCTAATGATTCTATTGGCTCTACAGTGATAACAGGAAAGAAAGAGTTAAAAACTTAATTTAGCAAGTCGAATTAGAATTACAGCTGCTTAATACATACCAAGGAACAGAACTGTTGAAAAACATGTAATTTTTAGATAGCCATTTTCTGACCATAACTGCACTTCCAACACACCGGAGAAACATTATACATGTTGACAAGACTTTAAGCCAAATAGCAAAATCAAGTTTTGGTAGCAAGAAAAAGGACACAGTATTTAGAGGATAAGAAAATTCTGTGTTTTCTTGTCCTTACTCTAATCACTCAGTCCAGTGATAAGAAATCAATCATGCTGTTTATGAAATATAAGATATCAAAGGTACGATCTGGATTGTGGAACAGCTGTGTCCCCATGATTCTCCAGCCGGGGTGCCTTTTACACTGCTTCACTGTGAGACCGACTGCTCCTGGTCAGCTCACACACAGCCTCCAGTATGTAAATTACACCAGCTATCCTGTGTGAGTGCTATGGCTAGCCACTCTTGAATTACACTGCACAGCACCACCAGCAAATTCGCAGTCCCAGACTTGTCCTCCAGAAATGTGCATCTCATACTGCCCAGCCCTCTCCTGAATAACACAAGCTCATATAAAAAGTCCATCACTTTATTAATAGGAAATGATGTGCACAAATCCTATTATCATAAATGGAGTTTCCCAAATACTTTGATCTAAGCACACTGATTTAGATAAAACAATAAAACAAAAAAAGTTTATTAATTACAAAAAATAAATTTTAAGTGAATACAAGTAATAAAGCAGAAAAGTCAGAATTTGTTACCACGAAATTAAAGATAAAATGCAACTAATACCTAACTTAACAAGCTAAATGAATTCAAAGCAAAAGTCTCTCTCACCACATGGTTTAGCAGTCTTACTGGTTAAACTCCTTTCAGACAGGATCCCTCCCCATGCCAATGAGGGTTCATTTGTCCTTCAAGTATTGTCAGTACCATGAGTAGAGACGAAGGGAGAGAAAATTTGGGGCATTTGTTCCCCATTTTTATATTTTTTCCTCTTCTTGGAGAAATTATCTCCAGCTGCGGTTCCAGAAGCAGAAAGTCTGTAGGGATGAGAACTTCCAACTGTTTCTTTGCCAAAATATAAATTTCTCACTCACACCTTTTTTCCTGCCAAAAATGGCCACTTAACCAGATGATGGTTCTTTTGACTTCTTTGACAACTGGCTGTGGTGTCAGTTTGCCTTTTGTCTCTGAGGAACTGGTCTGTGGCTGCTTTTCTAAACTTGGAACTTGTCTCAGTAAGGTCATACAATAGAAATGTATAACTTTGCATTACATAACTTTACAATGTTGCCACACATTTTACCAGGACAATAATGATCAGCAAATCATGAGTTTTCAGATGATATCTTACAAGCATAGTTTGTATAAAATTTATCATAGTCTTGAAAAATGGGTGGACATAGGGATATATACTGTCATTCAGAAAAAGAATGATCTTTCTAGGACTGTGTGCAGATAGAATGTTTACTGTCCAACATAAGAGACAAAGCACAGGTGACGGAAATCAATGGTATTAACTGGATAAGTATGGGAAAGAGTATCTTTTGATGTAGGTTTACTACACTATTATTGGAGCAAGTCAACTGTATATGATTGTGTGGCTGAATATTTCTTCCCTGCTTTCAGAGTCACAGGTTATTAAGCTTAATGATTTACATATGTAACAGGGTCCTGGTCTTTTGGACTTGTGAGCTGCAAAAGCTACTGGAAGCATGATACTATATTAGCTACTTTGCCGCCAGAACTAAGGACAATTGAATATGCATTATATGAAGTTGTCAGCCATTTCAAGAACATCATTAACTTAAACTGAACTGCAGAAAAAAATCACTAGAAAAACTGTATCTGAGTTTTGAAAAACAAGGGATCTATGAATTGATCCATTTGTAACAGAACTAGAATAATAGTTATAGGCTACATTCTGCCTTAATATACACACATGAAACTTCCCTTTATAGCACCAGAATCAGTGCACAGTTATTTAAGGGAACACCTCGATTTCCTATCTTTATGCTTTGGCTAAAATGTTCAATATCCAAAATGTGTTACACAAAAATAATAAAAGGTAGCAAAAGATACTCTAGAGTTTAATTCTTTAATGAGCTCTATTTTATGACTACTGTTTTTAACAAACAGTATCTCTTTCTGTAACATACTGTATTCATAAGAGGAAACTTTATCAAAGAGTAGGGTTCTTCCGCTCCTCTTCCTGTGATTATGATTTTGTCAGATGAACTACCTCTTGTATATTTTGAAAATGATTATTATTTTCTCATAATCAGGGATGATTTTCAGCCAAATGTACATAGCATATATGAAATGTAGCACTTGTGAAGAAAAAGACTAGTTCAAATTTTCTTCGATTTATTACTGAGGTAACTATTACAAAACAGATTTTATGTAAAAAGGTTGAAAACCTGCAGAAAGCACCTTCAACAAAGGCTTTTATTTTGGAGAGATATTTCAGTAATCCTAATCTTAAATCAAATATTTATATTTGCGGTAGACATTTTAACAAATCAATAAAAAATTAGCAACCCTTTAAATAAACATACATTCTGAAATCTAATTTTAAAAGAATTTGTGTCTGACAGAGGCAGGTTTTTTCTTGCCATTCTTTCTCATTTTCTGTATTGTCAAAATGCTCCAACCAGGTGTAAACTCTGATAAAGATCAACAGAGTAACAGGCATTTTGTCTGATATTTGACTATCATTTTTTTCTATTAATAAAAGAATATTCTCAGACAAATAAAATCTTAAATGCCTTTTTCATTTTTAACCCCATGTACACATATTTATGTCTTGGATAATGTATATCAGTTTCTAGTTAAAACATGCAAGCATTTAATGGTTTTAATGAATTAGTAATCAGAAAATATCTTGCAAAAATAAAAAGCTCTGCTAAGGAAAAAGCAACAGCAATATATCTAAAAACAAGGAAGTTAAAAAAACCAAACAAACAAAAAATCTACCTTGCCTCTACATGCTTTGCTAAAAGTCTCTTGACATAAATAAAAAGGATCCTCCCCAGCATATGGAGGAGTTGCTATGCCCTTCCGGGGATGGTCTGTAGCTATGTTCACCTCAGGCATGCCAAGGAGAGGTGAATTGTCAAATGTAATTTCAATCATTGGCTGGTTTGGTTGAGGCAGATTAGTTGTATGCAATCATGATAGATAGTTTATCCGAGCCCCAAACTGCCGCTTGGGAAATCTTGCACGCAAACGAACAGAAACTCAGTCATTATTAGTGTCAAGAATGTATACAGAGGCAAAATTTGGTTGGCAGCCAGGCAAAATGAATCAAAGCGAAAAAGTGACCAATTGCATGTTCAAAATGGAAATGGATAGGCATGTTGTAGTTTGGAGAGTTTTTAAACACCAGAGAAAGTCATACATTATCCATTATTCAATGATTAATATTTTAAAAAGTCTTTTTGTATGGAGAAATATTTTTAAAGTTATATAAATTACATGTATTAGCGTCCCAATGTTTAAATCTTTATTTGAGAAGTTCTATTGTGGCAATGCAGGGTATATCTTTTTATATGAGTATTAAAAAAGTCATTTTTGTAGATATAGGATTTTAAATATTTCTCAGTCAGTAAAAGATCATAAAATAAGCCAGTTTTCATTTAAGAGATCTTTTTGTAATTGATATTTTAAAACCAATTAAAGGAACATTTGTTTAATTACTTCTGAGTGAAGAAATCACTGTATCACCAGAAGTGGGGTAGAGTTAAATATGGCAGTGCACAGATCATATTTATTAATAATTACTTTTCAAAATCTATCTAAATATTACATCAACAAAATAGTAAAATACACCTGTATGAGTAATCACAAGCTCTGGTCCTTACAATAAGTTGCAAAAAATTACCAAAAAAAAAAAAAAGAATGTCCTCAAGTTTCATTGCCTGAAGTGATATGCTCTGACAAATCTAACAGCTCTTTCTGTGTCATTCCTAATGCAGTTGTCACTCAGTATTATCCATCCTCATTAATGACAATGGGAAAGTTTATCTTGGGAACACATTTTAAATCATCCACTCTTTACAATGGGACCATGAAATCTCTTACAAAACATGAGGCGGGAACTACTCTGACAACAAAACCCCTTCCTGGCAGCTTACTCTATTCCTATTCAAGGAATAATATGTTTACCATAAAATCATACAGAATATACCAAATGAAATATGAAACAAGAATAGCTAGTGTAATTTTCAAGCTAGCAAGTAGTTTTGCAACATTTTTATTCAGCTCAAAACATTATTTTAAGTCTTTTATCAATTCAATCTTACGTAAATCCTTACTTTCCCTATAAATGATAAGCAACTACATGAAGTGCTAATACCGATACTTCAGAAATGTAAATCTTCAAAAAGTTAACATTTAGTTTTTTTTGTTTTTTAATTAAAAGGATTACTATCTAAACAATTCTAGACGTGTAAAAATTCCTTATTACACTTTCTTATTACCACTTTTGGCTCAATAGGAATTACTCTATACCTTTTCATATTTTTATTAAAATTTCTACGTTTTTACTTCAATAATATTCTTGGTTTCACACCTGCTTTTCCTTTTGACCTAGTAAATACTGTTCATCTTTGATTCAAAATTTAGGAAAGCAATATTTGTTTGCATGGATGCTATGCAATTTGCAGCAGATGAACCTGATCACTTTACTTTGGATATTGTAATACGGAAACAAGCATTCGTCAGCTTTCTTTTCAAGTAGTCAAATCTATCAACCAGCTACCAAAGCAACAGTTAAAGGACTTCAGATTCAATTATCTCTTGTATTATCCCATCTTCAACTAATACCAGTCTTTTTAGATCAACGTAAAAGGTTGCATCATTTCAAAACACAAGTTAAAATAACAAAACTGTGCAAAATGTTTAAGGGGCCAGTTTTCAGATAAGCATGCCTGTGACTTGCACACACAACTCCTGATTTGGGTATGCAGATAAACATATGTCTGCAAATCAAGATGATAAGTATGCAATTGAGTTTGTGAGCGTGCAAGTGCAGATGTGTGAAGGTACACAGGCCATACTGTATGCATAGTTTGAAAGTCCAAACCTAAGCGTATTAGGTACTTACAATAATTACAGCAACAATACTAGTCAAACCAGTAAGATGAAAAACACTAATGTGTCTGTTGTGACTATTAATTCAACTAATTAATAATAAAAACTTTTCAATCACAGAATAAACATGCACACTTAAAGCCTTTGAACCTTACTATAAAGATTCAGCTAAACTCAATCTTGTCAGTTCAGATCTTTTTATTAGTTTGGACCTGATCTTGTTGGCCCCTTAATAACCAAAACACTCTTTTTATTACCAGCAAATGAAAGACATAGGCCCGGTACTAGCTAACCAACTGAGAACTGCATTCTTTACACAAGATGCATTACTGGTTCCCCCACATACAGTCAAAAAGATACCCTCTATTGTCGAGGGCCACACAGAATGCAAGAGCCCATTCTGCTTCAGCACATCCAACAGATCGTTCACATAGCACGATCTCATTGTTCAATAGGATTTCAATAGTTTATTAATGCGGTGATATTTATTATCTCCTTATTCTGGAAAGAAAAAGGGCCTTATTAAAAGAAAACCAACAAGTCAAATGTCTTTTCATTTACCTAATGAGTAATATGAGAAGTACATATTAGTTATGAATTCAAAGAGATAATTACCTCATCTATAATATGCTACTGAAGTATTAATCTAACCCATACAGCTTAAACAAGACAAACACAAATCAAACAACTTTTAGTATTGTTTTATATGGATGAATTATTTTAATTTTTATGGACATTAGAGTAAATGTCTAAATATACATTTTAAAAATAATTATATATTTTAATGATACATAATAGGTAAAGAATTAAATAAAAAATAAGCAAAAATGTATTTAAGACAATCTGCATTTACTAAACGCCTCTTTACTTAAGTAAAATGTAGACTTCTTTTAACTATGCAGCACCTCAGAGCATCAGGAATCTCTTGTTAATTACTTACTGAAATATCTGCACACATTTAATATTTATGTTGCCTTTCCCTCTATCCATTTTTAAACAGAATTAAAGGAGTAGCTATAACAACTTTGACAATAAGGCTATGGGAATGTTATTTTTAGTTTAGACAATGATGCAGACAAAGCAGAAACAGCCCATGGCTATAGTACTGTTGAAGGGCAGATCTAAATTCCAACATTTCATTCTCTTATTATTTCCTTATTGCAATTTCTCCCTTTGTAAACAGAACTATGTTTTAACAGTACTAGGAAGCACTTAAATTATAAAACTTAGCACTGGTGCATTTTTCTTACATACATATGTCTTAATATTCATAGTTGCAGGATAGATTCATCCCCAGGTTACAGCAGCAGAACCTTATATAACTCATATTACGTAGCTTCTAGTGGCAGAAGGCCTGCTGAAGCTGTGTTGAAGCACCAAAAGGAGCTTACAACCTAACCTGTTTAACCCAGCCCCACCATACCTCACCTCAAAAGCATTAGAAACACTGACCAGAGGAATGTGCTGCCAGTGTATTCCCAGGGCAGCCTTCATTGACGGACCTACATAGCAGTCATGACCACAACTTTAAGTTGCCTTTCCCTAGTGGAATTGCGAAGGCAGGTCAAAGGTATAAATACCATTTGTGGGAATCTAAAAGAGTTTTGAGGATGGATTTGTGGGTGGATAATAAAATAGCTTTGTAGATGCTTACAAGGAGCAACTCTCAAGTGTCAGGAGCAGCATGGCAGAGAGCATGAAATTGCTTGTTTGAAAATTTAACAAGTGGGCAGCAGAAGTGGCATTTACAACTTCAATTATAGCTTTTGCTACCGCTCCCAATGCAATAGTGGGGTCCTGGAGGTATAGGAAAGAAGGTTAAGTAGACCACAGTTAAAACTTTGAAAAAAAGTAACTAGTGATTTTGTGTGCCTTAATTTTTAGGTGTTGAACCTGAGATACCTTAAAGAATGATTTTCAGAAAGTGTTGATCACTTACCTTCGGAAAATCAGACTATTTAAAGATGTCTCAAAACTGTTGCATCCAAAATCACTAGTCTTTTTTTAAAAGTGATAGTTACATATCCTACAGTTCCTGCCTCAAAGTGCCTGAAGTGGAAGGGTTTGTGGCCAAAAGAAGATCTGAACCTTTATACGCTGACAGCATTCAAATTCAAGCTAACATTGTTAAGAGATCATATCCCAGTGTTATGCTGGACAAGCAGGCCAGACAGCCTGTTTAATGCAACAAGTAGTCTTTTTCTGATCTTAAAGGACTTGGTGTGTCCACTGCCAGGTATTTTAAACCAGCTGAACTTAAGTGATTAATGTTAAACTTTAAATTGCTTAACAAGCAACCATTATAAACTGCTTAAAAAAAATACAGGCAATGAACCAGAATTTAAAAAAAAAAGTCAAAACGGGGAGACAGGAACAGATGTCAGAGTAATAGCAGTAAACTTGAAGTAGCCAAAATCTAAATTTATAATTTGCATGTTTATTCATGTCTTTTACAATTGCATTAATTGGAGGACCTGCTGGTGCTGTACAAACTTTTTGGCTGAAGTTGTTGAATCCCAGAATATAGAGTTTTCTCCATGTTGCCTCTCCCTCCACACTTTGGCTAGGTAAAGAAGCAGTTTTTGAATGGCGGTTGTAAAACAATTAAAAAATAGCACTAAGTACCCCATCTTTTTTTCTGTCCTGCAATCATACTGTTTTCTGCTGTGATTCTGTCAAATCTCAGAAGCTAAGAAAGATCAAGGCTATCCTTAATACAACAAGTTCCAAGGAATACTGTTATATTCTTGAAGGAAAAGATGTTGATATTCAATAGTGGGCACTCTTTTTTCTAAGTCATCAAAATAACACACTAGCATAGTATTAAGGTGCACTGTGGTAAGGGAGATGACACATTTTAACTAGATGTAAAATTGTGGTCTCTGACCACTTAGTCACTCAGTATGAGAACTTCTATATGGCCAAATTACAATTTGGAAATTTTATATATCTACATTGCTGCTGAAGTTTCAGTTGGATAAAGTGTTCTCTACCTATCCTAAACAATTATGTAGTGTTGCTGTGTTCTCTTAAGCAGCTGTTACATTTCACACAAGAGGTGATTGTATTCTAGTAATGGATGAAATTATTCCGTTGTATAGTTTTCCTACCACTTTGTTGTGTTGGAATTTTTCAGGTCAAACAGTGCTATACAAAAGGACTATAATTACTGTTCTGAGATAGCAAAACTCTACTCTGATGGCTTCCTGATTCCTCCTGCTAGGAGCTCTGAAGCTATGTTCCCAGAATGGGCTGTTATCAACAAGTGGTATGGGAAATTTTTTTGCAGTACCAGTTATTGAATTGTGTACTTCCATCCATTTCAGTTAACTTCCTGAATGAAGTGGTGTTGCTGATTTAGTGGAACTATTCTTTTTAAGTCAACAGTTAACCAATAGCCAACTCAGGTGGTAGGGACAGTTGATTTTCAGCCCTTCTAGCTCAAACTGCAGTTTTATATTTTCTTTCACCTTGACAGGTGACTGAGTTTTCAACTACAACAATTCTTTAATTTTCTATATGACTGATAAATCCTTTAAAGGCCTTTTCCATAGTTAGTCCTCAGTTCTCAGCATATTTACCTTTCCTGGTTGTTGAGTTTCCTTCTCTAATATTTAGTTTCATATTATTTTTATGACCTATTTCTGTGAAAGAATTTCTGTACAGTTCAAGGCAATATCAGTGTAGATATTAATGGTAACTTTGGCTAAGATTTTCAAAAGACTGTAATGGAGTTTGGCACTCAACTTCCACCGACTTTTAATAAGATTTGGGTGCCTAACTAACTGTTGGGCTTCTGATAATTCCAGCCTTAGTTTTCCTTTACCTAAGTTTATCCAGGTATAAAAAGTAGGTATAATGCTACTTTCCTACCTCACAGGGTTGTGGTGAGGCTTAATTAATCATTGTTTGTAAACAGAGTTGCTTGGATTAAAGGCATTAATAATAATTTGTACTTCTATATTGATATTGTTCAGGCATTTAAACTTTTGGATGGGATTTTCAAAAGCAGCTAAGGGAGCTAGCACCCAATTCCTATTGAGAATAAGAACTGACTGCCTAACACCCTTAGCTGCTTTTGAAAATACCACCCTCAATTGCCTCCTGAGGAGTCATCTATGCGTCTAGTCCTTTGGTTCAAAAATACAAATAAGCAAGAAAAAAACCTTAATAAGAATACTTTGCTTAGCCACTGGTCTCATCCGCTTTCTGAATATAGGTAGTTTGTATCAAATGAGCCAGCTCCAAAGAATGATAATTCTCATCAGTGATTTTGTGTGGCTTGAAATCAAATTTTAGAATTTTACTGAATTTCTATCTTTGTTGACAGTCTCTCTCAAAAAGTAAAAGGGGCTTATCATACAGGTCCTGACATAAATGAATATTAAACAAACAGGGAAAGGGAACTCTTACACTATTTCCCAAGTTACTAAGCATGTGATTTAAAAAGAAATGCTAAAGTGTAAACGTTTGCATGGAATATATATTATACTAAGAGCTTGTCTACACATGAAAGTTAGTCTGGAATAAGATTTGGTGTGAATTTAAAGCAGATTAATTATTCCTAACTCCATGTGTGGATACTCTTATTCCATAATACAAGTGCCTTATTAATCATTATCTTAATCCACTTGATTACACTAATTCAGAATATTACACACTGTTAATCATAAATAGTTAATCAGGAATTCCAGAATATTTCCCAACGTAGACAAGACCATAGATATACAAGGTATTTTCTATCCTTACTAACAATGTGTGTATCATACCTTTTAGTCTAATCAACTTGTTCATAATTTGTATCTTTTAATATTAATATATTAACTAGGACTATGTCCATCTCCTTTTTGGTATGGCAAACACAAAATAAACTGACCCATTTATTTACAGACTGAATAAGGGTATTTACTGTAGCACTGACCCTTAATATAGATCTTGTGAATGACCAGTCCATTACAATATGTACAAGTGACCCTTAATTGCACACATGGCTTTGTTTCATGCTTTTCCAATGGTGCAACACAACTACATTATAAACTGGTATCAATATTTCTAAACAAATGAATAACTTTTATTTAAATAAAAATGTGTGAGACATTAGCTTATTGAAAAGGAACTGCAAAAACATTGTATTACAACACATTTCAAGTGTCAAAGTTTTAAGAAAGTTAAATGAACTCTCTCTTCCTTTATACCAGTACATGCCAATAAACAGAAAAGTTAATTCTGTTAACAAAATATGAAAGATACATATATTGTGAGCTAAACACATTATCTAGAAGTTAGTATTTTTCAGTTTCGTTCTGCTGATGTTTGCTACATTATCTTACATTATCTTCATGCATCGATCTCCAAACTGACCAGTCAATATCAGCAAGGACTACTTAATATTAATTGGTTACAAATACTGACAGAATTTTGTAAACTAAAATGTTTAAATGGTAGTATATTCAGATTCAGGAATTTCATCTTCTACTTCATTTTGCAATGATATTGTACATTTATAAATTCAGTGCAGTAGAAAGATCTTATTACTTGATTTCTAACGTTTCTACACATTACCAGTACTGAGAGATTTTTTTTAAAAAAGGAACTGCATTTCAAGTATTATTTTAGCCACGGTAATGATAATTTTAAAATAATAACCCAGAACCTTATCTAAAGTGTATTGTCAGAATTTTAAACCCATTTATTTATTGAAATTATTTGAAAGAATGTAATACATATTTGACAGGCAGTCTTTTACAATATTGAAATCAAACCCTTGATGTCATCAAACCCTTCATATTCTGTGCCTTATTCCTGGAAGGCTCATGCCAAAATGATTTAGTTTGATTTTCTTTAACAATGGTAGGTTGGCTTGACAGCATCTGACAAAACAATTCAGTGAAGTACACTATGCCAGGTAAAAAGAACCTGAACTGGCTACTAGATGAAATAATGTAGAATGGAACATGGAGTTATGATGGTATTAATTTTGATTAGGATCTCTTGTTTAAGAAAGGGAACATTTAATTTTATGTGAAGACAATTTCAATGCTATTATGCTTACCCTCCTTCCATCTATGTTTTTAAAAACAAAATGAATATCTTCATTATTACAATGGGAGAAAATGGGCAGGTGCATCAGTGTCACAATGTGGAGCAATTCAGGTTGGATTAACATAAACCTACAATCCAATTTACTATGGTATTTTCTTCTCATGGTGTACAGCCAGAGTTCCTTGAATCTGCCAACTTCCAGCGTCTGAGCTGAAATGGAATCTCAACTGTGTGATATTTGGGAGAAGGCAGGGAGCAGTTCAAGAACAGGACGGAAGAATGCAGAACAGCCATTATCTTTCATATGATCCTCCAAGCCCTCTTGCTTCCAAAGGGAATCAAGTCCCTGGATTGTAGTCTCTACCAAAACTTTACATCATTAGTAAATCAAAGAGCAATGCTTTCTGAAACACTCTAGAAAACCTTATAGCCTGGTTCTTTTGAAACAAAAAATGTAAATGAAGTGCTATCTACACTACTAGTACATCCACGTACAGGGATCAAATTACAACATGGTTGTCCTCCAGCCTGGGAAATGTCAGGTTCCATTTGAGGTGTAATGAGACCTCAATATGTTTTAAGAATCATACTAATAGTTTAGTCCTAATCTTTAAAATATAGGGAGGGGTGTCCTGTTTACACGGTAACTGGGTATCCCCAACATGATTGTACATGCAGTGTACTGTATATGGGGCTTTAGTCTTATACCTGCCTGAAATTCATCCTAATAAGCAGGTATTTGGTTTAGTCTTTTTACCAATACCTAGGAAACTATAACTTCACTAAGATTCTAATAAAAGTGATTATGTTCTAGCTTGTAACAGTTCTTATACTCACACAGTTTTATGACCTATATTTTCTTTAAAAATGTTGCCTGAAATAGTTGATTAATTTCATAAAGATTGATAAAATGGAAAATAATGCGCCTTTATAGAAAAACATGTGAAATACAATCAGAATTGAAACAATCCTCAGTGAAGGCTGTTGTAAGTACAGAATTTCTTGGAGAAAGAAGCTTAGGAATAGATGATATAAATATTCAAACAGATGTAGATGTGTGTATATAGAGAATTTTACTTGCAGATCGCTTTATTATACATAGATGTATATGTCTCTGGCTATACATACATCATATACTCCATATATGCTGATGATAGGATTATATCTTCACATCAGCAAAAATAGTTTGGCAGTATTATCCTCCTGAATCACTATATAGTCATCACTGTTCTCAATGCACTTAGTGAATAATAACTGCAAAATATTTTAGTGTGCCTGGTTCATCAATTTAATTGTCTTGCAGAGTGCAGATGCACTGAGGATCAGAGTTCAGGTCTTGGGCTCATCCCTTCATTCCTGGGCTAGCAGAACTCAAGAATGCCGCAGGACCTAGCTCCTGAAGAAGGGGAATGGCTTTGGTTTGGCCTTCAGCAACCCCTTCTGGTTAAGTGAATACTGGCTAGATGCAACCAGTCCTCCGTTCAAAAAGGAAGGACAACCCAACACGTCTTGGAAAAAAATGGGGAAAGAAGAACATGGCAAAAAGGTTAAAATACAGGAATTCAAGAGAAGACCCTGAAAAGCAGTGTTTCATGGAAATTTGAAAAATCCACCACATTACAACTTTCCTAACATAATTAATTAATGGATGTTTAACATACACTGAAAGTCTCTATCCCGTTACAATTGACATTTGGAAGAGCTACCCAGTTTTGGAAATCATCTACCCTCTAATAATATAAAACTTCCTTAGGTGGTGAAAAAAGCAAGTGCACACACACACACACACACACACGCACGCACCCGACGACAACTTATTTTTCTAGGCTCTCTTCTAAATACATAGCTTTTTTTTTGCAAGCAATGGATATAACATTAAAAGAATGCACAGCTGATGCAGAGTGCTCCGTAGACCAATCTGTAAATGTCTGCCATGGAGATGGTAGCTACTTTACTGCCACAAGAGTACTCTAATTCTAATTCTTTTCTATATTTTCCTCTCCTTCCCTCAGGAACACCTTCCAGAGACTTGACCCCTGAGTTCAGGAAACTCACTACTTTTAGGTTATATGTGGAATTATAGCACAGCTATGATACTAGGCTTCAAACAGAATAGTCTTTTGCACACAGGATCTAAAGCTTATCCTCTAGCTAGTACAGGTACTATGCAACCTTTAAAGTTAAGATTTTATTATATATTTTTCTTATTTGTACTGGTCTGAATACAGGGTGTTTGCAACTACACCTATAAAAATCTATTTTTCACAACAATTGTAGATATTCTTAGATAAAACTTAATATGCACAACATATAAAGGAACAAAAATTATCTTGTATATTGCCTACTAAATGGCTGTTAACTGAAGATTTAAAAAAAATCAGGTGTACACCAAAATAATAGCAATTTAAAAGATTATTTGCATGAAGTTTCTCATCTGTAAACATTTTCTGAATTTCTTAAATGATTAACTTTAGCCACATAATACTAGGAGTTTATGATGACCACACAATAACAAAAGACAGTCAAATAGGAATCTTATTCCATCTGTCTTATCAAACCAGGTAATGATGTCCTGCCAACCAAACTCAGAGGGAACATGCGAAATAAATACTAAAGTAAACAGGCCTTAAGCTGCCTAAGGGAAAGTCAGCAAGATGGCAATTTCAATCATTTGGAATAATACTAACGCAGCCTTAGGCTTTTCTCAGAATGGAAACATGTCACTGTTACTGCAATACTTCAACAAATCAGAATGCAAAAGAAAGGAACACTTATGTAATCACATTGTAGAACAGCACTTTACTCAACATTTAAATGAAATTATGAGGAAATTCCTTTTACGTGAATAACTGTACATAAACATAAATGACTGTAAGAAAAAATGTTTCCTTAAAAGGTCTGTAGAATTTTAAAAGCTTATCATTTAAAAACAGTTTTTTAAAAATATTTTTTGATACAAAGGGTTTTTAGAATGATAAGAAACGGTTACACCAAGGAAAACTATGAAGAAGATGAGAGACACTTTATAAGTGAAAATATAACAAATGCTGATACAAGTTGCACTGAATTACACACAAAACAAAAAGGTATTTCAAACACTTGTCTGCTGGAAAGTTTAATTAAGATGAATAGGTTATCATATCATTTAACTGAGAAATCAAAAAATATTTCAAATATTTGGGGAACTTACCTAATCAGTAAACTTTTAGTGTGTGTCTAGTCATGTAGCCATCTTTTAGTCAATCATCAGAAAATCAAAGGCAAATTGGCATGACTCAACCTAAACTTTAATACCGCATGATTGTGTCGTGTAAGCTTGTTTTGTGTGAGGGCTGCTGTGGTTTTAGCAGAGAGATTAACGACCGGACCTAAGCTGGCCTCCAAACCTTGCCCTGCTGATGCCTCAAGCCCTTTGAAGTCTGACCATCATACCTGGCAAAACAACAGTGGGAACTAGGCTGGTGTCAGATCTAATCAAGTTGCCTGCTTCAGCATAGCTAACTATGGGGTACACTAATTGGCCCAATTGCGGATTATACCTTTTGCTACAGATTCAAGACAATAATTTAGTCAAATGATGGTTTTTATCTCCTTCTAATTAAGATTCCAAAGTGGGAAGAAATAGGATTAGACAGGCTAACTTCAAAATTGTGTTGTTTAAAGTGGTATGGCACATTAGATAGGTCTACTTTGACATGTTTAAATATATACTATATTGCTATCAAACAATATGTAAAGTTTTCTGGGAAAGCTAAGTATAACTATTGTAACTCTTATCAAATATAGTTATGTTTTCCTGCAAATGGTTAACCTAATATTTGAAAAATGAAAAATGTACATCCATAAGAACACTCAGTATGTATTTTAAAAAGTCAACAAATTTATCAATCTTCAACACAAAAAAGTACTCCTCCTATGGAATACTTTTTAATCCATCTAATTTTTACAAAAACCAGAAACTCATGAAAGACTTAACTTAGCTAAAATTTCACATATGAAAAATTTAGCAAAACTAATTGTACTAAGCACTATAAAGTGTTATGATCCTCTTCAAAATAATTAATTCTATTAAAATAAAATGTGACATCTTTTTATTGATGCAACTGATTGATACAACTATAGATAGTTAAGTTTATTGATGTGAATAGCAAGTCTGTGACCCATTAGGGACATTAAAAGTTGACACTGGGATGAAATAGGAATTGGACAGCTTTTTTGTTATGACAACCAGGAGATAAAGGGGCCTCATTCACTGCACACATTACAAATGTTGCCACTTGAGAAACACTAGTCTAGTGATGAAAACTTCCTTGAAGCAATTTTGTCACAACTCACATGTTGTGCATCCCTACCTGAGCATTTATAATCTGGTTTTAAAGATATGCTCAGGTAGAGTTCAACACCGCCTTCACAGATATGTTTAACATATTTTACACAGCAACTTTCATGTTGTCTAAAATTGTGATGTATTTAAATATATGTTCTCATTTCTAATTCTACCAAACTAGACTCTACAGATGTCCTTTACTCTTTAAGTCTATTTTGTTTTTGTAAACCTGCAATATTGCTTGTAAAGCACATTGTTTGCTAACTTTTATGTTTTTGCCAAAGGATTTGGAATTGACTGCTGACCATTACATTCTAACTGTACTACCCAGTTTTGAGTGATACTATCAGAGCCTACTTTTTAAATCCATTTTTTTTCTTTTTCCAAAGTGTCGTGCCTTCTAAAGCTGCCCTGGTCAGTCAAGCGGTGCTTGGCCTGGTCCTTCTGATATGGGGAAGATGAGAAGTGTATGGATTGTTGTTTGGTGCAAGGGGTAGAGGAATATCACAGTAGGACAATGGTCTAAGTTGTTCAAAGAGGACTGAGTTGCCTCAGCTTGGCTTGCAGAAAGTTTATCCCCATCAAGAACTGAAATTATTCAAAAGGGGCCCCTATCTGAACAATGAGGGTTGAAATTATTCAAGTGGGTCATCTACCCATCTCTACAGCAACAAGTTTTTTCCCCCAAGGGTTTCATAACACCCCTGATTCAAACTCTTTTGTCCTCTGGCTAATGAAATTCTTTATACAGAGCCTCCTGATCTGGTTTTTATAGCAATAGAAACTAGTAACCTTAGATCTTGCTGACAGAATAATCATCTTCTGATCCAGGCGAGAAAAATTCAAAATATTTCAATTCATAGATAAAGTAAATATGAATTTAATAGAGTAGAAAATAACAGTGCATGCTTGCTTGTGTTACTGAAAAGAATTACAGCTTTGGTGTAAAACCTGGCATGAATATTAGGGTCTCTCTCTTGGGTACTGATTCAAAAAGCCTAACAGTCTTTTGATAAAGTGAAAATATGTTAAAAAACTATTACAGTGCTTTATTCCTATAACTGTATTTTCTGAGAAGTGGAAAAAAAATTATAAAGGAATAATCTTTAAAATCACCCCCACCCCTGCAATAGTCTCCTTCATGCATTTGGCTTTAAGTGGCTTTTGAAAGGAGTATCTCCAGTTGAGAAACTTCTAGCTATCATGCAGAGATGACCTGAATGAAGAACTGGCTGACCGATTAACTATTAACTACTTTCAATAGGATTAGATAATTAAGGACATTGATGACCATTAATTAGGAGGAGGGTACCTTAATTTGTCACTTGATAGGGCCCTTTCAATGATTTATAGGTTAGGGCTACTTACAATTGTGAAGAGAAAGAAAAAAAGGGGGGAGGGGAAGAGGACCCTTAAGTTACCTTATCAAGTGGCCAGCTAAAGAGGGCAGAGGGTCAAATAAGGGCCAAAGTGGTCACTTAAGGGTGAAGTCCCAAACACCAAAGCAGTGCCAAGCTACATTGACCATCATTTGGTGATGAAGTAAAAAATATGCTAATTTATTGGTGGCAATTCTCTCTTTTATGATTTCAAGCAGTTAAGACAAGTGGCTTGCTTAAGAGCTTTTCATTTGAAAAGAGATTAAACAAAATGGTTTGTCAGGACTGCTTGACTGTTTTATGTCTTTGTTAAAAAGAATGCTTAGACTGTACCGATGACTATCATATCAAAAAGCCATCTCCCTTTTCTGAACATTTAGTTGGTTAATAAATACATCACCACTAATTGCTTAATAGTCCCATGTTCATTTGCTCTTTAGCAAGATTAAAATGAAATACATCTTTTGTATTACTCCCCTCCACCAGGAGGGTCTGTATAAAGGTCAGAGGAAAAAAAGTTTAAATTTAGTAAAAAATTTACTAAAGGACATTAGTGCAAGTGATACTGTGTTTAAAATGACATAAAAGAGCTAAAGGTGATTTCAGTAATGCAAATAAATTGCTTCTGAATACTGATAAGGACACTTATCTCTCATGCCACACACAATTTTAGGCAGCATTATACATTAAAATCCCTCAACAGGGGTAATAACATGTAGCTATTTTCCCACTCACTAACACAAGTAAAAGTAAGTCATTAACATTTAATTAAACATGCTCCCGACATCCTTGGAAATATGTATGTCATGCTGTGTTATTGAAGGTTGTGGCCTACTTCCTATGTACATTTTAAAACAAAATAAGCTGTTTATGAATAATCTGATTTGGTACAGCTAAAGAGACTTATTTTTAATTTGACTGCATATTAAATAATAGTTTATAAAACCATTCTAAATACACAAGCCACAATTAAATGAACATGTAACAAAATGTAAAGTATTTCACAAAATTAAAAGATATGAGTTAGCTCCACCTTTTGGGTTTTAAATAGAGAAACAAAACTGTTTTTCTTACCTCAATGGTGAACAGCTTCCTTTTTAATCTAAAAGCAAGGTCCTTCGTGCCTGACACATCACAGATCAAGCTATTAAGCCGAGGAATCTGGTGTACATGAATCAAACCTTGTGGAAAGGAAAAGTAAAAGGAGGAAAAAAAATGTAAAAAAATGCTGTCATCCAGATGCATAAATTAAAGAGTCTTACAGCAGAATTCTGTATATTTACACACACTCATCCTCCCCTTTTTAAACTGCAGCTTACTACCAGAAGCAATGAAGCAAACGGTGCGATTATACTCAAGTAATCAAGCAGAATAAGATAAACAGAAATCCTTGTGCGAGGAAAACTAATTGCACTTTGGTACTGAAGTACAGATGTAAAGAGGGATCTTAATACTTGTCAAAACTACAGCCGGTTTGTGTGTGATTTTCTCTTGTATTTACAGTAAGCAAATATGGCTATCACCTTGCATGCTGCCCACGGCACCACTGAGTGATCTTTATTTTATTAAATGCACCAGTAAGCAGCCAGCAAAACAAGGCTTATGGGTTACTGATAACCAGTGAAGCTCTATTGAAAAAGTATTTCATTTTGCACCTTGATAATGACTTTAAAAACTGTTGTGCTAAACAACTTTTTGAGCACACACTGATAAATTTTAACCCCTACATCAGCCCACCACAAATGAATTTTCTACATGCAAGACTTTAATATAGCTGTTCTGATTTTTTATAACAATACTAGGTACACTGCAAGCTCTGCATTCCGTCAGTTGAAACTCAAGCTGATTTTTTCTGACAAGGACGCTGGATGGTTTTTGTGCAGCCTAATACAATGTCTGAAAAACCTAGGGGTGATTTTCTACAGTTGAAAACTAGGAATATTCTACAAGACTCTCAATTACTGGCCTACATTTGATATTCATAAATTCAAGGTGCCTACATGAAAAAACATTGCAGAGGCAAATTCAATATTAGCTCTTCTAAATTAATGTATCTCACTTGAAAATGACGAGAAAACAAATTAAGATCAGTGTGGAGTATTTTTCATTTTTTAATTTTGTTTACAGAAGATAAAGAAGAAAAGTTTCATAAACTTTTAAATAGAGTTTTACAAATACTATCCTATTAAAAAAAGTCTTCTAAATCCTTTGGGAAAATGTTATGAAAATAATAAAAAGTCCTTTTTCCGATTCACTGAATTCTAAGAATTATTTACACGGTTCAAAATGTTTGACCATAGTGTTCAGATGGAGCAGCTCCACCTCAAAGAGAGATGTAAGATATCATTACACAAGTTTAAAAAAGGGATATCTGCACCATCTTCAAGCTTTACTTTACTGACTTTTCACAAATTTAATGTAAAACTGTAGGCTTTAAAACAAAATGATAAATTTAGGATTTATTCACAAAAGCAGCAATGTCATCAAAACAGTCTATTGAACTTTGCTTGTCTATAGGCAGAACTTCCTATTATCTACAGTGAATAATGCATCCTTTAGAAATTTTAGAAAAGAAATTTTCAGGAAAAGAAACCACATCCCCAAACCATTTGAAAAATTTCCACCCTGCATAATCGACCAATTTTTAGAGTGTTAGATAAAGAGTACTTATAAGAAAATAAAAACCAATGAAGCTTTTATGCTTAGAATTATTTATTAGGACAAAAAAACCCAAATGTATTTAAAATGAGTTCTTAAAGAAATACAAGCCAGGAAAGGCATATATCGTCTTAAAGACCTCCTTCACTATTAAGAGAAGCTCTAGAATATTAAATTAACAGAACTGTATTAGAATGCAAAAATACCACATAGGGCTTATACAACAGGCAAATTATTTTTTCAGTACCTTTTGTTCATAGCTATTTTTTTTTGGCCACTCTTTTTTGATACTCAAATGTACAAATATTTTCTTTTCTTCTTTTTTTAAAAAAAGGTTTGATCTGAAACTATAGCCTGAACCATACAGTAGTATAACGTGTTCTTCAATACTATTTCTGCTTCATTTTCTGTGCTCTAATATGGAAAAACATTGCCACATTCTCACATGCTTACAGCAGGCTTCAAATAAGCAGTTCAGTCTTTAGACTAGAGGTTTCCATGGAACTACAGTAGTATCACAATAATAATAGCGGTAATTTATGCGCACTCAGAGCGCCACTCTGGATTAGCTAAAACTGTTTGTTATTCACTGCTTGAGCTATGCATATCTTCTAATCTTTCAGAATTTAAATAGTTCTGCTGCAAAAACTTTTATAAAATCTTTGCTAATTGAACCCAATGATTAAACACTGTTATACATTTTGAAAGTAAGTCATTAGAAAGACTGTGTGGAATAATAAGTTTCTGTACAAAAAATATAGTTTCATATTTGTTTTTAACTTCACAAATTTCCACGCAATACCTCTGAAGGAATAACTGTCATCATTAAAAGCAGTAAACAGTAAATAATAATCTTTAGACAAAGTTTTGCATACTGCATCATTTAGCAGTTCATTCGCTTAAATATATTATATGTTTTTTGACGTTCTCTATTTAAAACTTGGCAGATCAGAACTATTGATTTCATGACAAGTTCAGCTCACTGGTCAGATGATTGCCAAGCCTCTCCTGCATGTGAATTCCCTAAAGCCTGCCTGTTGAGATGTACATCTGATTGAGTCATGCCTCAGTAATATGGCTTGACAACATGCAAGGAGTTGCCATGTTTCCTTTGCAGTCTTAATGCACTTTACTGAAAAACTGCCTAAATCAAAATTGGTTAGCAAGGGGTAACATTTAAGAGGTATATTCCAAAATGAAATCAAATGCTACTTTATAGTAGATACTCCAATAGGAGAATAAGCTGCTAAGTGCCCTAGAAGCACTCCATGCAGACTTTTTGCATTGCTAAAGATGGAACTTACCGTGGTAATCCTTGTATAATGGATTGGTTTCTCTCTCAGAGCCGATAAATGATTCAAGACCAACTACCGTATCTGACAAGTTTGTTACACGTTCTATAATTGCTTTATTCTGTAAAACATGGAAACAAAATACACATCCTCTGTGATGAAAAAGGTAATTAATGTTCTGAGAGTAAGTCTTTGTCTTCTAATGACAAACTGAAGAGAAAATAGGTCATCAATACATAGAAATAACCAGAAACTAAAAAAGCTTCTAGCAATCTGCATTTTAGGGAAAACATGCCCCCACTAGGATGATATGGAGAGAGAGCGGACTCAGAAGTAAATTCTATATTCTTTCTAAATCTTCATTATGATTAATGCATTTATTTATATTGAGAAAGATTTTCAAAGGGATACATAGCAGTTAGGTAGCTAACTTTCATTGACTTTCAATGGAAGTTAGATGTCCAACTATCATTTGTGTCTTTGAAAACCTCATTAATTGTATATATGTATTAAAATGATAGATACACTACAATATTTTTCCAAAATGCATTACCCGATTACATATTTAGAATAGTATAGAAAGAGAAAGGATAGAATTAATAAAAAGCACAATATTTTTTCCAGTCATTTTTGCTTTTCTTCAGAATTGGAAAGTACACTGTGGAAAATATAAATCAAGAAATGGAAATATGATACTGTATTTTTTCCAATATTTTCAGTTTAGTAGTGGTATGTTGGGCTTGAATCTCCTCTCTGATATCTGAGGGTGTATTGTAACATGTAACCTAAAATCAACTACTCTGTTTGCACATAAATAAAACACTGAATTTTACAACATTGAGAAATAGGCAAATTGGTTACCAGAATGGAGACCTTCATAGTCAACTGAAGGACAAAATGTACTTAAGAGATTATTTTTACCACTGTAAAATATGATAAAATTATGGTGAAAAGCAGAATGCTGCAACTTAATCAATGTGCTCATTTTAAAGCAGTCCCTAGAGTTTTTATATTCTGTCTTTGAGAGCTCTCTGTATATATCATACCCACCATATTTTCAGAAAGTAGCAGGCCCAAACAGTTACCGCCAAATACCCATTCCAGTCAGGAAGAATTAGGCCATTATCCCCAGGTTACCACTTTGTATTGATTCTAAAGCCTTTTTCATATCCTTATTCTCTTTCTTAATCATGTGCCCCACAAGTAGGGAGAAAGGGCCATCATAAATGTCACCGTCATAGGAGACTACCAGCTATACAAAGATTTTATATGATATATCAGAAAATTCCCAAATGAAAACAATAGTTTGCACCCAATATTTGAACAAAAGTAGACCTAAATACATTGATACAGTCACAGAAAGCACATTACATTTGAATTTTTTAATTTAAAAAATATAAAATACAATACCAAATATCCCTCATGATACCATATTTACCAACACACTAGCCTACTGCTTGACTATTGAAACACCTGCAAAACACATGGGGAAGATGAATGTTTCTTCTTAATGCTGGTAGGGAAGAGTTTGAAAGCCACTTTTACATCATCCCCCGCAATTACCTGCTCCTGCTCCATTCAAGCCAATCTGCTCAGGTCAACAGGACTAAACTCACCAATCCCACAACGCCCTTCCTGATGTACTTGATGTAATTCAATCCTGTGGATTGATGGCCTTTCAAAGCCATTACTTGTATAGGGGCCAACATAGCTTGTTTTCACATGGAGCCAGAAAGCTCCAAAGTCATTTCATGGTGAAGAGTTACTTGCTGTTGTACTGTGTCTTACTGGTTAGAAAGGAAATTATAAGTGATCGTTTGGACTAAGATAACAAAGATTGACTGCATGTCTAACTCACACCATTATTACACAACACTCCAATAATATATACTTCTGCAAAATTAAAGCTGAACTGTAAGCGTTTTCCCACTCCACTTACTATCTGGCCAGCAATAATGCTGTACGCTACTTTATATTTCAGAGGCTCTTGCTAGTGCAAATCTACAGGGTAATTAGCAAAGGCAATTGTAAAAGTGAAGTGACCAGTGAGCACTGAGCATCCAGAGACTTGAAATTCTAGAATTTTGTCATATCCAGGTTCCTCGGCAGGCTATGAATATTTTTTATTATATTCACAAGCTGCACAAAAACACTACATAGATATTAAAAAATAGAAACTAAATGAATAGTAAAGCAAGAAATGAATTTGTAATCATACTATTAACCTAAAAACATAGTTATCAAAGACCATTACATACTAATTTTGTTACAAATGGTGTGGTAAGCTACTTTAGGTACAGAAAACAGTCAGGCATCAGCAAGACAACCACAACATGCAAAGAAATGGAAATTATAAGAATACCACCTGCTCGTTTTAGTCCTGATTCAGGGAAGCATTTAAGTACATGTTTAAGTCCATACTTACTTAGGATAGCACTTAAGCATATTTAACTTTAATGTGATACTTATTTCCCAACTGGCTTTAAATTCATGCTGGAGTGCTGTCTTGAATAGGTTTGCTTTCCTGGAGTGGGGCTTTTATTTCCAAGTTGGCTTTGTTTTAAAATGTGCTGAAGCATTCTTCAGGTTTTGGGATAAATACATTTTATACATAGAACTTTTGTATATACTTGTAACACAAAAATATTTCTTTCTGTGGCATTGTTGACAAAGATCTGTTTATATCATGTATTTTCCAGTTTGCAAAGTTCAGTATATTAATGTTCAATCAATGCTTATGTCAGTACACAGATAGTTGTGATGTATGGCATGCTGACATAAAACACACAAATCACATTGCCATCTGGGCTTGAAAATTTAACAGAGCTCCAAATCTTCCTCCAACCCTACACAAATCTCCCACCAGCTTCTGGCGGAAACTTGGCAGGTCTGGAGATGAGCTGTGGCATGGCTAGGAGTGGAGCCAGGAGAGAAGAGAATCAAGAAAGAAGTTTGCTGGCAGCTAGGAGAGGCATTGTTTTAAATTGCTTAAAAACAATCCTGAAAAGTTCTCAGACTTGCTCAGATGCTTTTCAATTTTTCTAAATTAGTTGCTTCAACCAAAATGTAAATTGTTATAGCAACATGGTAGCAACCCGATAGTGAATGTCAGAGTGGGTTTTCCATTCTACTCTAGTTTCTAATAATAATTTTAGCTAGAAATTCTCTTCTCAACTTAAATTTTTAATGCTTGATCTCAAGCCAACAATCTGAGGGGTTTTGTTTGTTTTAAATCTGAAGAAAATCTATTTGGTCATTTTGAAATATGAGTGTGAACAAAATACATTGTAAATTTAAAAAATATTAACTTATAGGTATTTTTCCTTCTCAGACAACTCCAAACTTTGTTATACTTCTTCATTCTTGGCATCCATGTTAAGTCCTCAGTCCTGTGTATCTTTATTTTTTAAAAACAAATAATTTTAAAGAAATTAAGGATGAATTAAAATGATATATGGACCATAAGGGTATATGTCATATAAATATATATGGTCATATATGTTTAAATATGCACATTCACAGAAAACGTATTTATTTTTATTGGGCTAGACTTCTGGAATCACACCCTCACCCCCAAAAAATAGTTCAAGTAATCTTGGTTCATCAGGATTAACTACTTAGAGAAAATCAACTACTTTGACCCACTTTGCTACATCTAGCTTCCAAATCCTTCTAGTTTCCCTCTAATTATGAGTCTCAACCTTCCTTCCAGATGTCAAAAATTTCCCAGATTCCAAATTAGTCATCAGTTCCAGATGGCACAAAACCTATGTTTTGCTTTGTACTTTCCCATTTTAAAAGAAATTCAAAGTCAATAAAATTGAATGTAATGCATTATTTTAAATTCTCATTCTTTGTGTTGAATTGAGTGAGCCTAGGTCAAAGAACTCAAACATTAAGCTTCTGAAAGTAACATCAGCCTTTTCCACACTGGATTTATACATAAAGTTATACATTTAAACAGGAACATTAGGAATTCTCATTACAGATGTGTCATGAAGTCCATGTTTTTGTGGACCATTTTAAATTGTGTTGTGACCATTTTAAATTTGCAAAATTCAAGGTGTTCAGAAGCTTAAATTTTCATTATGACCTTTGCATGAACATAATTTTTGACAATGAATTATATGCTCCATTTGAAACTAAGGACTGCAATACTATGTCTCTTTCCAAACAAAGAAGTGTCCTTTTGTGAGAGGGACTTTATTTACCCTGCTGAAAGACATTGCAGTTACCCCAACATTACGTTTCTTTAAAATCACGGTATACGGTGTACATATAGAATCAAAACCAAATTAAAAAAAGTAGAACATTACCTACAAAAGTTAATTAAAGAAAGAGAATAATGAGCAATGGATGTACAAAACTGTTTAAACAATGAATTAACACACAGTTGGGTATGCAGCATAGCAGCATAGCCCTAGATACAAATATGAAACTTTCAATCATTCAAAATTTACATTTTAGCTGCTTTTGTTCATGGTGTTTAGCTGGTAAATTTCAGTGTAATAAGCAAAGGAATACTAGTTACCCACAGACTAGGGACAGTCCCATAAAAGTTTGTAGCCTAACAGACATTATTTAATAACGAATGCACAAGTCATTGTATGTCTCCACAGCAGTAAATAGTAGTTGTATGGATTTCTGCTATCACCAACAGATGACTCATTAAAATCCTGACACTTTACAGAAAAGGATATAAGTGGGGACAGAAATAAATAAGAAGATAGATTAGGCAAAAATGATTTAGTATTTGGCTTTTGAACTTAAAGCAGATTTAGACATACTTTCCCCAAGTTTTTAGCACAGGATCAAAAGTAGACTATTACAATCATTTGTTTGTTTCTTGTGTCTTACATTCTATATCATGGAGCTGAATTAACTAGTGAACAAGCAGTTGTAACCTAACTTAGAGTAGTAAGAAAAACATGCACTATGTAATCCTTAGAAAAAATAAGTCTTGACATTTTCTGAAAGGTTATGTGGGCAGTAATATAGTAATACCTGCACAATATACTAGCACTTGCCATTTGTCATTACTGCTTATTCCCCAAAGTATAGCTGAATCAAAAGGATAAATTATTAATACTTAAGAAACAACTAAATTATTGATCTCCATTTGTCATTAATTATGGCTACTGAAATCATAAAATTACCCATACAATTTAGATCATCAATAAAAATTAAAGAATGCTTTAAAAAGTTCCCTCCATGAGCTATCACCAGGCTATTTTCCAAAAATTATTGGAGATTAGGTTTTTGTACTAATTTTATAAAGAGACAATTGGTTTTACCATTTATAAATCCATGAAATAAGAGAAATTTTTAAAGTGCTTTGTTTTAAAAAAGTATATTAACTATAATTAAGAATCGTAACAAGTATAAATGATGCATTTAGTCTGTTTTAAAGCTGAACTAGCATTTCTTGCATTCCTTGCAAACCCAAAATTCCTGCTAACCTCTTTCTGCATTCTGGATGCAGAAAGAATTCAGGATCAGGCCACCGATAGATTTTTTTGTGTATTTATCCAACTGATTAAGCAACTCTACACAGCTGGATGAAATGTGAAATCTATGGTAAGTGGCAGAAGCCCTGAAAAATATATTTGAGGGGATTTCCACAAATCTGTGTGGCCTTCTGAAATAAATCTAGATTGTTCAGGTCCTAACCCAGCAATTTGATACCATGGGCAGACCCCCATCCTGTGAAGTGCCCTACATTGCTTTCAGTAGGACTATGAGCAGATATAAGGGGCTACTAACTCACAGGCATCTGATTGCAAAGGCCTTACTTTTTGTTCATGTGTTCCCCTAGACATTTCTGTTGGCACCCATGTCCAGTTTATCCTGCTTTATAGTCATACTATTAATAGTACTTTCAAATGATTTCATGTGCCCAACAGAAGAAAACCAAGAATATCCACAGTGAAAACTCGAACACCTAAGCACAATAGGTATCATTTGACCAAGGCATAAGAGTAGTATTAATTATGAATTTTGTTTTTGTGTTACTCTGTTAGAACTTCTTTTAATAATGATGTTATTAATATTAATACCTTACATGTATATAATATATTTAATTTGTAAGGCAATGTGTTTTACAAATATTTATTCATTAACCTTCAACATCCATGTACGGTAGACAAGGAACTATATTTTCACTTACCATTGAAGTGCAGCCACCTTTGATAGGACACAAAAGTGAATTTAATAGTGCACATTCATTCTAACTATGCATATTAGCACTAACAGATTAAGATCATATTTGGAGATCATAGTATAGAACTGAAAATACTGGATATATTTCAAGTAAAAAATTAACTAGGAGAACAGAATTAAACACTGGACTCGTTCTGGAAGTGTCATGGGATCTTTGGTGAATATGAATTGTCAGGGCCTCATTATTATTGTTATAACATGCAACATTATAGAGTCTTAAAACCCTACAACATTATCAGTTATCTTCTACAAGGAAGACCTCCACAGCTTTCTTATAGTGAGTAGATGTGGTTAATTTCCAGGAGATGTGTGTCAGGCATGTCTGGCTGAGTTATTTTGGAAAACATCCACATAAGCAGCTCAGTTTTACAACTTGCTTTAAAAGGTGGTGAAATTTAGGACTTAGCCTTATCTCTAGTGGGAGTTCCATAATCATAGACCTTGCACCAAAAAAAACCTCAGATCATGGCTCCATCAGCCACAGAGTTCCACCACAGTGCAAGTAGATGTGGCAAGGAGAGGAGGGGAAAAAAGCAGTCACTGAGCTATCAGGGCTTTCTCCACTTAAGATCCCAATACAGCCTGAACTATATAATATAAAGACCTTGAAATGGAAACAGAATTGAACTGGCATCCATCTCAGAGCATGGAGCACACATAGTGTAGTAAGAACAGATGTGTTCTCCCTTCCTGAATCTTGCTCAGTTGGCAAGCTTCCGCATACTGTGCCAACTGCAACTTTCAAGGTCCTTTAGGGTCAGCCCTACATATAGTGTAATAGTCCATTCTGGAGGTGACAAAGGCAGGCATCACTTTCAGGAAGCTTGCATTACAGGAAAAATGGTCAGTCAAAAGTCCAGCTGAAGGTAACAGAGGCATTTATAGCTTCTGCTGCTCTCTGGGTATTCAGGAGTAATGAGAAGTCTAGTAGTTTCTCTTCATTCAGTCATTACACCATTAAAGGAACTACAGAAGAGGTCCAGATTTGCAAGAGGCATAGAACCAGGAGACATCTGTATATTGATGGCACTTGAGCTTGTAGAATGTCTCTCACACTGTAGACTTACACAGATTTTGATTAAGAAAAGAAACAAAAACGATCACCTCAGGATTCTGCAGCTGAAAACACTTGGGGAAGAGGAACAGCTAATCATCACTATCCCTTAAAACCAGTGGGAAATATTGAGAAGGAAATCAATGTTAGAGTTCTACCATCACCACCGTCTCAATAATCTTATGCAGAAAAGAAAAGCTTAAGAATAGATAGCAATTTCTGGGATCATTCTTGAGCATACTTAAGAGTTACAAGTACATTGCCTTCTGTCAAGGAATCATTAACTGGCTTTGATACTATCAGTAACATATCCAGACATCCTTCAAAGATTGTCACCAATCAAAAGACACAGGAATTCACAGGCACTGACTTCCCCCAATAGCTTTATAATTACCTAAGGGCTGGTCCAAACTTGGTTAGGGAAGGTGGTGTGCTTTTTTCTTTACATTCTGGTTCTACTTCAGCAGGACTGATAAAATTAACACAGTATTATTAGCTGATCTCTTCTATGTTAAAATGAAAGCTCTGCAAGATGGGAAACTCCCATCTCTGGTACTGGGAACAGAGAATCCTGGTTAGTTAGCCAGCTCATTATCCAAAACAGTTCCACTGATCACAACTTCACCACTATGAGAATAGAGTGAACTTCTGGTTTGCCTCATATTCATGGCATAGAAACATATACACTCCTTGAGCTCAAATTGGAATTAAAATGGTGGAAAACCAGTCAATCTTTTTCATTTTTATCTCGTGTCAAAGGCCATTGGTGAAATACAGGGATCTGTACAGAAAATATATATGGCATGGGGCCCAACAAGACAAAGTTATTATTGCAGCATATAAAAATTATTTAAACAACACTTTTCATCTGTTGATCTTAAAGTGCTTTACAAAGGCAGGTTAGTACTAGAAGCCTAATTTTACAGATAACTAAACAAGTAGAAATAAGTCACCTGACTTGTCCAAAGCCGTTGAGCCAGTCAATGGTAGGGTTGGGAACAGAACTTAGTTTCTTGATTCCATGTCTGGTCCTCTATGCCCTAGACCATGCTACTTCCAATTAAGTACAATGCAAAGAACTCATTAGTTCTCTTCAAGGATCAAAGTTTTGCCCCCCATTTATAAACTATGGCTCTGAACGAATATACAGTAATCTCTGTGCAAGCAGCCCCCTGCACATGCATGGAGCTTTGCTAAAGTCAATGATTGCATAACTTTAGCAATTTCATATTACACAACTTTAGCCTGCTACAAATATGCTATCTTCTAAACTCTGTCTCTGAATATATTTAACATACAGTAAGTTTAAGTGGTGCAAGTGTTCATCTATACTACAGAAAGACATCTGATGGAAAATACTGTATGTTATTTATATTTTGCTAATTGTTTGAAAATGTAACACTGACACTATCATTTTGAACAGATTTTTTTAAAACAAGAATCCTATGCTACAACTTGTTCATAGCAAGATATAAAATATGCATGCAAAATTTTAACTAGGCTCACCTAACCACCACATTTTGAATCTGCTTTTTCATTCTGTATTTGAAAATCATAACAAAAATGCTAAACAACATGTAAACTGTGTGATTTAAGGAAATCTTTAAGATTCTTGTTGAGAATGGTTCATTATAGAAACAGGATTAAAACGATGTCCAAAAAAATACATCTTTTGTTCTCATTTTGACTGAAAAAATTCACTGAAGTATGTTTATCAATTTAGAAATGGATGGATTTTCTGCCACGTCAGATGCTTAGATGGTGGAATGTATATAATTCACAGATAGTCAAAGCACAGTTCTTGCCTACATAAATAATTACTACTACACAAATATCAAACAGAGCATGGAACTGATTTTGTAATCAAGTGCAGGTTAAAAATACTGATGTTTAAAATAATTTTGCACTAATCTGTTATTGAGTATAAAATTATAGGCTATCGTCAGGAGCAGGCTGGGAAAACTAGGTCCAGATGGGAGACTGCTGGGGAAAAAAGCTGAAGGTAGGTGAGAAAATTATGGGAATCTGATGACGACATGATTGCTCCCTCTGCTGGCAAGGCCCTCGCCTGCTTTAATTTTTAACTAATGACTAGCTTTTCTTTAATTATTTAGGATATAGCCAATAAATAATGCACAATGTTCCTTCCTCAGTCTGTTGCTGTGCGTTTGCACATTTTTGAACTCATGGTGCCCTATTTTACTAGAATAATTTGTTATAACATTAGGGCTCAATTATCATCACTGAAGTTATATTTTAATTGTACTCAGATCAGAAGATAATATTCTATTTACCTTTATAAAAATAATGATCCTGTTTTTAAAAAAGCTCTGTGCATTTCATGTTTAATTTGCACACTTCATAATACTATGATTGTATAGGTCTTCTGTGCTTGCTCATCATTATATAGATGAGATAATATAAATGAGATAACATAAAAAGAAACAGTCTACCACATAGATATACAAAATTGAATTTCTCACCAAAACAGCATAGTTCTAGCACTAACATATCTGATCATTTAATATCAGAGCTCATGTACATTACACATCAATGAACAGGCAGTTTTTAGAGCTGTTTACACTAAATTTTCCTAAAATATACAGATAATGTATTTCTTACTTGATTTGCGATGTATTTTAATAGTTGCAGTAAGAACATTTTAGTAAAAATCTGTTCCAGAAATCTGGCCTACAACCAGAAGCTCCCAGAACAGGAGGAATCAGCTTTTTCACCCACTGTTCTCATCTGAATCCTGGCTGAAAAGCTACTCCAGCTCCCAGCTTTCCAGAAGGCTCCATCACAGGAATCCTCACCTGCCATTTGGTTTGCTGATTTTAATCTCACAGGACTTTCTTACAGTGGTTCGACTATGCTGAACCGGCACTTGCTTCTAGAAGTGAGTTATTATTAAACTTGTAGGTCAATTGTGGCACTAACAACTCTTTGGAAGCTTTCAGCCACAGTGTACAATTTGCCAGTCTAATTAAATATTAATTCTAAGTGTTACATTTTGTGGCTAAGAGCTTTTATTTTCCATCATCAGCCTGGAAGAGAAAGAGGTTACAAGGCTAATTTAATTTTTTTTCCCTAGCATTAATGCTTAACTACATAGGGCACAAAAACATCATTAAAGATGTAGCATTCCTTTATATTACAGTTATAACGTAATTAATAGAGCAGGTCTAAAACACAAAGATGTAAGTTGAGAGCTGATCTAGAAACTTCAGCTTTTAAAATAACATCAACAGTTCATATAGAATATGTCACTGTAACAAAATACTGCACATTTTAGAAGGCCATTCTTCACAGAAAATACATGTACAACAATTTAAATAGAAAGCAGGTTAACACAAATTGTCATCATTTATACTGACAGGCAACACACACACAAAAGATTTAAAACAACATTTACATGGCCTTATTACAAGAGCCTATCATACTATTTATGTAAAAAACTAACATCACTTCAGAAAAATATAAACAGTATCTTACAGAATTGTTTGCTAAAAACAGATAAATACATCCTGAATTTTAAGTTTCCTTTCCTCATTTTTGCTTATCATGGTCCAAATGGGCTCACCACATAAGCCCCCTCCCTTCTGCTTCATAACAGTTGTGTCCACGCCTGGACACTGGGCTTTATATTAACTACTTAGTCCAGCAGCCAAAAGATTCCATATGCTGGAACAGATGACTATCTCCATACTGTGATGGGACATTTAACTATTTAGATCTATGTTGTTGCATTTGAAAACTTTAGGACTAAATCTTGTTTCAATTTTTTTTAAAAGCTGTTCAATCTTTAAAAATTATTTTCAGAGTAGATGGATACATATAAAGTAAAATGTTGCTATGTTGTATTTAATTGTTAATTTTATTTTTATGATTTACCTTTTTTTTTTTTAAAAAAGAAAACCAATCTTCCCCACTTTCTATATACAAAGGTGCATACACATTGCATACAGACAATGGTGGTAATTGTGGTGGTGAAGCGTCAGATTATCTTTTGGCATAAACAAGTACAAACATACTTCTGAAGGGAAAAAAGTTTGAAACAAGACGTAAGCAATATAGTATACTGTATATGCATACGCTTATTTCAATATGTTGTGAGACAGTCTTTGGTCATAATATATATGAGACATTTAAGCTGCAATAAATATATAGTTATGAAAAAAGCAAAATTAAGTCAAGTGTAGATGGTATTTATTATCCAAATAGGCAACTGGCATCAAATCAAAAATGGAAGAACCGGTATATATTCTGGTAGCCACTTTATACGGATCGTATGAAGGTACAAAATGCTTCAGTTTTTTCTGCTACTTAACACGTGAATGTGACAAATATTATTTGAAAACAAAACTATGTACTGCAACACAATTTAATTTTAAATTGTATATTCCTTCAAGCCATCTATTTGACCTTAATTTTTAATAAGCTCTTGTACGTGTAGAAAAAAGTGTCCACAAGAATATCTGTGTATCTGAAAATGTTTAGAACAAGGATGATTATCAACCTGGCTTATCTGCATCATAAATCCATGATCCATTTACACTTCTCTGTATGACTGTTACTTTAGAACACTTCCTACACACACGATTGTGTCTGTAATATTAAAGCAACACAATACAATTTAACAAGCTTACAATTCTCATCCTCATACTTTCCATTTTGAAGAACATTAAAAGGTTGTTAAGATGAGGTATAAAAGTGGTATGACAAATGGTCTTGGCACAAATTTCTCCATAATGGCCACATCTTCATGTACATCTGAAATGTTATTCCACATTTTATAATAGTGAAATCACAAAATATGTTAGTTCTACAACATGGAATCATTCTTAGCTCTTGTTTTAAGAATAAAGATTTCACAAAGAGAAATTATCAAACTAGATCAGTTCACATCTCATAATCCTATATGAGTAGTGTTAGTAGCAACAGCAGGTTTTAAAGCATTCAATTGCTTGATTTATAGGAGTTTAGTTGCTAAAATACTCAGTGTGAACACAAAAGCCTATGGATGTGAAAAGGTTTGTTTCTGAATTTTTTCTACATTAAAACATACTGTAACATGTATTCACTTCAGTGAATTCATAGCACCAGGACATTAATATTGTAGGAGATTAATTTTTAAAACATAGTAGATGAAATAAAGAAAATAACACACTAAACAGAACCTCACACTCTCTCAAGAGGAGAACTATAACAAGCCTTATTCATACTGACTTTTCATTAGTCAATTAATTTCCCCTGGTACATCCTGACTAATAGGGTTGGTGGCAGTTCTTTCCAATGAGGTAGTTTCATGTTTAAAAGAAGGGACATCTGTAATGAAAGAACTGAGATTCTCTCAAGGAACAATTTGATATCATCATAATTTATCTGATCATCATATATTCAAAAGTTTGCTTGTACACCTGACTGATATGGAACTTGCTACAAATCTATACAAAGCTATTGTAACTAATATTTTTGGGAAAAACTGGATTTGCAACGAAATATGACGAGATACTAATTACACAATTTCTAGTAACTTTTGAAAAAAACTAACAAGGCAGACTTTTAGTTTCCATCTAACTACTTGACCCTTTAGGGTTTCCAACAGTGCCCACCACTGCAGCACCAGAGCTCTTTGTATCATATGCTATTGCATAAAAACTTTTGCTATGATTGTATTCTACAATGAACAAATTATCAAAATACAACGTAATAAAATACTTCACTCATTTTTATATCATTTCTCAAATTTGGAAAGCTTGAAAAATAGTCCACTTGATTATCAGTAATTTTAAAAATTGAACTTCTGCCTTCTTAAATTTACAACTGCATTTCACAGGCACAGTGCATTTTCAAGCAGTGATGGAAAGACTTGAAAAGTAACCTTCCATCAACTATATAAATCACAATTCATAAGCATCTCAATATTTATTACCTGACATACTGTTTCAGATAAGAGTGCTTTCAATCATCACAAAATATCAATCAAGTAAAACTTGTCACACATCATGCGAATAAAATTTATAAGTGGGTAAAATTTTAGTGTCATTTCTGAAATTCCTCTGCCAGCATAATGTATCCCTACATTGTTCAGTCAAGAAATATGAAGTGAGAGCTGTCCTTTTTCTCAAGTACACAGTTTGCCACTAGAAATCGCTGCAATTGTAAACACTATTAAAGATGACTATGTTCTATGGTGGATTATAATTTTATCAAGTAATTCTGAAAAAAAATCTGCAAAAATTCGGATTCTTCTAAAAACATGTTGCACATGCCACGAAAAGCTTGGAGCTTTTAGTGACTCTGCCATCAAGAGACAGCCTTTTGGTTAGTTAGGACTACAGAAGACTGTGAGAAACTTCAGAAGGAGCTAGGTGAATGAGCATGATACTATGGCGGATGAAATTCAAAGTTGATAAATACAAGGTATTGAAGAAGTAGCCTGAACTATTCATATACATCACTGGGTTCTAAGCCAATGAAGAAAAAGAACTGGGCATTATTGTGGATAGTTCAATGAAAACCACTGTTCACTGTGCAGCGGTGGTCAAAAGAGCCAAAAAAAGATGTAAGAACATGTAAAGAATTGGATAA
This sequence comes from Emydura macquarii macquarii, assembly GCF_026122565.2. Classification (NCBI taxonomy): domain Eukaryota; kingdom Metazoa; phylum Chordata; order Testudines; family Chelidae; genus Emydura; species Emydura macquarii. Next base: position 3,869,011 of record NW_027133377.1, read on the forward strand.
TCATGGAAGCTATATAAATCAAAAGGCATGAAGAGCAACTGAAAAAGACTGGGACGATTTAAGAAGTAGATTAATAGGAGGCAACTTGAAGGAGGCACGCAAAATAATGGATAGAATACAGATACAGTAAATTGAATGGTCCTACTCACCATCTCAATACAAGGACAAGGGGATGTTCAGTGAAATGGAAAGGCAACAAATACACCAAACACAATTCACTTGTGGAACTCATTGCCAATAGTATATTATTGAGGCCAAGCACTTAGATTAAAAAAACCTAAACATTTATATGAATAAAAACTTCCAGTTACATTAGGTAGAATTATTTTTTAAATATAAGCAACAGAAACATTACGCTTTAAGGTTTGAACTAATCACTAACTGGTAGGATGGGGAAGGGAGGACCTTTCCCCAATGAAAGGTAATTGAATAAATTGTAACAAAACCTATAGTTGATACCTTCCTTTGAAGCCCTGATATAGGCCATCATCTGAGACAGGATACTTGGAATAGATAGACCACTAGTGTGATCTTATATTAAAATTCCTATGTTTCTAAGAAGAATTTTGTTAAAAATTTAAAACCAATCTATGGAAGATTATTTTTGTTATGGTTACAGTATGGAAACAGAAATAAGATTCTATTATAGCTTGAAACTTATTAATATCATTTAAAATGTACTCCCATAGAAATTATTTAAATGCAATTTCCCTTTCAGAATCACCTATTGAACTATTTAGCAGACAGATAATTTAGTCAAAATCTGATAGAAATGGAATAGCTGTAAAGTGAATAATTCTGTGGAATTTAACACACCTTATGAAAAATGGTGTACATTATATATACCATCAGTGTTTTGACATTTAGATTTGACGAAAAAAAAGATAAACATAATTCTATATTCTTGGTATTATCAAATTTAATTCGCATATAGAAATATACTTGAAGAAAAAATGTTTTCATTTTTGTTTCTTAAAAAAACCCACCATTTTACTTTACTTTTTTAACCCACTAAGGAACACCAGCAACAGCACTGCGAGTAGTCAAGTTGTGAGAATGTGAACAGCTGCTGTTATTATAACTAAAGGTCTGCCTACTGCTTGAGCCTGAGAGACCACATGTTCGGCTGTCCTCTCATCTTGCCATCCTCACCAATTAACTATTAACATGGAGGGCTGTACACATGCTCTCAGAGGCTCTTTAACAGGCTTCTTGGAGAGTGGAACAACTACACAGCAGGGCTCTGGGAACTGAGTAATGTGGGATATCATATAGGGAATCTTCAGCAGCTTCACTCCTCCTAATAGCAGTTCACTATAGTGCTTAAAAGAGGATACATGAAGTATAACCATTTTCACAACTGTTCAATGCAATTTATTGGAGCAGATACTGCAAAACAAAGACTCTAAAATTTGTTTATCCACCCAGAATAGTTGAGCTTTTATCGTGGAGTAGATATGTTAAATTGGACAGCGAAGTTATAGGATAGTAATGTATATGAGATTTTATTTCAATCATATCTACATAATTCAATTATGCAGGTGGATTTTATGTATAATGGAATTGCATAACAGAATCCATCACTAGTCCTAACAAGTAAGTTTATCTAAAATGCACACACAATCTATCAAATCCAAACTTTTTAATTGCCCTTTGCAATGTTAGTTTGAAAAGTCACATTTTAACATCAGTTCTGAACCAACCTCACCATTTTCCTTCTCTTTACAATTTCCTTAACTATGTGTTGCTTGCCTACAATAAAATTAAACATAGGAAGTAAGCAAAAATATGAGAGCAGCTAATCATAACTGTACAAGCCTGACCAAATATTAAGAACTAAATATAGAAAGCTGATTGGCTGCTTTATTGACATAATCCTCTAGAAAGGACAGGTACAGTAAAAAAGTAAATATATTGGAGCAAAATTCTGCCTACAGTGTGCTTGCATGGGTGTAAATGAAGGCAGAATTTACTCCATTGAATGTAAACGTAAAGAAGAAAAATATAAATGCCTAAAATCCTGATCCTGCAAGTCCATAGGCTTGAGGGTGATCAGCACCCAGCATGACATACAACACTGACCAGTCCTGTTATCCTTTTCAAATTTAGAAAAAACAGTGTTTTGTTCCAGCTTTAGTATATTTGTGAATATACTCTGATAAACCGAAGGAGCCACTGGTTAACCTCAGCTAGCTAAACTGACAGTGTGCTGACCGAGGGAAGGTGCCCTAGGATCAACTCCCTCCCCCATACATATAGTGGCCAGATTAATTGAAAAACATGAAATCCTATGCCGTATGACGATCCCAACTTGCGGGTGGGGCAGAGGGGAGAAGGAGTTGATCCTGGGTTTTGTAAACCTGCTCCAAAGACATCTCTTACATTTCTAGTCAATTTGTGCCAAAAAATTCTCTCAGGTACACTTTTCTGATTCCCCCAAACAAACCCTTCCAAGTAAACTCTTCCCTCACACCCCTAGCTTCAGAGAATATAGACAATTTCATGCAATTAAGATTTAACAATTCCTGCCCTGAATCCAAATGCCAGCTTTCTGGCCTAATTTACATTATATAACTCATTTCTGCCACTTCTCTTCTTCACTTTCCAGGCCAGGTCCTCAATCTAGTCTTGATCCATGTCCCACTCATCCACCAGCATTTCATAGTTCTTTCTCTGCACCTCTTCATGTCTCACCCTCACATCAGATTCCAAATTTCTCTGTGCACTCCCTTTTTCCTAATATGGTCTGCTATGAAATGCCAACCTTTGCATCATAAGGCCCTCTTTCTCTTCTGCCACTCCTCCTCGCTATTTTCAACTCCTACATTTCTTCACCTCATTTTACTTCTTAGGCGGAAACTCCAGAACACTTGGGATAAAGGTCCCAAAGTCTTCTGCAAAGACTGCTTCTGACCATCAGTGCTAATTGCAAGAACTGGCTAAGGAGTTACCAGTCAGAACTGCTCACATGCCAGTCCTGATGTTCACTTTAGAGAAGAGGAAGACCAGAAAAAAGACCTGCATCAATTCTGAGGGAGCTGTGAATGACAGGAGAAACAGCAGAGACACATGGATCCATTCCCTTACCATCTCTTACGTTGGCTAGGGAGAACTCAACTCTACTGACAGACTATGGTGGAAGAGCAGATATAACCACAGGCTGAGGTTGTCAGGTGAATGGCAAGCAAATCCTTCCCTTGCAGTAGGCATGCAGTGGAGTTTTGTGAAGGGGTCTCAGGCACTAGCCGAAGCATGTCTGTACACACCCATACATGCTCACACCTGCATAACCACAAGGTCAAAACAAAAGAAAGTTTTAAAATGCCTATACTATCCCATTATTTTCAGTGGGACTGAGGCCACAGGCTGTCCACAGTTAAGACGGCTGCTATTTCTCTACACCCTGTGCAGGAAGAAGTTTAGGTTGCCATTAGCAAAGATGGTCATTTGCCTCCAATCTTCCCAATGAGAATGAAGCCAAACTTCCCTTAAGGAAGAGTGTGGCACCAAATGCTGTCAGGATGCAGAAAAGAGCACTGTAAAAAGTACGTAAATATGGCATAAGGGTGACAGGGAAGGCAAGGGTGAAAATGTGCTGGTGAATGTGGTGGGGAAGGTGGCATTCATGTATATGAACATAGAGGGATGAAGGAAAAAGTCTGAATGAACAGGGGAATAATAAGATTAGAGAGAATGTGTGGGGTAGAAGACTAAGATGTAAAACTCCTTGCTTGGGACAATTTGAAACCACTGTGCCTTCAGCTAAAATACAGTTGGAATGGGAAGGTTTTTAAAAGGTACTTTAAATGTCGGGATACTGGATAGCATTCCAGCAGATGTGTTAGTTGGTAATGATATATTGTCTGTTTCCAAAGCTGATAATATAATAACTTGTAGTAATAAGGAATATAGCTCAATAGTAAAGCAGCTCGGGCGGGGAGAGGACATCTCCAGCTGCTGCTCAGCAGAGAACAGCAGTGTCTCTCTAGGAGTGTGGGGGTGGGGAACAGGGGAGAAATTGCCTCACATAACTGAGACAGTTCTTAGTGCTGCCAGAAGCCAAGATTTTGTAGCAGAACAGAGAGCAGGCCCCTCACTAGAAAGCATATGGGAAGTCATCTTCAGTGGGACCGCACCTAAGGAAAACAGGGGAGGGTTTTTTGCAGAAGAGGGGGAAAAAAAACTATAGAGAGGCCCCTATCGGGAATAACAGAAGTCTTGGGGAGCCTTATAAACAACTAATTGTGCCTGTGAAGCATCATGGGAAGTTAATGTTGTTAGCCCATGACTGCCCTAGTGCAGATCATTTAGGGTCAGAGCAGAAAGATGAGAGGTTAAAGAAGAATTTGTACTGACCAAATATTCAGAATGTGGTGAAAGACTAGTACAGGTCTTTTGACTTATGCCAGAAGCACAAGAGGGCTCCACAAGGCTCCCTTACACCGCTTACCTCTAATAAAGGAGGCATATTTTAGGGTGGCTATGGATATTGTTTGCGCTATGCCTCGTCCAACCCAGAGAGAAAAGAAATATATTTTGGTAGCAGTGGACTTCACTACTAGATACCCAGAGGCAGTTGCTCTGTTTAATATGGAGGCTAACACAGTAGCTATTCAGCTGAGTAGTTTTCCAAACCAGATGGTATCATATTGAGGGACAAATTTCAAGTCCCAGTTATTTAGTGAATTATGGAGAATGTGTGGGGTAAAATAGCTGAGATCTGCCCCATACCATCCAGAAAGAAATGGTTTAATTGAATAGTTCAATGGAACTCTAAAATCTATGCTGGGAATGTATACAAATGCGGGAAAGTGACTAGAATAAAATGCTACCCTATATGTTATTTGCTTGTAAGGATGCACCCCAAATGTCCACAAGCTTTTCCCCATTTGATCATCTGTTTCGGGAAAGGTCAGAGAGGTCACCTAGATCTCATCAGAGATTCCTGGGAGGGTGGCTCTGAAGCAGAGAGGGAACCAGTGACTAAATATGTACAGCAGTTCAGAAAGGAGTTAAGGGACAAGATGGAAGTAGTTCAGATGAACCTCACTAAAAGACATGCTGCACAGAAAGCATGGTATGGCTACAATGCTTGTAAATTCTCGTTAGAGGTGGGGGACGTGCTGATGTTACTACCTGTGAAAAGGTACAAAATGCAAAACTCATGGAAGGGACCTTCTGAGGTTGTGGAAAGGATTAATGAGGTCACTTGCAACATATAGAGACCCTACAGCAAGGTTGCTTCACAGACTCTGCATGTTAATAGATTTAAAGCTTACCACAATAGAGAAACCATTATGAACATGTTGCGCTGAGGTGGATTCTGAGACAATACATCTCATCGATTTGATGGCTGAATGCCATGATGACACTTTACTAGAGAACACTGAGATATGTGAAGAGTTAACACAGATTGAAAGGGCAGGAATTTTGACTGTGCCGCAAACTCATAAGCATGCCAGCTCTGACTCATAAAATGGTCCTCATCAGATTGACACTGTGGGACCTCAGCCTGCAGAGCCAACTGAATCACAAGAACAATGCAGGAACAAATTTGTAAAGTAATCAGTAAATGAGAATAATGTAAGGAATCTGACAATTCCTGGGCCTCACCAGTTATTATGGTTCCTAAAAGAGAGATTACTATAAGGTTTTGTGTTGATTTCAGAATAACAGTATGTATCTTATGCTCCAAATCAATGATATGTTAGGTACTTTACACAAAGCAAAATACCTAAGCATGCTGGACCTCGTTAAGGTTACTTTAGACAAAAAGCACAGAGGAAATCCTGTTCTGACCAGTTCAGATTTTGAAAAGAAATGTTTGAACTGTTCATTGATGCATCAGACATTGGTTTAGGTGCAGAACTAATGCTATCAGGGGAAAGTAACAAAAAGCATCCCATTGCTCTTTTGAGTAAGAAACTGACACCCACTGAACAGAATTATTTTGCCATGGAAAAAGAATGTTATGCAATTGTCTCGGTTCCCATAATAAGCTAAGGCCCTATTTAACAGAAAACCTAGAGTCTTGACAGACCGTTCTCTGTTGGTGTGGTTACATCAAACCAAAAGGCACCAATTTCAAACTGCCACACTGGAGCATCACCTTCTAAGAATATGATGTGGAAATTGTGCAAATTAAGGGAAAAGAAAATATTTTGGCAGATGCCCCGTCCAAGCTAGAGGGTTATGAGGCAACATCTATGGTAAGCCAATGGCTGACCCTCTGCATCACTGTAAGAGGGGAGGTGTGATCCTCAGAATCCTTCAGTGCCAAGTGGCAAAGGGTTCATTGTTCTGAGTAAGCAACTCTTGAGAACCATGAGAAACTCACTACACCCAACATATTGGCAGAGGATCAACTGAGGTACTTAATAAAAAGCTTAAGTCATACTGATCCTCATCATCATTGTGAGGTGTATGTATAGATGATATTTAAGGAGTTCTGTGTATGTACCGAAGATATGTTTAAAGACTATGTCAGGCAGAGTTGACAAACAGGTTTCTTCCAGACAGGAGATAATTTACATCTGACAGATAGATACATCATAAGCATTGTAAGTCAGTACAATGGAAACTCCATCTGCATTATGAAACCAACAGGAAAGCAAAAACAACAGAAGGGCATTTCAAAGGTTTATTGTACTATAACCGTTTCAGGGGAGCAGGGAAGGAGGGGAGCATCATAGCAAATGAACTGGTTTATATGGAATTCAGAGAGAACATTTGGAATGAACTTGAGGTGTAACCTCAAAAAAACCTTATCCTTATGGAGGACCATGTAGGGTGGAATGGCCATAATGGTGAGCTCACATATTCTTCTGGCAAAGGTAAAGGCCAACTTCATAGACAGATGAAGAAGGGAGCAAGAAGCTAAGAGTTTGAAAGGGCGATTGAGGTCCCAAGTAGGCATTGGCTTTTGTACTAGAGGAAAGGTTCTGGTAAGGCCTTTTAAAAGCCTCAGTCACAGGATGGATGGAAGGCATTGATCACGGCCAAATGCACATGTAGTGACCTGAGATATAGGCCCAATCTATGGCTGGATTTGTATGTAGGGATGTTTCAGTATCTGAAGGATGCTGGTGAACCAAAATCTCAGATTTTCCTCAGGACCTGAAGTAAGAGAGGGATAGGTGGGAAGACATACATCAGTGTCTCCGCCCAGTAGAGAAGCTGTGTTGGAATGAAAGTGGACTTACTTGAAGTCCTAAGGATTGAAGGAAGTTGTATTAACAGGACTGTTGATTGTACCTTTTGGTATGAAACACTGGTGAGCAGCCAGTTGTTGAGGTAAGGAAATAGCGGGCTACTCTGGTGGCGCAAGTGCGCCACTACCACAGATAACACCTTCATGAAAATTCTGGGAGTTGTCGAGAGACCGAAGGGAAGAACTTTGTACTGATAATGATCCAGGCCTAACCTGAAGCATAGGAATCACTTGTGTGTTGGATGAATGTCTATATGGAAATAGGCATCTTTTAAATCAAGAGTTGCAAAGTGCTTGCCTTTACTTAGTGAGGGTATTTTAGAGTCTTGAATGGCATATGAAGACATTCAGTTGTCTGAGATCTAGGATGGGTTTTCCTTCTTTTTTGGGAACAAGGAAATATCCCTAATAAAAACCTCTCCCCCCATGTTGAGGAAGCACAGGTTCTAGAGCCCCTTGCTCAATCAGATTCTCCCTCCTGTCTGAGAAGTATTGTCACAGTACTTTGTCCTTAGTATATTATCACCTAATATTAAAAGTATTTATTCTGTAATACTGAGAGCTGGGAAGGAGATAATCTGAAGTTGAAGGTATACACAAGAGAAGTGTTGATACACTCAGGTCACACTGGCAACATATGAAAAACAGGAATAGGCCTGATTTTCAGGAGCATTGAGTGCCTGTAACATCATTTAAATTAATAGGAACTGTGAGCACTCAACACCTTTGAAAATTGCAGTGTAGACATAAGGGGCATATATTTGCCCTTTATGAGAAAGTTTAAGTCAAAACATTCTGTTTGTTAACCATACTCCTACCAAATTTATGCTTAAGAAACATTATTCACTGTGGATGCTATTTCTGTTTTTATGAACTGCAATGCTTCTTATAGAGCAGTTTTTACATTTTTCCTTTTACAACAAAATATCTTTTCAGAAAATAAATTAAGACTCAGGATATGTCTATACTGACGGCTGCCGTCAGATCGATCTTTCTGGATTGATTGAGCGGTCAGTGTAGACCTGCTCAATTGATCAGAAATTTGACGCAGTAAATCCAACCCCTCAAGTGGAGTAGCGCTGCATTGATGGGAACGAGGTTCCCATCGGCACAGTGTAGTGAAGACAGCACACAGAAGGGAAGCACAGCAGTCGATGGGAGTTACGCAGAGTAGCTTGCGTAACTCCCGTCGACTGCCGATGAATTTCCAGGTAAGTGTAGACCAGGGCTCAGTATACCTCTTTCATATACTTATTATTACCCCTCTCATTTTACAGTTGGAAGAATTACTCCGAGATAGATTACGTGACTTGCTCATGATCACATTGGAAATTTATGGCAGAATTAGGGAGCAAACCCAGCCCTCCCAGTTCTAGGTTTACTGCCTTTTGAAGTCCATGGTAATGCAGAACTTTGTCTATCAGAATTGGATCCTCTATGTTCTACTTAATTATTTTATACATATCAAAGTCACATGACAGCTATACCTGTACCTAAGCCAATATTATATTGCGTCATCACAAAAACACAGAAGAAATGTGCTAAAATTATTTTAAGTCTATCTCTAAAAACACAAGATGCTAAGCTGAAGAATGCCTATTCGGAATGTCTTAAATTGGTTTTATTCTCTTGGCTCACTCAAAAAGCTTATGAATGACTGTTATTTGCTAGTAATTGCTGAATGATAAATTCATCATCTAAATAATGTTGAAGACCCTACTGTATGTCAGAGGAAAGCATAATACATGAAGAAGAATTTCATCTAGAAATCATTTGTTACTGATGCAAAACAACTGCAACAGGATGCAATTTTCAAAATCATTCATTACATTTCAATCTATTTTGCTCATTAAGTGTCCATTAACTCATTAACTTTTTTTTGTTCATGATAAGCCATTTACAACAAATTATGAAAAGAAGCAATTATAATATTCCTACCTGGATAAGATGGGCTGGCACTGTGATGATGCAGGCTGACAAAGACATTCTGAGGAGACCACGGAGAACATATAGAAACTTTGTAAGGCTATGAATATCTTCTGGATTATCGGTGCCACAAATGTCATCTCCCCACAACACTGAACCAAGGCTCTGAATTCCTATCCGCAGAATATTTTTTTGTTTTTTCTAGTGATGAGAAAAAAATAAAACGGTTATTTTTATTTCTCACATTAAGAAAAAAAGCATCACATCAAATGGATAGATAATTTTTAGAATTTCTGTAATTTACAGTATGTATGTCCAGAGTAACTAAATAGTTTGAAGAAAGCATGCGATAGCGTAAGAGAGCCCAGAGAGAAATAAAAAAATGTATAGTAGTGCTAATTTCTGCATCAACAGGACAAAATGAAATGTTTGATTATCTAATACTGGTTTAACAGAAGGAATGGAACTAAAAGGAAACAATTTGAATTTTGAGAGTGAGTAATTAAAAGTGATAGAATTATAGAATTGTAGGACTGGAAGAGACTTTGAGAGGTCTTCTAGTCCAGTCCCCTGCTCTTATGGTAGGGCCAAGCATTATCTAGACCATCCCTGATAGGTGTCTGTGCAACCTACTCTTAAAAATCTCCAGTGATTACACAACCTCCCTAGGGAATTTATTCCAGTGCTTAACTACTCTGACAATTAGGAAGTTTTTCCTAATGTCCAACCTAAACCGCCCATGCTGCAATTTAAGCCTATAGCCTCCTGTCCACTCCTCAGAGGTTAACAAGAACAATTTTTCTCCCTCCTCCTTGTGTACTGTGAAAACTGTTATGCCCCCCCCCCCCCCAGTCTTCTCTTCTCCAAACTAAACAAACCCAGGTTTTTCAATCTTTTCTCATATGTCATGTTTTCTAGATCTTTAATAATTTTTGTTAATCTTTCTGGACTTTCTCCAATTTGTTCACGTTTCCTAAAATGTGGCACCCAGAACTGGACATAGTACTCCAATCGAGGCCTAATCAGTGTGGAGTAGAGAGGAAGAATTACTTCTCATGTCTTGCTTACAACACTCCTGCTAATACATCCCAGAATGATGTTTGTTTTCACAACAGTATTACACTGTTGTGTCATATTTAGCTTGTGATCCACTATGACCCCCAGATCCCTTTCTGCAGTGCTCTTTCCTAAGAAGTCATTTCCCATTTTGTATGTGTGCAACTGATTGTTCATTCCCAAGTGGAGTGCTTTGCATTTGTCCTTACTGAATTTCATTCTATTTATTTCAGACCATTTCTCCAGTTTGCCTAGATCATTTTGAATTTTAATCCTATCTTCCAAAGCTCTTGCAACCCCTCCCAGCTTGGTGTCGTGCACAAACTTTATTAGTGTACTCTCTATGCCATTATCTAAATCAGTGATTAAGGTATTGAACAGATCCAGACCCAGAATTGATACTTATGGGACCCCATTTGATACGCACTTCCAACTTGACTGTGAACCACTGATTACTCTCTGGAAATGATTTTTCAACTGTGATGTAGCTGTGTTGGTCTGAAGATATTAGAGACATAAGGTGGGTGAGGTAATATCTTTAAAGGTGCTGTATCAGAACATTATATCACTTAACTGAGAGACAGGTGGATGAGGTAATATCTTTTATTGGACCAACTTCTGTTGGTGAAAGAAACAAGCTTTCAGGTGACCTGAAGAAGAGCTCTATTTAAGCTCAAAAGCTTATTTCTTTCATCAACAGAAGTTGGTCCAATAAAAGATATTACCTCATCCACCTGTCTTCTCAATTAAAAGTGATATAATGTTCTGATACAGCACCTTTAAAGAGTATATTATGATTTAGTTTCTTTTCCCCAATTTCTTAAAAAAAATTGTTAGGGGATTTTCTTCTTCCCTCTGTCTTTAGAAGGGTCTCTTGGGAGCAACTGAGAGCAACAACCAAATTCTCTCAGGTTCACCTTTCCTTGGTCCTCTTCTTTTTTCCTTGTGTATACACCTGTCTGCTGCTTGCTGTCTGTTCACTTTCCTCCCCACTGCTGCTGTTGCTACTATCAGAAGAGAAGGTAAATTGAGTAGGCTGGGTTTTTTCCATCTACGTACAGTCAGAAGATTGCACTAGTTTCTTTCAGATTCAGATTTTGCAACTACCATCTACAACTCTGTCAACTCCAGATCAGACTACTGCAATGTGCTTTACACGTTTAAAATCTATCCAGAAATAGTAGCTGGTGCAGAATTCGGCAAGTTGTTTGTTATAGGATATATCTTTTTGGTAGCACATGACACAATTCCTTTGGGATCTGCACTGGCGGCTACTTACAAGATACGAGGTAGAACTTAAGGTGTCGGTTTTGACTTATAAAGCCCTAAATGCTAACCTTACCTGAAAGACCATATCTCTCCCCCGTCATACTACCACATTAACAGTCAACAGGGATGCCTGAACTACAGCCTCACCCATGTAAGAGAAGGAGCAACTAGCAAGGCAACTGATGGTCACCCAGTTTAAGGATTTAAGAATTGAGAATCTAATCAGAGAGCATGATGGATGCAAAAATTTCTAGAAAACCCCATTTTCTGTAATGTTTAAGCAATTCACAAACCAGGGCTGGGTTAGGAAATCAGCTGTCCATATTTTGTGGATAGTCAGCAGCAAGTACAAATGCTGTTCAAAGTATCTCATAGCAAGAAACTAAATACACAGGTTAATCACAAATAGAAATGGAGGCCTCTTGATTTGCTCTGTGTTTTTGTAAATAACAAAAAAAATTGCTTTTTCTGGACAAAGAAAATAAAAAAAGGGCAACTTATAAACACATTTACAAAACTGAATCAGAAAGTTAGCCCCCTAACTGCTTTAAGGTCTAATGGGTCCTTATGGGACAACGCTTAATTCCTCTTTGTAAGATGGGTATGAGAACTTTATACTCCAAGTTAATGATATATCAATATCAAAAATGCTAAAAGTGCCCTTATTTGTTTCATTGAGGACAAAGTATATTTTCTGTTACCTACTTTCTATAAGGATGGTTAAATATTATGAAAAACTAATTATTCACTTGGCTGCTTTACTATGATGCAAGTAATAGACTAAAGTTCTGCAACAACAAACTTGTGCTGGAGAGTAGAACTGACAATTTTAAATATAATCCATGATATTAGACCTTGCATAGTCAAAGAAATTATTTTAAATTAAATCAATCAACTTTACTAATTTCTATAGTACTATTGCTTTGGCAGTTATGCACTGTAGTTACTGCTAGGGAGTTCTGTTTGCCTGGTAGGCTGAGAGAGTAATGTGACATCTGACACACCAATTCCAGGGGTCAACTGCTTCTACACACAGAGGAAGGGATCTTGTTGTGCTCTGCTTGTTTATGTAGAAGACAGTCATCATGTTGTCTGACATTACTTGGATATGGCAGAATTGGATGAGTGGGAGGAATACATTGCAGGCCCAATGAACTGCCCTTAATTCCATTCAGTCAGTGTGCATTCTAGCCTCCTCAAGGGTCCAGATACCATGTGCAACATAATTCGTCATATGAGCTCTGTGAAGCATCTGTGACTATAGTTACCTCGGGTGTAGGGATGAGGAAAGGAATTCCCACCCAAAATTTTCTTTGGTTTTGTCCACCAGGTAAAACAGGACAAAACCTTGGCTTGAAGTGACACTTTGGCATCAATGTGGTCCTTTTCTGAAGAATAAATGGAGTGAAGCCAAGTCTGTAGGCTGTGGAGATGGAGCCTGGCAAATGTTGTAACATGGATGCATGAAGCCATGTAGCTGAGGATGGAAAGACCAGTCCTGACTGTGATCCGAGGTTTGAGGGTGACCTGTTTTATATGATCGCTCATAGTATGAATTTCTTGGTGGAGCAATGGGCTCTTACTGTAGTCGAATCCAAGGTTTCTCCAATGATGTCTATGGACTCATGGGGGTGAACAGAGTTTTCTTGGTTTGCATAGATTCCCAGGGAAGATAAAAGACTGAATAGGAATGTAGTTGCCAACTGGATTCCCATGCTGGATCAGCCCATCATAAGCCAGTTGCTGAGATACTGAAAGACAGTGGAGCCATTTAGTCTCACCTAAACTGCCACTACTGAAAGCACCTTTGTGAAGACGGTGTGGGTGCTATAGTTAGTCCAAATGGAAGGTCTTTGAACTGGAAGTGGTCCAGGAATCTGAGGAACTTCCTGTGGAATGGTTGAATATCCATACAAAAGTAAGCATCTTTCACGTTGAGGACTGCAAACCAAGTAGCTTCTTCCAGAGAGGGGATTATTGATGACAATGTGACCATGCAGAATTTCAATTTTCAGAAGAATATATTCAATTGGTGTAGGTTGAGAATCAGTCTACATCCACTGGAATTTTGGGGGACCAAAAATATGGGGAGTAGAATCTCTTCCCTTGACGCTGAGTGGGCAAATATTCTATGGCCCCTTTCTGGAGAAGAAAATTTACCTCTTGATGCAGAATCTCCTTGTGAGAGTGACCCCTGAAAAGGGAGCTGGAAAGGGTGTTCGTGGTGGGGAGGTGAGAAAGTCTATTGTGTAGTTTTGGTGGATGATGTCTAGTACCCACTTGTCTGTATTTATTGCTGCCCAGTTGAGAGCAAAGCTGGTAAGGCTGCCACTAACGTGGTGCTGGGGGGTAATGAAGGAAAGCATCAGTGTTGGTCTGCAGCCCTTGACTGTACCATAAAAAGAACCCCTTGGATGGTGAGTGGCATTGGGTGGTAGTTGTAGAAGAAGACATATATCTGGGTCTTTGAATCCTTTGCTTTTTATGTGTGAGTTCATATGAGCATTGATGACAGAAATGCCTGAGGTGGTGCTCTGGGCTTATAGAGTTGCTTGTGATTTCTCTTTGGGGCCAGGGTATAAATGATCAAGGATCATAAGACTTTTGTAGAGTCTTTTAGAGCATGTAGACTTGTTGATCTTTGCATTAAAAAGATTAGACCCAAAGGGAAGGTCCTCAATGGTATTCTGGGAAACCCCAAAGATTGCAACCATGACTCTCACCCCATGACGACAGCTGTGGCATTGGCTCTGGAGGCAGTATCAGTTGTACCAATTGTTGATTGAAGTGATGTTTTAGCCACTAGCTTACCTTCATCAATGAGGGCTTGGAACTGAGCCCTCTCCTCCTGGAGAAGTTGGTCTTTAAAATCTGTAAATTTGGAATATTTAAGGAAATTGTATTTTCCTAACAACTCCTGGTAGATCGTTAACTAACTACCAGGAGACTATCCTATGAGAAATCTTTCTTACTAAAGAGATTGAGGCATTTACCAGCCTTGTCAGTTGGAGTAGCCTTAGAATACTGTACCCTGGATTCTTCTGTAGCTGCTTGCACCACTAAGGAGTTCAGTGCTGAGTGGGTGAATAAAAGCTCTGCTGCCTCAGTTGGTGCAAAACACCTCTCTCTTTGGGGTAGGGGCACAAGTGCCACACTGATCTGGTGAGTTCCAGGATGGATTGGTTTACTAGAAGGGCCAGAGGATGTCCAAAAGGTCCTGTTGTGTGTCTTGGACCACTTTAAGAAGTACCTGAAGCTTGGCTGCCACCTTCTGCAACAAGTTCTAGTACTGTTTGTGGTCATTGGGTGGGTAGGGGATGATGCAGCAATCATCTCATCCAGTCAGGAAGATGACATACCAGCTGGAACCAGCAGATCTAGCTCTCTCTTCCTCCTCTGCAAATTCTGATGAAGCTGCTTGGTATTGGCCTAAAAGGAGGGTCTGTGTGATTCCCACACGGATCCTGGACATCTGCTGTATGGCTCCCATGGGCCCCAGTAATACCGGTAGGGATTGATGGAGAGCAAGGACCCTAAGGCATCGAGTACCAGCAACCCCCTGCATAGTTGTATTCAGAAATCAAATCAGGGGTTCCAAATCCTTCCTCATCTCTGGCCAGATTTGTTCTCTTGGAGGGAAGCCTCTTCAGAAGCATCAGTTTCACTTGGTGGGATGACAGGCTCCTGTTCTACTGGCAGCGCCAACCAAACCAGTGGGAGGATGTTAGATGTAGATGAAGCAGGAGGAATATTCTTCTCCTCAAGGTGATCCCCCTGGGCATAGGGATGTCTCTAAGAATAGCTGGAGGTGGTAGCAGGGAAGACTATAGGTAGGACAAAGTGAAGATATCCTCTGGCAAGATGTATGTTTTGGTCCTCCATGGTGTTTGGGAGATTTCTGAGGGGGGCAACGGGGGATCAGAGTCATCCAAAGGTCTAGTGTTTGGAAGATCCTGCACAGAGAATGTCAGAACCATCAGATGGGATCCCTACATTGGAATCCCAGGTGGAACCATGCGGCACAGCTCCTTATGTTTTCAAGGTGGATCTGGAAGAATCAGAGCCTTCTTTTACGCCTTTCATTCTAGGACAGGTTTATGAGGGCCTAATTCTTTAGCACCTGGGCACAATGGTTCACCCATCTTTGACCAAGATGGGGAGTGATCCTCCCCTTTAGAGGAAAATATGGATGGAGATCTGTCCTTATGCTTTTTTTCGGGTCTCCACTTCTTAACAGAGGGTTTCTTAAGCCTAATAATTTTTGTCTTTACTCCAGAGCTTGTGCTTGAAGGGGTGCTGCTCACCATCTAATGCTGATGTAGATGTACTGAATGGGGTATCATAGCCTGTTCCATAAGCTGTGTAACCCATAGGGCTAGCTTGCCTTTATTATAGTCACTGCTTTCCATTATATTCAGCAATAATGGAAGGAACCTACAGATCTGTATACTGTAAGAAATTAGCTTTAGCAAGTTAGCATAAGGCTTGAGATCTATGAACTTTGAACAGATAAATGGCCCACAGAAAAACCCCAAGTCCTAGGGACCTGAAAATAGAGTGTTCAAGAAGAATTTCTAACTACAGGTACATGATCCAACCACAGGAGTGTCATGGCAACAAACTGACGTATATAACAGGTACATGAGCTACATCTGCAGATACCTAAACACAAGAGAGGCATGGTAACGAATTGACGTATATGATAATAAGTTGAGATCATCGATATACTAACCTATAGGAGAACACTCCAACATTAGTAATGTGAGAAAACACAAATAAGATAAAGGGGAAAATCCCCTACTGAATATGCATCAAACATAATGGCATCAGTGTATTATATTTAAAAAGTTACATCCCAGCCTTGGGGCGGTAGGAGAAAGAGATGTAGTCCTTGGGAGGTGCTAGAATTATGGCCACTGCTAATGAAAGGGAAGGTGATGGTGATGAGGAAGATGATGGCTAACATTTCAGGTTGTTCTACAAGGGATGGTGTGAGTAAATCGATATACAGATGTACATTCTATAGTATCTCTATCTACCTTTCTGAGTTGGGGTGTTTGTGACTGTGCTAAATGTATTAATAAACTATTTGTAATTATAGAAAAAATTCCTATAGTGCGAGTGTTGTAACTGTGCACATCAAGGTTCCCAACTATATAATAGTTTGAATAATACTGGGCCTGATCGTGGGACAAGAATCTGTCAACCCTCAAAGTGATAACTGGGGATTCATAAGTAATCAATAAAATCTATAGATTCGGCTACATCTACTTCCGCAGATGGAACTTTCATCCCTCATGAGTTTGGGGACAGGAGTAGCAGAAGCTGCACTTGGTGGCGATAGGAGTTTTTCCAAAGCAGTAGAGGCAGTGATTGTGGTAGTCACTGACAGAGAAGGAACGGGGGGCAGGAGACATGGTTTCTGAACCCAGGAATCCTTGGCATAATTTCTTTTTGGAGGGAGAAGTCTCCCTGAGAGCAGAGATTAACTAAAACTAAACTATGCTAACTATAAAAAACCCAAACAATAAACCACTAAAATACTAAGCTATTAAAACTATTTACAAATCATATTCATGGGTTTACAGAAGAGGAAGATTGAAGTGGAGATGGATTCTGACTCAACCCACATACTGGTAAGAAGGAACTGGAAAGGCATCAGTCTATGCTGCCCTTTATATGCTCTCAGTTCAGAGCATGAGTTCCACTGAGCATGTGCAGACCAATGGACACTGCTTACTAAAAATTTCCAGATTCAAGCGCATGGTGTGCATGCGTATCCACGTATGTACTACACATGTGGACCATCACTTAAGGCAAAGCTAGCTACTGCTTCAAGCGCCAGACCCTACCATGGAACAACTTGCAAAGATGTCTAGAAATTCCATGAGGTTTGTCTCTTGACTATATGGAAGAAGCAGGGGTTTGGCCACCAACCCCTGTAAATCTCAAGGTGGGGTCCACACAAAACCAGAACCTTCTTTCTGTGCAGCAACCCTGTGCCTACATGTCCTTGTGAGCTCTCCTCCAGTTTCATGTAAACTATTACCAATGAGAGAGGATTCTTCCAGACGGAGGGGAGAACCACTTGGAAGTTAATACAATTTCACAGAAGGTTGTTTTTGTGTTTTTGGAGGAAGGGGAAGTAGGGGGGATGCAGGTTTGTCCCAGGTCCACCCTCTTTCCATTTGGCCACAGAGAAAGCTCTTCTCAGGGCTCAGGGAGGGGAAAGGAGTGCAATGGCATGGAGACAAGCTGAATTACTCATAGAAGTGGAAGATCTATAGGTTGCAGACCCAGAGTATGATCTGGCCCTCAATTAATTTTAATTTTGGACATACTTTTATTTGTATTGTACTATACAGGGCCCCTAAATGTGAAAAATATGGCCGTGTGAAGAAAAGTAGTGAATAGGGAAAGGATTATACTAGAAAAGTAACATTTCAGCTCCAGCAAATCATTTTCATTTTTTAAGCTCTCTATATCTTCCCTGAAGCAGAAATTAACATCTAGGCATGATATAATTGCTTTCTAAATTAAGCTAACTGGCTTAAAAAGAATACACTTCAAACACTTAAAGCTACATATTGCTTACCTCAGAAACAAAAAGGTGCTTTACTTTAAAAATAAAACTTTTAGCAAATTTACAGTTCTGAATTTGTGTGTGTGGAGTTTTTTGGTTTTATTTTTAATAACATTCATAAAATATTTTTAAATAATGCACATTATGTGTATTTCTTAAAACAATGCTAGTCAATGTTTTATTCCTCATTTTTTGCAAAAAATTGTGGACGTCACCATTTTGTATTAAAATATATTCTAGGGAATATATGTATATATTCGGGAATATACGTAGGTTCTATATTTGAGTTATAACCAACATCTAAGAAAAACAAACACTATTACTGGAGTCTTTTCCAGTAGCAGATTATTTGCTGGCTGAAGGTTCCCAGGGTATGCATGTCATTTTGGTGCTGTTGCTTTTTGCATTCTGTAAGATTTTCTGCTTCCAGAAGACCTGTCATCTTGTTGGAGGAGCAGCCCTGCACAGTGTAGTGTGAGAACTGTTATGACATGCCTGTTGCCATGGTTACTACAGCAAGTGGGAAGAGGTGCCTATGAGGGACCAATTTACTTCTCCAGACAGGCACTGCCACCAGAGGGAAAACACGCTTGCCCATGAACCTCAGCAGAGACTGAAAACTGAAAAAATAAGCTAGATGAACACAAAAGTACAGTTAATGTTCCTAAAAATTGGTTCTAGATAGAAAAAGAACAGCCAAACAAAATCCAAGGTTGTCTTTCTTCATAGATAGTTTTAACTGGCCTTCAACTGCCTAATAGTATATAGCACATTATATTTTTTTGACATTCTCCAGAACCTATAACAGGTATCTTTTACCTTAAAGTTTTTAATATAATATAATACAATAGCAATGAAGATAATATAATTATCTTTCAATTAAGCATCACCACAGGATTGATTATTTTATTTAGGTGAACTCCAAAGAAGTTGTCTTCTTGATTGAATAAGACAAAGGAAGTTGTCAATTGAGTACTGGTTAAACTAGAAAAAATGTTCTTCTGAAATTGTTGCCTTTAAAAAATTATTCTGGATAATTCATGCTGTGATTTATGAGTATTTACAGAGATGCCTGAAGATAAACTGTTTTGAGAGATATGAATAGTTTATCTAAGTTAAAATGGCATTTTAATAGCTCTTGTGTTTCAATTCTTGTTACTGAAAGATACATACCATTTAATTTATCAACAAACCCCAACCCTCACAACATGGAATACACTACCAGCTCTTAACAGTTCTGTGAATTAATCCTTAACTCCATGTTGTTAAAACAGCTATCTGAAAAATCTACAGGGGAAAATATACTTTGCCTGGTTTCATTATATTTAGCAACTAGCATAGAATAAGCCTTTTAAAAATGTAGGTTCACAGTTAATTTGCACAGCCTACCCATATCCGTTGAAAACTGAGTAAAACTCCAAATACACATTAACGTATGACCCATGCTCTCTATTTACTTTACTTGTTTACTTCAGCAATGCTTAGAAACAGCTTGTTCACTAATTATTCCAAGATCTTTCCTGTGTAACCCTAGAGAGAATTTTGAAAACAACATTAGTTACATGATTATAGAAGACACTGAAGGTGCTCAGTACCTGGGGATAGGATCCATCAAATCCTTCCTGGTAAATGATCCTCTGGATAGACTGAAGCAGCCTGGTGTAACTACAGATCATATTACTGTTGATGAGAAGAGAATTTAAATTAATAAAACATTTTGATACCTTCTTATGAGTCTATATTAGTCATACAAAAAAAAATAAACAAAAATTAAACAGATGCAGTTTTAAGCCTGAAAGTGGTAGACACATTGCAAAAAGAAAATCAGAGCAGTTTGAACAAACTAGATGTTAATACAATATTTCTAGAAAGCCAGTTGTGATTGCCTTATGTGCCCTGACAACATGTGAAAGGTAAAATCTGTAGAGATTAAGATGACAATGTCAGGCTCACTTACCTCCTAGAAAATTAATGATTTAATAAGCAATTTAAAATATGAAACCACCATAGCATTTCTGAAGTAATCTCATATAATTAACACATAGCTAATGAATTGCTATTCCAAGTACATCTGATCAATATCATGATCAACCTAGCTCATCTTCTACTATTTTAATTTTCATACATACTGCAGTAATAATAAAAATTATGGATGAGTCCTTTTCCCATTTAAATAGATTAAAAAGTAAATTCAGTGCAGTTTGAGTTTTATTTTCCTTTTATTATTATTTTTCTGATACCATAACAAAGCTTAAAAATACATAACAGTATAGTATAATATAGTTCTATCATATATTCTTAAGGATAACAATTCTTCTCTATGTACCTCACAGAGGAGTTGTGAGGATTAATTTGTTTGTAAATTACTTAGAAGATATAGGGTAAAACTTCCACAAGTGCCTAAGTAATTTAGGAGCCTACTTCCCATTTTAAAGTGACTTAAGCACATGAGTAAGTCTTTGCAGAATCAGGGCCTAACTTTATGCACTCTGAGTAGTCCCAGTGAGGTCAATGGAACTACACATTGTGCATAAAATTCAGCATGTGCCTAAATCTTTGCAGGATTAGTTTTAGGGATTTAAATCCCATTGAGTGTCAATGAGACTTGGGCTCCAAAGTCATTTAAATACTTTAGAAAATGTATTATCATGTTCTGTATTAATTTTAACATTTGTTTAGTTTGACAACATTGGGCTACTTCTGTGGTTTAGCAAAGGTTACCAATATTTTAATTCTGAATGTATTTCATAGTATACATAGCTGAATAGAAATTTAACTAAAATTTGACTTTAAGTTGTGTGCACACATAATGATGAAATCAAAACAGTTCTTACAGTAGATTCCGACCATCTTAATGTCTTTTGTCAATCAATTTTTTAAAATTTAACAGATCTCTAAAATAGTCTCATATACAATTAGACTGTAGAAGTTTTGCTTCTGGGTCAAAATTATACTTCCATTTTTGTTTTTTTTTTTAACCCCTTGGGAGTCCCAAGTCATTCAACCATTAACAGTTAAATTGAGGTACTCTATGTTTCAAAAGATACTTAAATTTAATATTGCATATGAAAAGCACAACTGCAAATAAACTTCAGCAATACACAGTCTACATGAGGAATGTCTAAACAACACCTACCATATTATACAGAAGTTGCAGCCCAAAGCAGAGTAGAACAAAAACAAAAAGTCAAATTTTGTGGATGAACTCCAGACAACCATTTCCTAATATCAGTTAGAGCAAAGAAAAAATGTTACGTTTCCATGCATAATCTTATACTATCTTGTATTCATAGCATGGAAGACACCACTATCTATTCAACAAAGGTGACCTGTTGCCTTTGCCACCATGCTCTGGTATTTTCAATGTGTGAGAGAACATGATGGATCTGGGAACTTCTGATAAAACTTAAAGAAAACAAGTGTAGTTTCTTTCCATCGTTAACCCTGCATGTAACCACTTTCTGGGTTCACAAGTAGTGCATTGCTAGAAGATTCAAAAATATTAACTTCTCATTCACTACTCTAAAATGAAAAGCTTCATAGCAGTGTAAGAATTCAAGAAACAAAGTTAAATATTTTACAAATCAACTTATTTTTGAATGAGAACAATAGGTTTTCTTTTGTTTGTGTCTAAAAATATTAATTAGTCTGACCTTGAACTAGCTCACTATAATATGAACATGAAAAATGTTGATTGAACTCTATAGCTCCATAACAACATACATTATCATTCTGGCAATGTTTCTCAGCCACAAATATGATATTTTTTTATTTTAAAATTCTTTGTCATTTTTTATTTTAGCTTTGTTACCAAACACGCTTTAATTCTGTTAATGGGTTTCAGCAATTCATTCTTATCCTTTTTTTGTTTAGCCATCTAGTAACTGATAAAACAGGAGTTGGCAAGAACGTATCCTGGTTACAACAGAGTCTCTGACTTCCTATTGATAGTTTCTAAGCATTTAACAAAGGTTAAATTATCAAGGATATGAAAAATAGGCTTATTATCTGTAAGTAGACCCCATTAAGAAAGACAGTTTGATCTGGTTTAGCCAAATTTATCTGGAAAATTGTTCTCTACATAAATTTAAGTCTATCTACCTTTTTCTGAGCACATGCATTCGGAAGACATTAAATACAAGAAAATGCAATGCTGCTGCTTAAACATTCTTTGTTCTAATTACCATTTTATTATTATTTTATATCTTTTCAAAGTAAAACAATATGCTAGTTGCTATAACTAGGCAACCTGGACAGAAGGTACAAAAGAAGAGTGTTGCTTGAACTTAAAGTACAGATAACAGGTTACCAACCATTTAATTTTCATTCCTTTTTATTAAACCACTAAAAATGGAGTTTTATTATGAACTCTGAAGCTTCCCAGCAACAATCCACATCTTATAACACATATGCTTGTAATTAGTACAGTAGGGCCTCTTGCAAAGCTACAGGCTGAAGATATGGTGAGAGAATGTATGTGAACGTTAGTGGACAAACAGGTCTGGGGTGCACAGGTAAGTGTCTAGAGTAACACTTCCTTTTGGGTGACTGGGTTGGGAATGACCTCTTTTAGAAATGATTTCATGTTTCTTTGACTTGGACACCACAGGAAGAATGATAAAATACCAAGAATGCAATTTAACTAGGCTACAACTTTAGTAATTAACACATCTGGGAACTACCCAGAAATAACTCATCCAGAGCAGGTCATTCTTCTTTTAAAATCCATACCAACTATCAGAGGACTCCCACCATTACTTTGTTTCACCTGGTGGATGTCTTCTGTCAGTCATCCAACCAATTAACCTGGTCCCAGTATGACTGCTGGGACCCCAACACCTCTCCCTGATGTGCGGGTTAAGGAAAGTGGGGTAGAAGAAATTTTCTCCTTGCTATAGCAGACATTCGAAGCACTGACCCCGTTCCCACCTTCTTTAGGGGAGGTCCTCTCCTAACCTTCTTACAATTCTGGCTTATCAGGGAATTTAACCCCTTACTAAATGAGTATCTACAATGGGCACCTGCCAAGTAGTTTAAAAGAAAAAAAAAAGAATGGTTATTTACTTTGTAATTGTTGTTCTTTGAAATGTGCTGCTTATGTCCATTCTGAATTAGGTGTGTGTGCACCACATGCACTGGTGCCGGAAATTTTTCCCGTAGTGGTATGGGTATAGCTCTAGCGCCCTCTGCAGCAGCGCATGTATGCACCTGTATAAAGGGCGCTGCCAGCTCTGCTCCCCTCCCTCTCAGTTCCTTCTTGCCAGAACTCCGACTAAGGGGATGAAGAGTGGGTTGTGGAATGGACATGAGCCACACATCTCGAAGAACAACAGTTACAAGGTAAGTAACCGTTCTTTCTTTGAGTGCTTACTCATGTCAATTCTGAATTAGGTGACTTACCAGCAGTACCCCCGGAGGCAGGCAGAAGTTCACGGATTGTAGTACCACTTTGCCAAACCCAGTGTTGTCTTGAGTTTGCTGCATGATGGCATAGTGAGACACGAAGGTATGGACTGAAGACCATGTAGCGACCCTGCAGAGATCCTGTATTGGTACATGAACCAGGAAGGCCACAAAAGACATCTGAGCCCTCGTGGAGTGGGCTGACAGGGATGTTAGGGGTACTGCCCCCACCTGCTCGTAACAGGCCCGAACACAGGCTGTGATCCACGACCAGATACGCTGGGATGACACTGGATGCCCTTTCATTCAGTCGGCAATTGCAACGAAGAGTTGTGTGGAATGACGGAAGGACTTGGTCCTGTCAATGTAGAAAGCCAAGGCCCTTCTCATGTCGAGAGAATGGGGACATCTCTCCTCACTGGAGATATGTGGCTTCAGACAGAAGACCGGCAGAAAGTTGTCCTGATTGACATGGAAACGGGAGACTACTTTTGGCAGGAACGCAAGGGACCTTATCTTTGTTAAAAAAACGTATAAGGTAACATTCCAAGGTTAGAACCATAATTTCTGATACCTACCTCACTGAGGTGATAGCTACTAGGAATGTTACTTTCCATGACAGGTGCATGAAGAGCACAAAGCCAATGGCTCGAAGGGCGGTCCCGTGAACTGGGAAAGGATGAAGTTCAGGTCTCATTGGGGAACGTGGTCTTGTAGCAGAGAGAAAAGCCTCTCCAGGCCCCAGAGGAATCTAGCTGCCATCTTGGGCAAAAAAACCGTTCTACCTTGAACAGGGGTGTAAAAAGCCAATATTGCTGCCGGTGCATCTTAACAGATGAGAAAGCCAAGCCTTTGTGTTTCAGGTGGAGTAGATCATCTAAGATCACCCAGATGGATGATTTCATTGATGAGATGTTTTGACGAGCTGCTCAACAGGTGAAGTGCTTCCATTTAGCCAGGTAGAACGCCCTTGTGGAGGGCTTTCTACTTTCCAATAGAACCTTCTGAACCTGGACCGACCAGTTCCGCTCCTCCCTGCTTAGCCATGAAGTCTCCCCATTGTCAGGCACAGAGAAGCCAGGTCCGGGTGGAGCAGCCAATCACAGTCTAGGGAAAAAAGGTCCAGCTGCAGCAGTAGCGTCCAAGGGCGGGCCACCGATAACTCAAATCATCATCCTGAACCAATGCTGGCAAGGCCATGCCAGGGCCACCAGGATGATCCATGCCCTGTCCCTCTTGATTTTTATGAGAGCTCTGTGTATCACAGATATTGAGGGAAAAGCATACATGAGGCCACCTGACCACGAGAGGAGAAAGGAATCAGACAGGGAAGCGTCATTGAGTCCCTGGAGAGAGCAGAAAAGGTCACACTTCCTATTCTCGATTGTTGTCAAGAGATCTACTTGGGGAGTGCCCCATCTCTGGAAGATGAGGTCGGCCACCTCCAGGTGTAACTACCACTTCTGGTGAGAGCAGAAGGACCTGCTTAGGCGATCCTCTAGCGCGTTCCTGGTCCTGGCAAGATGTACTTCCTCCAGATGAACGTTGTGGCTCACCCAGATATCCCACAAGTGCAAGTCCTCCTGACAGAGGACTGAGGATCTGGCTCCACCTTGTCTGTTGATATAGTACATCATCGCTGTGTTGTCTCTGAGGACCTGCACGATCTTTTTGGAGAGGTAGGGCTTCGCATGCAAACTGGACTGCTCTGCGCTCTTTTATGTTGATGTGAAGAGTCAGTTTGTCTCTGGATAAGAGACCTTGAGTCCAGAGCACTCCCAGGTGGGCTCCCCACCCTTGATCCGAGGCATCTGAGACCAATGACAGCATCGGTCATGGGGCCGCAAATTGCACGCTCTCCATCATGTGATGTGGATTTGTCCACCATGACAGGAAAACAAGTATTTGTTGGGGAACCATGAGTATCCTGTCTAGATGGTGCCTGGATGGGGTGTATACTGTTGCAAGCCACATTTGCAATGGTCTGAAATGTAGTTTGGCACACCGGACCACTTAAGTACAGGCTGCCATGTGACTTAGGAGGCTGAGGCACACTCTCGCCGTGGTGAGGTGGTAGGTTGATAGCCAGGCTATAAGGTCTGAAATTGCCAGAAATTTGGCCTCTGGTAGAAGCGCTCTGGCTTGTGTAGAATCTAGGACCATCCCCATAACCTCTATCCTCCGAACAGGTATGAGTTTTGATATCTGTTAGTTTATTAACAGGCTCAGTACTCGGCAGGTGCTCCATACAACCCTGATGTCATGCTGGAGTTGCCTTCTTGACCAACCCTGGATGAGCCAGTTGTCCAGGTAAGGAAAAAGCTGAATGCCTCTACACCCGAGATGGGCCGCCACCCCGGACATGCACTTGGTGAACACGTGTGGTGCTGTGGACAGACTGAAGGGCAGCACCATGAATGGAAGTGCTGGCTGCCCTCCATGAATTGCAGGAATCTTCTGTGGGAAAATGGAAATACGGAAATAGGCATCCTTTATTTCAAGGGCGGCATACCAGTCGACCAGATCCAGAGAGGAAATGATAGCCGTGAAAGAGACCATACAAAACTTCAACTTCTTGAGATATCTGTTGAGGTACCATACGTTCAAGATGGGTCTTAAACCTCCTTTTGTCTTCAGGATCAGAAAATAATGGGAATAGAAGCCTCTTCCCTCAGATCCTGAGGGACCTCTTCCACTGCACCCACATGTAAGAGTGCCTGCACCTCCTGCCTGAGGAATAGCTCGTGAGAGGGGTCCCTAAAGGACAGGGAAGGGAGGGCGTGGAAGGGAAATGAACTGTAGGGTGTAGCCGGTAGCTATCGTGCTTAGAACCCAGCAGTTTGATGTTATGGTTGCCCAGACTGGAAAGAAAGGGGCCAGGAGGCAGGAAAATAATCAGGAGTCTGGATGTCGGGCAATGGTTGGTAGATCGCCCCCATGTGCAACCTCAAAAGCTTTGTTTGCCCCAGGAGGGGTTGCGACTCGAGCCCAATTGGGGGACAGAGACTGGTGAATGGCCCTGGTGATGTTTAAACCCTTTATTCCTTTTCCCGTAGGGCCCTCTGAGTCACAGTGATTGGTAGGGTCTGAAATGCCTTCTGGTGGAGGAGGAGGCATAGAGACCCATGTAGCTCAGCATAGCCCTTGAGTCTTTCAGTCTATGTAGCCTCGAGTCTGTTTGTCAGCTAACAGGGCTATGACATCGAAGGGAAGGTCCTGCATGGACTGTTAGACTTCTGTGAAGACACTGGATGACTGGAGTCAGGATGATCTCCTCACTGATACCACAGAGGCCATGGACCTGGCCACGGAGTCCACCACATCCAAAGCTACTAGCAGGGATGCTCTAGCTACTGCTCTCCCCTCATTCAGGATTGCCTCCATTTCCTGCCTGGAGGTCTGCAGCAGGGAGTCCATTAATTTTTCCAGCGACTGCCCAACATTAAAATGTTACCGTGCCTACAGCGCCTGCTGATTGGATACCCTCAGCTGTAGGCTTGCCATTGAATACATGTTTTGGCCAAACAGGTCTAATTTTTTAGCTTCGTTATTCTTAGGAGTGGAACCCATCTGGCTCTGTTTGTCATGCTCATGTTTGGCAGCCGCGACCACCAACAAACCTGAGGAGGGTTGGGTATAAAGATATTCAAACCCCTTGGCCAGCACATAGTACTTTTTCTCCACTCGTTTGGACGTGGGGAGCAGAGAGACAGGGGTCTACCAAAGTGCCTTGGCAAATTTTATTACCCCTTCATGAACCGGGAGGGCTACCCTGAATGGGCTGCCAATGGCAGAATGTAAAAGAGCTCATCTACCGGTTCCTTAAGCTCTTCTATCTTGAGCCCCAAGTTAGATGCAACACGCTTTAGCATGTCTTGTTGCGCTCTAAAGTCATCTAATGTGGTGGCGGTGGAGGGGCCTGCTACTGTCTTGTCTCGTGAGGAGGAGGAGGCTGGTAATTGTGGGGGGCTGGATCTTCTTCCGTAGTCAGGGTGGTCTCCAATGGGCTGACCGAGAGTGCTACCTCATCTCACTCTACATCCAAATTTGGTGCTGTGCCCGGGCCCCTTGAAGATCGCAGCATCAAAGCTCCCGCATACGAATGAGTCTGTGGAACCGCAGCCTGTGGAAACCCACATGGGTTCCAAAATTGCCAAGGGCTGGGCCACTGCCCCTGAGGCCAAATCCCCATTGTGGCAGCATGGGGAACCCAGTTGGTTGACTGGGAGCCTGTCCCTTTGGAGGAACTATGACTTCCTCTCCAAAGTACAAGGAAGTGCTCCTGGGCAATCATGGGGGCACTGACACCACGTGTCTCTCTGTGCCACCTCTTGAACACAGGTGCTTAGGCGACGAGAAGTGGTGCCGGGAGCCCAAGCATTGGATGTCCCGTGATCGCAACTTGTCCTCAGGCTTCCTGTAAGGACTTCATGAGCGGTGCCAGGGCCCCAGGGATCTGCCCCAGGAGTCCATTGATTGGTGCTGGGGGCTTTGGGAATGACAGCGTTCGGGGTATCAGTGCTGACGCTCCGGGGATCGGCACCTATCATCCTGTGACTGGAGGCATGATCCCAACCTCTCTCAACGCTGTTCCAGGGATCGGTACTGAAGACCCAGTGACCGCTGGTGGACTGGCAAACAGCATTCCATTGATAGCGAGCACTGCTGAGGTTCTAGCACTGGCCTTCCCCTCAATAGGCCTCCTGAGGGGAATCTCTCAGTGCATAGACCTCCCTTCTTCGGAGTAGGTGGCACTGGTATGGCCAAGAGGTCTTTCTTAGCTTGGAATGCTTCAGGCATGGTGGGGATCACCAGGTGATGAGGTCCTTTGCCACTCCCTGGGGTCGGTGGTGCTGCAGGCACTGGACTCGACACCCAGATGGGTGGAGATTCTCTCAGAGTTGGTGGGGGTAAGATGCCTGACTTGGGTCTCACTGAACTTCCCCACTTTGGTGCCAGAGAGCATCCTCTTTTGGCATGTACCTTCTTTGGTCGCTTCTACATAACCGGGGATGCCGAACTGTGCCGGGAGGATGCCAGGGGAGCACTCCTTGTCAATACAGTGGTGCTAGGCACCAAGTCCAACCTCAATTCCGATGCCAGTTTAAGCGCTGATTCCATCAGAATGGCCTTGAGTCTTATGTCTTGGTCTTTTTTGGTTCACAAGTGAAAACTTGTACAGATCTTACACTTTTCCTACATGTGAGCTTCCCCCAAGAATTTCAAGCAGCTCTGGTGTGGGTCACTAAGCAGCATCAGCTTCTTGTAAGAAGCGCAGGGTTTAAACGCCAGGGACCTGGGCATGCCCCAACCCTGGGTTAAAATGCACTAAACTATCTTCCACTAATAACAAAACAAACTATACACACAAGAATAAACAAGTGAAAATCACCAGGATTACTAATGCTTGCGAGAGTAAGAGAGTGTTCCCGCACTATCAGAGGTGGTAAGAACGAACTGAGAGGGAGGGGGACCAGCAGTGCCCTATATACGGGTGCATATATGTGCTGCTACAGAGGGCGCTAGAGCCAGCCCTATGGGTACCATTACAGGAAAAATTGCCAGCACCAGTGCATGTGGCACGCACACACACCTAATTCAGAATGGACATGAGCAAGCACTCGAAGAAGAATGAATTTTACAGCCTAACCTACTGATGAGTCCCCAGGCTGCTGACAGGAATGCAAAAATCCCCATATAGTCCAGACCAGTCTGACTGTGTGGAAAAATGAGTTTCCAAGCCCAAAGACAACCATCATGATGCCCACAGCAAGACCTCAAAACCCAGTTCTACTCTAATCCCAAAGGTGAGGAGAGAGGAAGCTTTTCTTATGGTGCAGAATGGCACCACCGGCCAAGGGGAAGAGCTTATAAACCCACTGCTTGGGTTCACAAGATCCAATAGGCTATGTTACACCCTTCTGTCCAACTAATAAGTCTCACATCACAGGGAGCCTGAGTGCCCATGGGGCAGTGTAATCTTTAAAGGGGCAAAAGGTTTTCTTTCCCCTGCTGACCCAGACAAACCCTCCCCACATCTGAGCTGCATGGGGTGGAGGACAACATTTTAATTATTAAAGAATAGGCATTAGCCATAATTATAGAAACAGTCCTGGCATTCATAAGTATACTGAATAAAACAGCTCTGTTCATGGAAGGGTACAGAATTTTAAACATTTTGAGGTGGTTTGGAGCCTCACTCACAAATACTTGGTTCCTATTTAACCCATACAATGCTAAAAACTTTTGCATATTTATGGCCTTGCCCATTAATAGATAATGCACTATTTTCTATGGCATAGCATTTGGGAAGCAAGAAATAATGGCCACAACACCATTTTGGTTCTATTCACAGGGATATAACTTATACAGCACAACTTTCCTATAAACACAGTTTGCTGTTCAGCATTCAGGATGAACTCCTGAAAATTAAAGGTTAGGTGTATTATCTTCTCTTGAGTAACATTAATCTCTGCTGGAGAGAGGATAGGGTGAAGGAGGAAAAAACAACCAGGAAGTGAATATACCTGGAAAAACCTAATAAATATAGTTACTTCATCCATAGTAAAAACTGATGCTTCAATTTTTTTGTTTTAAAGCAGCACCTAGTAATGAATTACGAGGATACAGCAGAACATACATACCAATTGTTTTAGACACTTTAATTTTAGTGCTCTAACCTGTTTAGCACAAGTTATTAGTGTGATTTTTCTATACATATATACTCAAGTTTGTTTCTTTCAGCTTGGTGAAGATGAATAGTACTATAGACCATTCTCTCCCCCACCAAGACTGTCTTATTATGAACTGTTCCTTCTTTCCCTAAGCTAGACGTACACCAATTGTCAAAAATATATGACTGCCTATAGAGCCTGATCACAATGGAAGTTGAGGGTTCTCAGTATTTTTCAGGATAGGGACCAGAGTATAAACAATGGGAGAAATTTTGGTCCCTATTGAAGTCAGTAGCAAAATTCCCACTGACTTAAAAGGGGCCAAGATTTATCCCTGTATATTTAGCAGTTCAATAATTATGTGCATACTGTGTATTTTACGTCTAACTGAAAGGAAATTCCAGGGTCTTTTAAATTTGTTTGTGGGTTCCTTTACATATACTAACTTATCCCACTGGCAGAATACACAGAAAATGACCTTATATTGTTGAATGGGTATTTGGGGCTAGATTGTCTACACCAATATACTTTTGATGCTGGTTGTATAATCTGAGATGCTTGGGCATTAGCAGTATTTACAAGCTGTCATATTCATGTGTATCTAAGAATGGAGAAAAATATTCTTATTTCACATCCTTAATCACCTGTAAAATATTTGTCTATGAATCACCATATTAGAGTTTAATACTTCTGGGTTTTTTAAAAAAAAGTCAAATTTTTGTGAAATTAATGCAATTTTTATGAATTGCCGTGTGACAAAAGAGGTCATTTTCCAAATTTAAAGTATGTGCATATATTTTATATATAAACATTTAGGTAAAATATTAATAATTATCAACTGCATGGAAATACAGCCCTATCAACTCAATTCTAAAATATCTTCCCTCTTTCTCTATGTTATTAATTCTATTAGTTTTGAGAAATATACTATGTACATAATGTTATTTAATCTCTATCTTCAACTCCTAAAGATAGGCAGGTTCTTGGATTCATTATTACTTGTAGACCATTTTAAAATATTGGGATTGAAGTACCCTAGAATATGGCAGATTAGCTAAAACAATCAGCAGTAATTTTGCACAATAGGTAAGAGAAAATATAGGTGGATTATTGGTACTCTGTAAATGTCTTTATTACAGAAGAGCTGGTATTAAGAAGTAGAATAAAAATTGTGTCACTTTCGCAATAACAATAACCATATAGTTTGGAAGCTTAAAGCACCAGTGGTACCCACCAATTCTCTCCACTTCTGTACTTGTAACTAAATTAATTAGTATATTTTAAGGCTAGAAAGGACCACTAGGATCATCTTGTTTGATCTCCTACATAATACTAGTCAAATAATTTTACCCAGCAATTTCTGAATCATGTCCATATCTTGTGGTTGAGCTGGAACATATTCTTTAATAAGGCATCCAATCTTAAAACTTCAAATAATGCAAAACCTACCACAACCCTTGGTAAATAGTTCCAAAGGGTTAATTACCCTCACTGTTAAAAAATGCATTTTATGTCTAGCCTGACTCTGTCTAGGTTTAGCTTTCAGTCTCTGGATCTTGTTATGCTTTGGTGTGCTAGATTAAAAAGCCCTCTGCTATTAGAAGCCTTGTCTTCCTATAGGAGAGAGTTTTAAGGCAGGTTTTCAAGACCTCAAATCATCCTTGTAACCTCTTTTTGAACACTTTCTGATTTTTTCAACATCATTTTGAAGTGTTATTACCAGAATTGGAGAGAGTATTTCAGTAATGGCCTCACCAACAGTGTACAGAGAGGTACTATTACCTCGCTACTCAACATTCCTTGGTTTATGCATCCAAAAGCCACATTAGTCCTCTTAGCCACAGTACCACAGTGGGACCTCATGTTCAGTTGGTAACCAATGATGCCTAAGTCCTTTTCAGAGTAACTGCTTTCCAGGATACAGACCACCCCATAGGCCTGACGGCACACTATGTGGATAAATTATACACTGGGGAGAATTATCTCAGTTGCAGTGAACAGATTTTATTATATTATGGAGATATAGTCATTATGTGGCATAGGCCTCTTCTGGCAGTGTCTGAGCTGGATTGGCCTGTCGTGCTCTAGAAAGAAAATGGAAGTGGTACAAAAATCGGGAGCTCAAAGGAGTGGTTGGCAACCTGAAATCTAGGCCTACTGCTGTCTTTGACAATAGAACTGACTGTCACAGGGCCATGTAAGAATTCTTAATAAATTATTTCACAGTAGGTTGTCACAAAAAAGGTATTTTCTCTTGTAAGGGTGGGCAATCAAACCAGCTTTAGATACCAGGCAACCTGACTTTGTCAACAGAAACAAAGATTTGTAGGCAAAAAGAGAGATGATAATGTTACAAGAGGAATGACTTGATGACATCATATGTGGTGCCACCAATGAAAGAGCGAAGCTTCCCAGAAAAAAGTGCTATTTACAGTCTTCCACAGAATCCAGTTTTTCTACTCTTGAATTCAAAATGTCAAAGTTAGATTTGAACTTCAGCATAACCCATCTAAGTTTTTGAAAGAAACTAATAGGGAAGCTTCAGTTTTTGGGTTTACAACCACCTTTTCAGAACCTTCACTGTTCAAATATATAAGGAAGCTTTGTAAGACAAACTGAAGTGACATCTATGATGGGACTGCATAGTTCTGTATCAAATTGTATCCTTCACTCATTGAAACCAGCATTTTGAAGAATGTGACCTTCATTTGAGTATGTAACTGTGACTGCCTAGAGATGTCAAGGAGAAGTGCAATGGGACAGTTTATTCTAATGCCTGATACCATCTTGAAGAGAATAACACAAAAGTCATCAAAGATGACTGTTTTGTATGCAAAGGGAACCATCCTTTAGACAATGGGTCGGCTACAGGGAGCAGCTAGGTTAGAGGAAACTGCTTGTCCCAGTTTGGACTCTGGGAGGATGGGGACTCCCTGGCTAACCACCAGATGGAGGCTATGAAGCTGACCAGTAGATTACACAAGAGAAAGGGCTGAAATCTTATTTAAAGGCAAGATCTCCTGTTGGCTTCCTCTCTCTCTCTCTCTCTCTCTCTCTCTCTCATCAGCTGAACACTGCCAAACAGGAAAGGCCCACCAGTCAGACAAATGGACTGGACCCAAGGACTTAAATAAAGCACAGACTCGGGAGATTTTATATAGGTTTGTCTTATTTAACCTAAAGATCTGTAGCTCTTATATGCTTTGAGAGTAAAAGTTATTATGGTTTTAGAAACTCCTGTGCAAAGCCTCTGTTTCTTACTTTATCTGTCATGTAGTCTCTGAAGAATTAAACTATAAACTGGAGTGCCCATGGGGATGGAATTCTGGGGGAGTGCGTGAAAGCAACTGGGAGGCTTGAGGGCTCAGTATTGATTTCAGGGCCTAGGGCAGTTGGACTGCAGAATCCCACATTCCAAGGAAGGGTAACAAACAGGGGATCTGAAGCCAGGAGTGTGCCTGGAGGCACAGAGTTTGAAACAGCATCTGGACTCTTCTCAGGATCACCTATCTTGGAAGCACATGGGATCCCAAAGTTGGATCCAATACAGAGGGGTGACAATTCACTAAGGGAACTCAACAAGATCTGTACCACCACCTTCACCTTCTGGTCCAATGAGGCCACTGACCAGGAGAGTGGGGTTGTTTTGTTTTTGGTTATCCTATAAAATACTGGCTCTGACATTAGAAGCTCAAAAAACTCCCCCCAACTATATTAGAATTACATATGGGAGCTCAAAGCCATAAAAAAAGCATAAGGGATCATTGAGCTCTTGTAATTCCCTACTGAAAATATCCCAGATAGAGTTCTGAAGTGGGGAACATTTGGAACCTTTGTTTCAGCTAACTAAAACAGGATTCCTCCTATCAGAATATTAGCCCTACACATGTACAAAATACAGTGCAAGCTTGTTGAGTTTCTGTAAAAACAAGTATTTTGAGAATGGTGGAATAGCTGATAGAAATTAAAGCTGGTTTGGGGTCTGGTCTACTATCTTTAGTAGATATTACTCACTTTTTTGGCAATTGGGAGTAGGAAAAATCTGAGGTACTCAAGTTTACTCTTGTCATTAAAAATATCTTTGGTTATAAAATATGTGAAATAATGTGCAAATGCAGCACTTACAGTCATGTCTTTTGTGCACATTATTAAGAATAAATATAGCTTGTAAACATGTAAGGTGAATTGAAATTTACTAAAGTACAAATGCAATACTAATGAACTGAAGTAAATTCAAATTTGGTTTTTTTTAAAGGGCTATGAAATGTGCCAGACTGAACTTACTTGAAACTGAAAACCCTCATTTACCAAAAGAATTTGTCAAAAGTATCTCAAGCTTAAAACTGGGAATCAGAACCCATTGGTGGTTTGCAGGAGTGTGGCTGGGGTCTGTGAAAAAATGTTCAGACCCAGTAGATGCAAGATCCAAGGGCAGGGGAAGAAAAGCTTCCCTCACACCTACTGCTGCTGTTGTTCACCTGAGCTTGCCCTTCTCCAGCTGCAGTTCCTTTCTTTTCCCTATCACCTTCCACATTGCACTCTGCTCCATGTTAATGCTACTTAAAAAGTGTAGGTGTCTGTTGTCTTAGCCTCAGCCCCTATTGCTCAGAGCACTTAACTGGCTCTCACCACCTCTAAGCCGAGATTTCCTGAAGCAGAGCATGGTGTGGGAGTAATAGTGGGGGGAAGTAGCGAAAAAGAGAGAAAACATTTCTACCCCAGCTCACACAAAATAGTAATTTGCATGGCAATCTATGGTCAATCTATTCAAGAGCACCCATCAGCCCACCACTCCCTACTAGTTCCTCCAATCAGCAGCCAATCTCTGAACCAGCCTCACACAGTAACTAGCAACTTTGTTGCAGCCCCAGTAAGTCTAGTAAATAAAAAGTGGTACACCAAGAATGCAACAACTGGAGTTCCAATATAGCAAAATAAAGTGATGAAACAAAGCAGAGATATTAAGTGCCATAAAGGATATAACTAACCAAAACTGCACTATTCTGACAATTCTGAAGTATACAGAAAAATGAGACCCAGCTCTGACTAGCTGGCAGAAGAATTACCAAACCTCATCTTTTAGTAAAATGTTCACTTAAAAATAAAAATGGACCTCATATGTCCCACAGTACATGTGGATTTATCCCAGAATGCTACCAACATAAAACATCAGAGGTAATCAAAGCCTCAGAAATCTAAATCAAAAGCACACTCTTGAAGCACTTCTCTTTGAAAGAGAGAGAGAGAGAGGGAGAGAGATCTTTTGCTTATGCTTGCACTTCTTTTCCCAAGTACCCTTCATTTTACACATTCTAGTTCTAAGAATCTGCCCTATGGTCACAAATCCAAATCAAGTGCAAAGGGATCCATACATTTCAAGAGAAACAAAAAGACTGCTTAGGTACCAATTTGCTATAGATTTCAGCATCAAACAACATTCAGTCACCCAAGTGATCACTTGAAGACACTGCAGTTTCTCTGTGTGCAAAGTAGAAAGGCACAGACTTAGGAAAAAATATATACTTTTGGCTACAAGTTTCTTTTTTCTTTTTACATATTTTTAGTGACTGCAGTTTTGTGAAAGGAAAACTCTGCAGCTACAGAGAACTAAATCTTCCACTTATCTACTGCTAAATTCAGCAGCCGTGCAGGCCTCTGGACACTTCCCTGTCCTGGAATACCTACCTTTAGGGTGAGTAGGTGTTAGAGTCCATGGTCATAAAATCCTTGAACTCTGTGAATGACTGGTCACTTTAAAAGTCTTAGGCCTAGGTTTTCAAAGGTTAAAAGTGATTTTGGGTACTTAGCTGAGAAAGTGCTGAGCATCCACCCCCTGAAAATAAGGCCCTCTTAACGTGTCCCAATTTGAGCTCACAAAATTCAAAGCACTCAATTACTAATCCTTCTTTAAAATCTTGGTTTAAGTGTTTAAAATTTATCTTCGTAACATTGCAGAAGACCTTGGTCTTCTTTTAATGTATTGCATTTTTAACACCCTTTTCTAATAGGTTTCTTCATAGAAATGCTAACAACATGTGATTATGTTTAGGTCTCCCAATGCTGCTTGTAAGCCTTCCAGTTCACAGAAGGCAATTAATGCTCAATTAGGACCAGTTGAATCAGCTGCAAGTTCAAGGCCACAGTTGGCTGATATGTGTATTTGCATCTTTTCTTGCACAAATAATACATCATTTGATAAGAGATTATTTTATGAATGGAGTCCCAACATATTGTTTACCTTGATTAGAAATAAAAATACACAAATATTTCATACCCACAGATTTACTGGCATGAAACCCATCCCAGTTAGTGACATACTGAGCGGCGCAAGAAGGGTAGGATATCTGCTTGGTGGCAATGTTACACCACTTTGGCAATTGGTCAACTAAACTCCTTGTAAGACCATATTCTGTGGCTCCTGCCATTCAAAAGGTATATTATACATTGTGTGTTAGTTACGTTAAATGCTTATTATAGAAAGAGTACCCAGACTGCTTTGTTTACAGACTACCTAGAATCTGAAAGCCTTAATGAATTAAAACCACTGACCTTTGATCATGTAATACTGACTGATATCAGCAAACAGAGTAGTCTTTAGGTTGTTTACATTTCTGAAAATGCACTCAGTGAAACACTGCATTTCTTTTTTGAATCATATTTGTGTATCGTGTCATACTGTATTTTAATTTAAAAAAAACATTAAAATACTTCTCAGGACTTGGCTCTATACCTAGAACATTATAAAACCTGGAGATTAGAATAGCAAAAGGTCCAGGCTGAATAAACAGATAGGCTGCTTAATCTGTGTTTAACATTTAGAGAAGTACCTTGAGACACTTCCAGAAAGATACAGTAGAAAAGATATGCCAGTGGCCAAACATGACTATTCCCTGCGTTTCTGATCTTCCAGCTTAGGAAATAGATTTCTTTTTGCAATTTAGGCTATTGTTTGACCTTTCATTCTCAATATAATTATAGGAATATTATGGGTTGAGAGGCATCCTATTCATATTCTATTTTATATTACTCCTTGACTGTAAACATTTAGGGGGAGATTTTCAAAAGCAACTAAATGATTTTAAAAGTACAAGTGGCACTGTAAGCCAGAGATATAGGTAATAATAAACTGGTTAGGCACTTTTAAAAATCTCCCCCTTAACTTGCATGCAAATAACTGAAAACATAAGTAACACATGGATTAGGTACTCACCAAGTTTTTATTTTAGGCTGCAAAGATATTTCTTCAGGAAGGAAAAAACGGTGCCACTTTATGGACTGAAGTAGTTCTTGAGGCATTGTTTTAGATACATTATAATAGTGACCAAACCGTGCAGAAGCTGCTGGGCTGACCTGTGAAAACATTCCATGCTAATTATAATAATGCATTAAATCATTTATTGGTCATAAAAACATAATTACTTGCTATACCCGTGATAGAAATCTATAATTTTTCATTTAAACATCATTTTAGGCTTTATGTACATTAATAACAAAGAATTTGTCAGTAGTGAACATTCAAAGTTTTTTCCTTCCTCCTGTAACGAGATAGATAGGATTACTCAGGATCCCTTTCTGAAATTGTATGTTGTGGAACGTATATACAGATTTCAACCCTCACTGCTCCAGTTTGTCCCACCTAAAAAGTGAGTCAGGTATCCAAAAGTATACACTTTTGTGTATACCCAAAAACAGGCACACAGATGCAAAAGACACATGGGAACAAATTAGGTATTTCAATATTGGGCACATGCTAAAAGCACATAAACATTTTGCACATTGGCTTTTGGAAGGTTGTCCAATTATGTTTATATGTAATCTGTAAAATAAAATATTGCCTTTTCATAGCTTTCAACATAGTTTCTTAAAGAAAATTAAAACAAAAAAGAAAAAATTATTTGAAATCATTAAGTTTGAAAGTGTTTTAATTTCTTGAATTTGCAATAA
Organism: Emydura macquarii macquarii; assembly: GCF_026122565.2. NCBI lineage: Eukaryota > Metazoa > Chordata > Testudines > Chelidae > Emydura > Emydura macquarii. The sequence continues at coordinate 3,907,076 of NW_027133377.1, forward strand.
CTTCATGCTAGGTATTACTAGGACATTAACATAGTAACCATTCTTGTCATATAATAAAGGTGCCTAATATTAAGAGAACAGAATAAAAGTGTTTCAATAAAGTAACAAAAACAAAGTCAAGTGCTCTGGTGGGATATTATTATTCCTTGTACATCCACTAGCATAAAGGACACAGGGAGGAGTACCACACATTGCGAATTGGTGGAAACCCAGCACGACATACAACGCAGAATGTTATTTGAATTACAGAAGTAAATGGATGATAAAAAAAACAAGAAAAACTAATATGTAATTTGTATATAAAACAAAATTATGAAATAATGTTTTTCCTTTATATAATGCTCCCTTTTGTTCTCTATCTGCCATCCATCCCCATTAAAAATGCTATCCTGGTTTTAATGATCAGGAACATTTCAACTCCAGAAGTATGTTAGAAAAGAAGTAACTAGGCACAGACACGGGACACTATATACTAGATTCATTTATTAGAGTAATAAGTAGGTATATGCTCCTGAAAGGAATATCAGATGACAAAAGCAAAATTAAGCTTAAAACTCAGAGCTACAGCACAACACATTAAGAACTCTAGAGAATAGCTACTGTGTTGCCAATGTGTCTTTCACCAACTGTTCTGTGACTTCATGTTTTAACTCTTCTAACAAATTATCTTGTGACGTGTGTGGAGATGTCACTTAAAATCACTATCCCCAGTTACATAATACATGTGTCAGTCAAAAACATACTAGAAACGGGAATGGGGTTGGGAAAGGGGATGTTGAGGCTTCTGTGCTAGAACTGGCCAGGTTTGTTTACAGCTGCTTTGCAATAGAAAGAAGCCCAATCAAGTTTAATGATTCATTCTCTCTATTAATTCAAAGGAAAATTGCCCAGATCTTCAACCATGTCATGCATTTTTCAGGTGTAGCTCAGGAAGAATGGAGGTGCAAAGGTAACTTTAAGTCATCTTTGTTCTCACCCATTGCTGATGACGGTATGTGCTGGGCTGGTTGCCAGGCACAGTCTAGAGCAATCCTCTTGTACCTAATGAAGACAGAGCTAAAAAAAATACACCGCTGGAAGAGGACAGGTGAGAGAGGAAAAGATGAGAATCCAAAATAATCTAAATACCAGAGGTCCAAATGTAGTCATATGACCTCCATCCATCCTGTAGGAATACAGATTGAAATATATAATATTCAAAGAAATCAGAGAAACTCTACATTTCTGAAGTAGGAAACTAAATCCTGACCTTCAGCTCAGATGCAAGATATCTCTCTCAACCATGCATAAGAATTGTTAAATCTCCATATGTTCTTGGAAGCAAGTTCTCTGATGAGACAATTTACTTATTATACTTATTTTAAATAAGCAGAACCTCTTATTTAAAAGGGCAATACCTCTCCCTTCTGCAAAATATTCCCTGCCAATAACTTCTCTTCACAAAATAATTAAAGCCCAGCTAACACCTTCTTTATGACCAACCTCCTCAGTAATATGCCTTCCATCCCACCTTTCACAGGACTCAGGGACTGTCACCATCAAAATCATATTAATTTTCTTACTCTGCCAACAAACACCAACCCAAAACACCTCCCTTTTCTGAGGGGGCATATAAGTCATCTGCACAGAGCTTCACAAAAGCCTTTAAGTTCTATGCTTAGTGGCCCAATCATAAGACTAGAATCCTGCTACAAGACAGCCAGGGCTTTTTATCTCCTCATGTAGAAGTTCATTCTAATTACACCTGCCTGGCTCCACAATCAGACTGAATTAAAATTGCCACAAGCAGCAAAAGGGTCATGACACATTTCTGTCCAGTCCTCAAGTCAAAGTACTATGAAGTTTCTTCTGGCAATGGAATGCCTCCCCATTCAGTCAACCCATACTTCATATATGTGAAAAGTTTCCTGGCAACATGTTTCTGTACTTCCGATAAAACATACATACAGCGTCACTTCCCTCCCTAGCAATAGGTACCTTCACACATTGCTAATCAGATTCAAGTTAACTGACTTCTAAAGGTACAACTACACTAGCAACTGCGCATGTTTTCATGCATGTGGTTATCCCATAACACCCCTAATGTCCACATCTATAACCCAGCTCTTGTCAGAAGGTGAGTACAGGGAGAGTAAACTAGCACACCTGAAGCATGTGAGTAAATACATGCTTTGGGCTGCAGCATGGCTCCATACCCATGCCAGTGTGAAGTGTAAACAGGTGTAAGTGGTATGTAAACGTATCGCGTTTCAATAGTCCTCCACACCCATTTCCACAATGCATTGTACCTTTTTCTTCCTGGCCCTTACCCAGTCTTTGAAGGTCCCTGTCCTCCCCTGCTACCACTGCCCTGTTTTCAGCAGTAGTAGCAAGCTGCACTGACCACATCAGAACAGTTCTCTGCTTCATTCTTCTGTTCAGTACAATGTGGATCCTGCTCCAAGAACAGCCCCTCCTGGCCAACCGTGTGCAGTCCATGTGTGGTTGGAGTACACGGTCCTTCATGACTTCACCTAGAGCAGCAGGAACATTCACCTGTATCAGGACATTTCAGAGGCTAGAGCAGGTGGGCACAGAGTGGACTCTGGCCCAGTGACGGAATGCATCAAGCACCTGAGGCTCCTGTACAAGAAGTCAAAAAACGAAGTTGCTCCGGAAGGGCCCATTGTACATGTCTCTTCTAGGACAAGCTGGACTGGGTGCTGTCAAGGGCTCCCAGAATAGAGCCTAAAGTGGCTCATGACCACTTCCCTTAGCCCCACCACCCGTACTGTCTGACAAGATGCCGCAGTCTTAGCAAAGAGGCAGCAGGGATTGTGGAGGATGAGGAGCATGAAATTTTGGACCTCTACCTGGAGGAGCCAGTTGAGCAAGCCCTCCCAAGCTATGGCAGGAATGAGAAGTTACAAAGGATCCATACCTTACCCATCAACATCCCCTCTTGTTCTGTTGCTACACTGCCAATTACTAGCCCAGCCCCTGCTCTGCTCCACGTCACCCGAAATGGTCCCTGAGCAAGACCTGGCTATAATAATTGATTTTTTTTTGCCTTCTCATGAGCCACTATTATGCATTTGGCAGAAGCTATACAACAGATTATTAAGGAACAATCACGGTGCCCTTGTGTCTATGCATTTCTCAGCCAGAATGCTGGCAGCAAAGGTCTAGGGGCTGTGCAGACCGGAAGAAGGGAGAAGGATTATTTAAAAATAGGGAAGGGACACTTAGGAAAACATATAATTGGTTGCCATAAGTTAGTAGCAGCTGCCTTTTGTCCCTTGGAAGATTACACAGTTTCACTGCTTCTCCCCCATTCCAGATCTTACCGTCCCCTTATAAACAGGTGCTGGGCAGAAGTGGGATTGGGGAGGAGTGGGGGTTAGATCTGGAAGGGAACACTTAGGTTGTCTGAGGAATGTCACAGAAGTCTTTACCCCTTGAAAGATTACAAAAATTGTTAGGCTTCCTAGTGTCTGGGCTCACCACATACAGTATCCCAGCTAGTGTAGAATGGCAAACAGGGGTAGGGGAAAGATCTGGTCTTTTGATTGGATAAACAGTGTGGTGTCTTTTTGCTGTGGAGAGGCGAGGGGCTTGAGATGCTGATCTGAAACTTCAGAGAACAAAATTAAGTTGTAGTATCTCTCTTTTCTGTGCATGTCACCATTGTTAGCCAGGCACAGAGACAGGGTTTTCTGATAATGCCAGGGGTAGACAGACAGTGTTCATGGGTCACTTTTCCATGGAAACTGTATGCTATCTGAGGATATAATCTATTTCCAGTTTATTGCCTTCTTGTCTTTTTAAGCATATTTCAGCACATTTCTGGTGTAGCAGAAACTCCAGCTGGCTCTTGAAGTTCAAGAACAGTGCAAATCTGCTTGGTCTGCTTTCACAGCTAACCCAATCCCTCCATTCAGCAATATGTAGAGGGTTTACCATGGGCAGAAACAGCTCTCTGGCAGAGACCCAGATCTCCTCTACAAGATTAGAAAAGCCATCTCTCTTTTCCATTCTGGGACCTTGAAAACTAGTATGTTCTCCACATGCTGGCCAGTCCTTAAAGAAGAAATGGCAAACTACTAACAGCCTCCGGAAGAAACTGCCACCACTCTTGAGATACTATGGACATTTTAATTTTTTAAAAAACATTACTACATGTATTTTACCATTATTAGCCTCTTAGTCTACTCCTTCCTTGGAGGTTGCAAAAGTTGTCTGAGAACCAAGGACAGCCTAACAGTTGCATTCCTGGAATGCTGAGAAGTATCAATATTGTAGCGCCCCCACACATAATTTTACTTTTCTATGGATATTTTGCTTTCCACCAAAGGAAAAACAAATAACGCTTCCATTGTCTTTGAATTGGCAGGACCTTTGGCTCTCTAGAGGGAAATCATTCCACTAGGGGGGCGGGAGCAGCCCCACAGAGAGAACAGAGGCGGACCGAGATGGACCATGTAGGACCTGCTCATGGGCATAAACAGAAGGAACCAGGAGCAGTTTCAGTTCCTCAGGGCATGGATTCTGTGGGACAAATTCTGCCCTAAATTATACTTGTACCCCCTCACTGAAAACAATCAAATGGCCCAAGTGTAACAAAGAGCAAAATGTAGTACTGTAACTTACAAAAATTTACACAATTTTAAATTGTTAAACCAGAAAAGAATTTAGTTCCCATGCTAATCATTATATGGATTTGACAGCTCTAAAAGGAGTCAAAATAATAAGACATGGTTGTGTCATTAAAACAAACATACATGACTTTGAATACAAACAGAGAATAGACCTCTTTAGTATCAGGGTGTCATTTTTAGTTACTTTTTTTAAGGCAAACTTCTTAGGCATTTTCCTAGTTTTTATTTCATGTTTCAAATTTAAAAATACCTTAAAAATCACAGATCTAATTAAAACTAATTATTTGAATTATTTACTTGGAAATTACCAAATTAATGCCTGAAAAATAAAATGAATATTAGGCCAGGTTAGCTGTCAGAGAATACAAAATGTTATAAATTATAAATACAGAAAGAAAAACAAACTTTCAGTCTTTTAAAAAAAGTTTTAAGTCATCCTTGGTCTTGAGTAATAAATCATTTTCTTATTCTATACAAGATCTAAAGCATTTAGACCTCTCTAAAACTGAAGCTTTAATTTTACTTGCTAAAAATTGTGTTCTAAATGATAAAATAAAACTCAAACGATCATATTTAAATATGTGCACGTATATATGTGTGCGTGAGTGTGTATATAGATATGGAATCTTAAAAAATTCAAAATGTAAAGTTATTTAGTATGAGGTTTCTGAAAGCAATTTAAAAAGGGGCTGTTCTTTGGCCTATAATCTATCCTTTATCCGGATTACAGAACACAATGTTTTTACTGCAATCTCTACCAGAGCTCATCTTTTTATTGTGTACGTCCAAGCCCCCTTAATGTTTTAGAAAGGCCTTGACTAACTGAACTTTGATCTGATGTCTTCATTGAGAAAAGCTCCAGGTTGCCCATTTCAGATGCAAATCCTCTCTGAGGCCCAATAGAGTTTAGTAAAGACAGCGAAAAAGAAGAAACAAGAAGTTTCCAGGATCCTCTTTGTGAATCCTGGGGCACATTGGTGTCCTTAATCCACACTGCTGCATGGATTAAGGTAGGTGATAACCTTTCTTAATTCAAAAGAATGAGCACAGTGCCTACAAACTGGGTGGAGACTAGGATTTGGCTATAATAAAACACCACGCAATAAAAGCTCAGTCTATGTCAGAAGCCTTGAATAGGCTTCAATGTACCACATTCCCAGGCCTAGTGGGAAAGCTTGCAAAAAGCCCACCTGAATCAAGTAAGCATGAATAATCTGTGTTAGCAGAATGGCCATGGGGGGGAAGGCGGGAGGGAGAGAGAGAGAGAGGGGGGGGGGGGGGGAGGGAGACAGACTTTTCATTCCTCTTCAATCTGAATGATAAATTTATTTCTGGATTGTAGGTTCAAGCCAGTCTTTCTTGGATTCCTACGAGCTAGTCTGCACAAGGAGAAATACATTAAATTGTCACTGAGCAGAGTGTGCTTTTATGCTACCGTCTGCTGTTAATGTTTCTAATTGCAATACTAATGTGCTAGAAATCTCAGATTTGGGAGAATCAAGGCAGAAAATTGATTTCATGCTGTGACAGTTTATATATTGCCCCAAGAACACAAGCAGTTCATTCAAACAAAAAAAAAAGGGGGGGGGGGGGGCAGAGTATACCTTTTCATTGCAAACTAGACTATACCTGGTGTTTTTACCAAGAGTTTAAGTAAGTTTATCCCTGGATACAGACAAAAGTACCACTTAAATTGGTAACTGCATGCAGCACGTACACACAGTATCTAATTCCTTTTGGCTAATTACCTATAAATCTACAGTTTATCCATGATGTACAGAATATATTCAAATTTACACATATAAAATATGCTGTTCAAGACAGGATTACTAATATACAACAGGATACATAATATGAAATATTTATGAGTTGGCTAAGAGCTTATTTAACCTGTTTTTAGGAAGAGTAGGGGAATAAAAACCATCTCCACAACAGAAATCTCTTCTGTTACTTACACCTAAAAATTAAATTAGCTAACAGAACCACTAACAAGACAACTTTTATTCAACAACATTTATGCTTCTCGTAAAAACAGATATTGAATAGACAAGTTTTCAGTTGACATATTTAGAGCTGTTTAAAAAAACCCAAACAAACAATTTACCCTTTATAGCCTTCTTATACCATGCAACTATTTGTAAATAAAATTTTAAAATATAAGCAGCACTAACGCTTGCGGCAAAATAGCTTTTGCTTTCTTATTTATTTTATTTATTTATTTATTTTTAAAGTTTTATTGAAGTTTCCTTTTGACAGAAATTTCTAACCAGTCAACAACACACATGAATTAATAGAAACTGAAATTGTTAACAGCTATTACTAAGTATATTACACCTATCAGAGGGACTGACGTGATGCACTAGTTACTACTTCCAAACAGCCAATAAGTATATATCACATCATTCAGCAAGACATCAAATACTGATCGCTGAGATTACTTTCATCTGTTATATTTTAAAATGAAATTTCCATTCAACAATTATTTTAATAACTATAGTTTTATTTTTAAGTCTTACTGATTTCATAAAAGTTTTTGGCAATTTAGCATTTACTTAAACAAATATTCTAGTACAATGGTTCTCAACCAGGGGTACGCATACCCCTGGGGGTATGCAGACATCTTTCAAGGGGTACTCAATTCATCTAGGTCAGTGTTTCTCAACCTGGGAGTTGCAGCCCCTGGAGGGTGGGGGGGGGGGGGGTCAGGGAACAGGTTTAGGGGGATCGCAAATGCAAGGTTGGCATTAGGGTGTTGCAAGCAGGGCAATTACCTGGGGCCCATTGCCACAGGGGATCCCCACAAAGCTAAGTTACATGCTTCAGCCCCACCGTCTGAGGCGTGGACTTCAGACAAGGCTCAAAAGTGGAAAACAAGCTCAAATATCACACTGAAATATAAGTACCATATTTATATTCCAATTGATTTATTTTATAATTATATGGTAAAAATGAGAAAGTAAGCAATTTCTCAGTAATGTTGTGCTGTGAAACTTTTCTATTTTTATGTCTGATTTTGTAAGCAAGTAGTTTTTAAGTGAGGTGAAACCTGGGGTACACAAGACAAATCAGACTCCTAATAGGGGTACAGTTGTCAGGAAAGGTTGACAACCACTGTTCTAGGATATACAATTTTAGAAATTTTTCACAATTAAGAAAATTGTGATGGTAATGAGGGAATCATACCCTGAAAGACTGTGAAGTTGTTCTAGATCAAACAATTATTAGTTAGAATTTGCATGCTGAAAGTTGTATCTATCCAAGGACATGTTCTATTAAAATAATATATTACTGGACAGAGTAGCCTGTTTTGGGTTATTTATATACAGCTTTTGTTCTGTTAGAGCAAGGACATTTTGTCTTGAAGTAGTGACAGTCAATTGTTTGTACATCAATGTATAATGAATTTTGTGTTTTATCCAGTAATGTAAACCAACTATATTTTGTAATGGTTCAGAATGGTACAGGAAGCTCTACATTAATAAAATTGATGAGATTATATGATCACCCTGGAGGCTATTTGATTTGGCATGTCATCATATATAAGTCTTCTCTGACACAAAATATATGCAATTTTAGAGAAAATCCAAACATGCCAAGCCCTGTAAGATAATTTTGTCACATTCCAATTATATTTTTTTAGAATGTGACTAACTTACTGGGCAGTTATGATTACATCTAAATCAGAGTACATAAAATACTTAAGCCAAACAGCACAGACAAAAACAAAGTTAAATATTCTGTGAAGTCCAAAACGCTGTGATTTTAGTAAGGTTTGACTGCACTATTAGACTAACCAAGAATGTAACTAGCTTAAGGAAAAACATAATTCACAAAATACAAAACAGCTGTAAACTCGGAAGAAGTGACCACTCGGCTTGCGTCTTACATGCCACCTTTACAGCGATTACTTTCTAGTGACAGTGAAGTTGATATAATCTCAAGTGCTTACTTTACTTATTATGCACACGGATAAGCAAGTCAACAGCTTGCGTCAATACAATATTTTCACTAGAGGGATCTAATAATCAGTGTTCAATTCAACCTACATATGTCACCTATATATAGCTAACTTTAGAAAAAGTATTCAGTATAAATACTACAGAATCTTTAACTAGGTTTAAAAAGTTGTCTGAAACAGTGTTACATTCACCAGCCTCTGATGCCTTAATATTGTAATTTTCTGGTTTTCTTTTCAGATAATTGTTAAGTACATCTGGACTTCATGCCACCTAGTAAACTCAATTTCTCATCTCTCTGTATCTTTGCTAATCAAGATGTGTATTAGTGATTGATAGTTTGTTCTCCTAAGGCAATCATTTAGTACAGTTTGAAAACACTTCCATGGTCTAGGTTCCGCTTAGACATTGTACTTACGGAACACGTGAATTTTACCCTTAATCTCATACTATGGGATACAATTATATATAATACTAAACCTATTTACCTCCATTTTTGGTAAATTCTGGTAACGCCAGGCTATTTTCATTGGTTCCTGAGATTCCAGTTTAGATTTAATAGTGGTTTCTTCCTCATCCAATTGGTTTTTGTGGACATCATCAAACAAAGGTGCTGGAAGCTCCTAGATTGAGAAAATGAAACAGGATCAGGTGGCTACAGTAGAAAAGGTGGTTAAGACTCCCCCCCAAGAAACACTGGAAACTAGTAGGATTATTTGATTAAAGTGAACAGTCGCAAATTGGTACCAACATTTGATTAAAATAAGACGGATTGTACATAATGCATACGATAAAGCATATTGGAAGCTGAAAAATGTTTTCTAATCATTACAACCAAAAAAGTACTGCACAGCTTTATATATTTTAAGGATGCAGAATAGAAGCCATAACACATACTCTGCATCTTCCTTTCCCACTAACCACAAAGGAAGGCCCACACAGTTAACTACAGACTATTAATGATGAATTTAAACAAGCACCAAAGTCAATTAAGGAACAAAAGAAAGGTACTAATATTTTAAAACTTTGAATTTATAAAAGTTGCTAACGCAGCTGTTGTTTCAAAAACTGGGTGTTACAGATTGAGCAATTCTATCCATGAGGGCTCAATCATACCTTTGCCACAAGTCTAAAGTAAGAAAAAGTGTGTTTTTACAATCTCCTCCCAGGTTACCCTGATGCTCTGTTGAGGGAGTAAATTGCACCAGATGAATATCCAGCACAGCACACATTCCCAATGCACAGGCACAGTTATGCTTACTGGTGTGTTGATGAGGGCTTGAGAGATGGTAGTGGGGCAACCAAGGCTTTTGTCCGCCTCTTCCCCAATACCTGTGCAAGTTGGGATGTAGCAGCTCTGTGATGCAGGTAGCTGGCGGAGGGCCCCTTACTCTTCTGAAACACTTTGGCCTGGTCTACACTATTAAGTTTGGTTGACATAAATCAACTTGTGTTGATGTAGTTATGCACGTCAAACACCAACATTTATGTATGCAATAAATACAGTGATGCAATAACGGCACTTCCCTGAGTGATGCAGAGCCTTGGTCTACCTACTTGTGTTGACCCCAACTGTCAGTCCTCCAGCAGCTGTCCCACAATGCCTTTGTTCCAGTGACAGTGATTGCTTCAGTCACAATTTTGAACTTCACCGCCCATGGGGGTCAGAGACCAGAAGCCTGCCTGCACCTCAAAATCCACCTGCATGTTTTTTAAATACCTTTTCCTGATTGCACACCTTGGCAAGCATTCCTACCAGCTCACCTTGGGTGTGTGTATCTGACTATCCACACAGATTCCTAGTAGATAAAGTGGAGCAGGCAAGGAGTCTTGGATATCCTTGACCCATGGAAAGAAGAGGATGTGCAAGCAGAGATGTGGAATAGCCACAGATATATCGACATCAATGTGCAGTTTGCACAGAGGATACGGAAATGAGAGTACAACAGGGATGAGCAGCTGTGAAGAGTAAAGGTGGATGATGCTGGAAGGAAGATGTGGCAGAGGATTCAAACCATGTTAGAAATGGTTTGACTCATGCCAATTCCACCAGGTGGGCGCAGATGGGGAAGGGCGCTCAGGTAAGAGTGCACATGAATTTTTTCTATTTTTTTTTTTTTTTTTTTTTTTTTTTTTTTGCTTTTTGTTGCCTGTTACCATAACTGACTGTTAAAATGATCTTTTAAGACCTCTCGCAGCCATAAAGCTCCATGGTTCACTCTTCTAGTAGCTCTTATTTCTGGTTGTGCAGTCAGCAGACAGCCCATCTACCTTGCCCTTCCACCCTGGTGGCAGCTTTTCCCCTTTGCCTCACAGGTATTTTGCAGCACACAACATGCAGCTATAACCAAGGAGATGTTTACTCACTGAATTGGATCTTAGTAATGCAAACAGCACCAGCATCCATTGTCTACCAAAACCACATTAAAAGTCATTCTGCATCTACTGAGCCAGTAGATGAATCTTTTTTTAGTGGAGTCCAGATAGCCAGTGTACAGCTTCATGAGCCAAAGGAGAAAAGGGTACGCTGGGTCCCCTAGAATCACTAATGGCACATCAACATCACCAATGGTGATCCACTGGTCAGGGAAGAATTTCGTTGCTTGCAGATTTTTCTTTTTCTTTAAAAGTACTGTATTCTTAAAGATGAAAATTTCATACACCTTGCCTGCCTAGCCAATATTGATATCAGCCCTTGATTCTCCTCTATCACTTGCATAGCCATAGAAAAGTCACCCTTTCTGATGATTTACTCAGTTGCAAAATGGGCTGATGCCAGAATAGGGATTTATGTGCTGTCAATTGCCTCAACACAATTTGGGAACCCCACTGCTGCAGATCCATTCACTGTTTACTGCATATTACCCAGAGTCACAGTCCTATGCAGTAGGAGGTACTTAATGGTTTTACACACTTAGATGACAATGGCCAACACTGTGGATTTTCCAACTCCATTGATTGCCCACAGACTAAGACTAATCCAGTGTTGCATGCTTTCAGTACATAATTGCCAGTTGCTTCTTCAGTTTAAATGCACCTCTCATTTTGGTGTGCCTGTGCTGGAGGTCTGGGACAAGTTTCACACACAGATCCAGGAATGTGGCCTTTCACATCTGAAATTTCTGCAGCCACTGTTTGTCATCCCAAATTTGCATCATGATGTGATCCCACCAATCAGTACTGATTTCTCGGGCCCAGAAACAGCAATCCACAGTGTGGAGTTGCTCCGTGACCACCATCAGCATTTGGTATTGTGCTTGAACATCTCTTCATTTTCCTCATCTCAATTCCAGGTGCAGTAGTATTTGTACAAGTTCCACAAACATATGAAAATCATGCTTCCGATATTAACAACACTCATGAGAACTGTGCTGAGCTTTACAGGGTCCATGCTTCTACCAAAAAGATGGTGGACATCGAAAAGCAGCACATGGAACTGTGAGATTTTTTTTTTAAATGGCATAAAAATTAAGCCATGTGGAAAGCATTATGGGATGGAGAAAGTGGCATGGTGGGAACTTGACCCTCTAGTTCTCCGAAGTCCCTGGATTAATCACTGGTATCTCACAAAAGCACTATGAAAATATCCCACATGGCACTGGGCCAGATGATGATGCAGGGCACCCTGGGATACTACCCATAGTGCATTGCATTTTACATCGACAACCAGTCTTGGTGAGTACATGCAGTGCTGATGCAAGCACCACAATGTGCACATGGCTCAAACAATATACAAAAGTTGACTGCTATGTGCCAATGTAACCTGCTTAATCATACTATGTAGTACACACATGGTCAATTGGGTCACAATTTCTCCCTGAACAAATGTAAAGCACAAAAAGGTAATGCACTTTTGATGCTGGTAAACCAGCTGCCAGCTCTCGCCTAGGCTATACGCATCAACTGAGCACTGACACATTCATAGCTGGAAGCCAGACCAGCTCACCTGTATATTACTATTGTTTAAGACAGGCGTTGGACTTGTAAAGATGTGTTTATACTCCATAAAAAGCATGTAAGTTGGTGCATGCACTAATCTTACTGTCTGTCGTAATGTCTGTATCCCAGACTATAAATTAATATGAAAGTTTTGCTTTATAATTGTAAAAATGCCTGCTCTGAACTTGTGAACCTATGCAGGAAAAGTGATTTTTCCACACATCAAGAAGGGCCATCAAGACTCTATGGGCCACTGTAGGACAAAAAACTTTGTTGACTGCCCCATCCACCCAGAAGAAAGTTACATGCAGGAGTTCTTGTCCCATCGGTTTGAACTCTGGGAGAAAGGCATATAAAGATGCTCATGAGAAGAAATGGTTCTCTCTTTGCTGTTTGGACTCTCAAAAGGGCTGGAGCTAAGAAACCAAAGAAGAGATCCCAATGGTCAAACTGGGTTAGCCTTAAAAGGCGTTCTGTAGATAGATTACTATCTCTCTGTCACCTTTAGGAACCATAGGCTGCAACTTACCTATGCTTATATGTTGCCTGCTTTAACCTGTAAATAACTCTCTTTTCTTTTTTCCTAATTATACAATTGGCTGCCAGCATTGTCTTTGACACAAGATCTAAGGTAATTGATCTGGGATAAGTGTCTAGTCTCTTGGGAGTGGGAACAACATGAATATTTTATGATTGTTGGTGTAAGTGTCCATTTATCACAAAGTCCAGCTTGCCTGGATGGCAAAATAGGCACTCCAGTCTAAAGGGATTGTCTGTGGAGCCAAAGTAAGACTGATACAATGATCCAGAAGTTTACACTGGTTATTGAGTTGGTGAACTCTAATTATAGAACATACCGCCAGTTTGGAGTGTCTGCCCAGCTTTTTGACAGTCTGCCCTGAGGTTGGCACTCATGGTTGTAAACCACTCCAGACAGTGTGACAGCACTGTATTCATATTTGACTCTTATGACAAAGTTTTTACAATAAATATTAAATGGGCTATATGAAAGATTCCTGTAAAAAAATGAATTATCCCCTCTGATAAATATACAAACTGCTACTTGCCATTGTGAAATTATATGCAGCTGTGTGTGTGTGTCAAAAAATTAGGTTAAGATTAAAATTTTCAAAAGCATCTAAAGTGATTTATGAGCTTAAGTCTAATTTTCAAAAGTGACTTAAGCACCTAGGTGCCCAAGTCTTGTTGACAGTCAAATTCCTAAGTACCTAAGTCACTTTCGAAAACTAGAACTTAGATTTTGAAAATTTTACCCTAGGTGTTTTAGTGGTTCTGTATCCACTATCTTAAAACATGCTAATGCAATATACCTTGGAAAGCATGAAAAGCAAATGGATTCCTTACATCTAATTTTTCTTTTTTAGAGATATAAATGCAAAGTGTAGCTAAGCGCATCGGTGCTCTCAAAATGATCAAAAATAAACTAGAAACAAGAAAAATAAAGCAACTGCCACTCTAATCTATGCTATGAAAAATAATAATTCCAGGCCGTAGTTTGACTCCCTTATTTTGTGCTCTTTCTATTCAAAGAACAACCTCCAATGCCAACTGGATTTCCATAAAGTGGATCTCAATTCCAATTGTGTCTTTTTTCATATGCCATACCACCAGAGTAAAAATATAAGCAAGATATAGAAGAGAGTCACTGGGGTACATAGCTTATTGCATAATATGAATAAATTCTTTATAGTTTTTGTTTAAATAAATTTTCAATATTTTTGAGCTCTTTCATTTACATTATGTTTTTAATTGGGAAACACTTCTCAGATTGTACAGATGTGATCTTATTGCCTCATGGCAGTAGGTGTGACACTGTTGCACACTTATTTGCATGTTTAAGGGCTTGGTATTGCATTCTCCAGAATGCATATCTATATGACATGCATCTCTGCACATAAAGGGTTAGCAGCAGACATCTGTGCCAGACTATTGTTCTGCCAACATTCAATCTTCCTGCAAAACATGTATATTTTGTTTCATGTGTTTACACTGCCTCTTCTCACGCATTCTCGAAACAAGAGATAGCTTGGTTAAAAGGTGTGGTTATAATTTATTCATGTACTACAATCTCAAATGAACATATCATGAGCTAATTTCTCACATATAATTTATTCTTTATCTTTACTGGAATAAACAATGGGGAGCTGTCTGTCTACACACAGCTCAGTGGTCTCATTTCCCTTTTTTTTTTTTTTTTGGTCTGCAGATCATTCCCCTCACACACATTTTAAAATGGGAGGATAACAAAACCAAAATCTAGTTTTCAGGGGGGTGGGGGAGAGGAAAGGGCAGAAGAGAGAAATTATCTCTGAATTTCTTTTATGAATCAATCTGATTATTTGGTAACAGAAACTCACATACAATTGCCACACTAAATCATGTAATTTACTTTGTTAGAATTTTTATTTTCTCTCTATCTCTTACCCAAATTCAAGGAATTCTGCTCTTGCATTTTTGATTCTCCACAAGAATCAGAACTGGAGCTGAACCAGGTCTCCCACCTCCCACTTTAGTGCTATAGGCATAACTAGACAGTAACATGAAGGAAGAATGAAAATCACAGAGCACAAGCAATGCTTCAGAAAATGTTTTTTACAGTGAAACCCATCAAGTATATAACTTGTCTTCCAGCTGCAAACTGCTTTGGAGGGGGCCTCTTTCTGAAAATTATTATTAGAGACAGGCCAAACAGGATCTAACCATTTTAAAAATAGACCAAGATTATAAAATGTCAACAAAAAACAGTAGTACAGACCCCAATTTAAATCACAAATAGATACATTTTCACTGAAACAAAAGTAGTCTTAGCACAGTCTCATGATGTTGAGAAGTAAACACCAGAACTAAGCTTACACTATGTTATGTAACAGGTTACTGTGAGGACTAAGGGCTAGTATGTTGAAAAACAATTAGGAAATCTGTTCTGGATTGGATAGAACAGCCAGAATGAGGTGCAGAATAAAACATAAAAACAAGAAAGTAGAGATCTACTGGGCACAGATGCAGTATATGTTGACTGTATTGGTAGACACATAGGTATGAAAACCTAATCCCACAGCCAGAGCTGCATAGAATCAGATTTGCCAAAAAATAAAAGCTATCAGAGGAGGGAGAGCATTGAAGGGATTTGTGTGCTAATTTGGATTTATAATGTAAAGCTACACTTGTTATTGAGTTACAGTACGTGCTTTTATCAAAACAAAGAGTACAGAGAAATCCTAGGAATTAGATATTATTATATTAACAATTGGGCTAAAAAAGTCTGCCACATTTGTGCAATTAATTGATCAGAATATAATCCTACTGGCAATACATTTCACATATTGATACAAAGAGATGAAGAGTCAAGAAAGGTAGATACTGCTACCAGTATTGAATGACATTTGTATACCTGCAGTTTGTTGCGCTTACTTTTATTATGAATGAAAATAAAATTTAAAATCCCTGACATAACTGAAAACCTGATTTTAATTTTTCAAGTTAATTTTTTGGGCAGTACAACTTCTGATATAAAATTTAATATGCAATAGGAAGCCTACCTATGTAGTTTTGGAAATCAGTGTAAGTAACACAATGAACATTATTTTGTATCAGCATGCTAAGGAGGACACAGGAAACCAAAGGCTTGGACAAATTTGGGTCTTGGGGTTTTTTTTATACAAATGAATTGCAAAAGTTCTGTAAACAGATTTTCTGTCCAAACACTAGCAAAAGACTGGGATAATCTGAATTGCTTTTTACCTGTCCACTTCAATGACTTTCTTCTTATTAATAACACCATCACAGCTACCCTTTATTTCTGTATAAGCAGGAAGTATACAAGCTAGAATCTATTCCTTCTTGAAGATCTTATGCAACTCTCAATAGCACCAGAGCTCACATCATCTCATATACTGAGATCAGACTAAAAAGAATACAAACTGTACACAGATAAACCTAGATTATCATGCTTTAAGATAAAGTTTAAGGTTTTGAATTTAAATCAAGAAATGCAAAAGTTAAGGGTGAAAGTGAAACCACAATTCTATCTCCTGGTTTATATGCAACACAATAGTTTTTATTTATATAGTTAGATGCTACTTTTCCAAATACAAAATTTTTCCTACAAGCTTAGATATACATGCATAGCCCCTGCAATACATTTTTTCAATTCTTTCATATTTACACTAGCTTCATCCAAATGGTCTAATAAATATTTCTTGATTTAAATTTTGTGAATATAAATGGTTATGTATCTATTAGGAAGTATACATTAAATTAGGGAACTTGTTTCCTTTAAGGAAAGGTACACTTCTATACTTATTATTACAGTGTATCACAAGCCTTATCTCACAAAACACACTTAGGACTTGCTTTTGCTCCCACTGAAGTGAAGTCAGTCAGTCAGTCAGTGTAACATCTGCTATTGACAATAGGACAAAAACTGAGCATTTTGAATTGTATTAATACTAATGTATTTTTTTATGTTTTCTTGTCTCTTATGTAGAAGTTACCCTAGTCTGTATTTTTCATAGGAACTATTGCAAACAGCCTTAAAGTTCAAATACTACTCACTAGATTATGTTTTCTTTATAACACAATCTTGTTTTCTTTACAAGATCTGTACACAAAATCTTATGGGAAATTTATACTTGTATATTAACGATTGTAATGTTAAAATTTTATTTCACAAGAACAAGAAAACTGTAAAATTAATTTTAAGTTCATATTCAAAATGTTGAATTTCCAGCTTAAGTAGTGGTAGTATATTTATGGTAGGTGTGTCAGCAAAGCACTAAACAGCTTTACCTCAAAGTTTCATACATCACTTCTGGGCAGAGAACAAGCATGGAAATTTTCAATCCAAACATGAAGGTTTCTGATAGATAGGAATAACTGAACTCAGGGAATTAATGAAAGTTTTGAAGTAACTGTAACTATAACAGTGGGCTAATAGAACACACAATACAATTATACTGGCATTTCACATATACATGCATCCACAAATTCTTTGTTACTTTCAAATTTTAAAACAGAATATATTTCCTAATTAAAAAAAAATAGATATCACCATGGAATTTCACAATATTTCATCTTTCACATACTATCCATGTGCGGACTATTATAATCACCTATTTACAAATTCAGATACCTACAGTAAAAATGAAGGTTAAATTATAGTACTTAAGCAGTCTCATTATTTTCCATTTAATATCTTTTGGAAAATCCTACTGAAACTAATTGATACTACTATACAGATGATTTTTTAATTTTCTAGTATTGTAAAGTTATTTTCCAATAAAGAAAAACAAGGTTACTTACCAGTAACTGTTGTTCTTCGAGATGTGTTGCTCATATACATTCCAATATAGGTGTGTGCGCGCCCCGTGCACAGATTCTCGGAACTTTTTTCCCTAGCAAGCCCCGCAGGGCCAGCTCAGGCGCCCCCTGGAGTGCCGCGCTCATGCCGCGGTATAAAGGGCGCTGCTGGCCCCGCGGGTCCCCAGTCCCTTCTTTCTGCCGACTCCGACAGTGGGGACGGGGGGTGGGTTTGGAATGGATATGAGCAACACATCTCGAAGAACAACAGTTACTGGTAAGTAACTTTGTTTTCTATCTTCGAGTGATTGCTCATATGCATTCCAATATAGGTGATTACTTAGCCATACCTTGGAGGTGGGTAGGAGTTATTGGTGACCTGCTCTTGACAGCACGGCTCTGCCGAACCCTGCGTCCTCCCTCGCTTGTTCCACGATGGCGTAATGCGACGTGAACATATGGACTGACGACCAGGTCGCTGCCCTGCAGATGTCCTGCAGGGGAACCCGCTCCAGGAAGGCTGCGGAGGAGGCCTGGGCCCTAAGTTGAGTGTGCCCTCACCGCACCTGGAAGGGGCACCCCTGCCTGCTCGTAACATGCTTTGATGCAGGCAGTAATCCAGTTGGAGATTCGCTGGGTGGAGACAGGTGAGCCTTTCATCCTGTCCGCCACAGCCACGAACAGCTGTGTCGACTTCCGGAAGGGCTTGGTCCGCTCGATATAGTAGGCCAAGGCTCGCCTGACATCCAGCGAGTGTCCTCTCCTTTCCTCCTCCGAACCGTGGGGTTTTGGAAAGAACACAGGAAGGAAAATATCCTGATTACAGTGGAACTGGGACACCACCTTAGGCATAAATGCCGCGTGGGGCCTCAGCCGGACCTTATCCCTGTAATGGCCACCAGGAAGACTACCTTCCAAGACAAGAGAAGAAGGGAGCATGTGGCCATGGGCTCAAAGGGGTGTCTCATCAGCATGTTAAGGACCAAGTTGAGGTCCCAGGGCGGCACCGGGTCCCGAACCTGAGGGAAGGTCCTCTCCACCCCCTTAAGGAACCTAACTGACATGGGGTGAGAGAATAGGGACTGCCCATCCATCGGCTGGTGGAAAGCCGAAATGGCTGCCAGGTGTACCTTGAGGGAAGCCAGGGCCAAGCCTTGCAGCTTAAGCTGCAGCAGGTACTCTAAGATAGCCTGTATGGGTGAGAAACTCGGCTGTAAACCTCTCAATTTTGCCCACCCCGAAAACCTCCTCCACTTTGCTCTGTACGTAACTTGCGTGGATGGTTTCCTGCTGCCCAGGAGAACCTGCTGGACTTGTAGGAAACAGGCCCTCTCTCCCTCCGTCAGCCACAGAGTCTCCAGGCAGTAAGGTGGAGGGAGTCCAGGTCCGGGTGCAACAAGCGCCCCTGGTCTTGGGAGATCAAGTCACATCGTCTGGGTAGCGGAATCGGCTCGGTGATGGAGAGGTCGAGCAGCATGCTGTACCAATGCTGTCTCAGCTACGCTGGGGCGATAAGGATGATGTTCGCCCTGTCCTTCTTGATCTTGAGAAGGACTTGGGGCAGGAGCAGGATGGGGGGGAATGCGTACATTAGGTCCCCTGTCCAGTCTATAGGAATGCATCGGACAGCGAGCCCGGCTCGCGACCCCTGAGTGAGCAAAACCTCGGGCATTTCCTGTTCCAGGCTGATGCGAACAGGTCTAGATGGGGAACACCCCACCTTTGGAAGATTAAAGTCACTATGTCCTGGTGTAACGACCAGTCGTGGCAGGGTGAGAATGACCTGCTGAGGCGGTCCGCCTCGTCGTTCTGGACCCCAGGGAGGTGAGAGGCAGATAAGTGAAAATCGTGCTCACCGCAAAATCCCACAGCCGGATAGCTTCCTGGCAGAGAGCCGAGGAGCGTGCCCCCCGTCTGTTCATGTAGAACATAGCTGCCATATTGTCCGTGAGGACCTGGACCACCCTGCCCTTCAGGAACTGAAGGAAGGCCTTGCAGGCCAACCAGATTGCTCTGAGCTCGCGTACATTGATGTGCAGAGCCCTTTCTTCTGGTGACCAAAGCCCCTGGGTGCCCCGGTTGCGACAGATGTGGGCTCCCCATCCCATATCGGATGCATCTGTGATGAGCGTCACTGATGGGGCTAAGTCTCTGAACGGGACGCCCATCATCACCTCCCTTGGGTCCCTCCACCAATTGAGGAATGACAGCACCTGTGGGGGAACCATGACCACTCTAGTTAGAGAATGTCTGTTTGGCACATATACCGAGGCTAACCACGCCTGAAGAGGCCTATGCCTAAGGCGGGCCAGCCTCACTACATACGTGGAGGCTGCCATATGTCCCAACAGCTGCAGACAATGTCTGGCCGTCGTCATGGGGGACATGTGGAGATCGGAGATAATGGCCGCCATTGCCTCGAATCGAGTCTGCGGGAGGAAGGCTCTGGCCTGAACAGCATCCAATGTAGCCCCAATAAAATCTATACATTGTACTGGAGTGAGTGTGGATTTCTGTTCATTAATAAGCAACCCAAGTCTGGTGCATATCTCGCAGGTGAGGTGTAGACTATTTCTCACGTGGGTCCTCGACTTCCCCCAGATCAGCCAATCATCTAGGTAGGGGAAGAACTGTACCCCACTGCGACGCAGGTGGGCCACCACCACAGCCATGCATTTAGTAAAGACTCTGGGTGCTGAGGAGAGCCCGAAGGGTAGGGACCGAAACTGGTAGTGTCGCCCGGCTACCATGAACCATAAGAACCTCCTGTGGGCAGGTAATATAGAGATGTGGAAGTACGCGTCCTTCAAATCCAGGGCAGCGTACCAGTACCCAGGGTCTAGGACCGGAATGATCGTGGCGAGGGAAAGCCTGCGGAATTTAATGCGTCTGATATACTTATTCAGACGACGTAGGTCCAGGATGGGTCTAAGGCCCCCTTTCGCCTTGGGGATCAAAAAATATCTAGAATAAAATCCCGACCCTCTTCGGTCACCAGGACTTCTTCTACCGCCCCCAGCTCCAGGAGTGACTCAATCTCCCGCACCAGGAGTTGAACGTGGGCAGGGTCCGCGATGGGGGAGATCCTAGGAGGAGAGTCGGGGGGGAAGGCCATGAATTGGAGGGTATAACCCTTGGCGATCACCTCTAGGACCCACCGGTCCGTAGTAATGGCTTCCCATTCCGTAAAGAAGGGACGAAGCCTATCTGCAAATGGTCGGTTAAGATCCCGGGGAGGAGTACTACCCTCCTGCACAGGATCAAAAACGTTTATTAACATTACCCCCTTTAGAAGGCCCTTGCTGGCCACCAGCAGAGGACCCTTGCCGGCCTCCTCTGTTGGGCCCACAATAGCGCTCGCGACCTCTCCTCTGCTGGGCGGGTCGGGGAGCCTGCCTAGGTAGGGGTGGCGGCTGCCTCTGGGCTTGTGGCCGGGACTGCCGTCTTGAGGCCTGGGGGGGTATACAGCCCGAGGGACTTCAGGGTAGCCCGAAAGTCCTTAAGGGCATGCAGTTTTTCACCTGTCTTTTCTGAAAAGAGCCCTGAGCCGTCGAAGGGCAGGTCTTGTATGGCCTGTTGAACCTCCTGGGACAGGCCGGACGCCTGAAGCCAAGAACAGCGGCGCATGACGACAGCGGAGGCCATCGCCCTGCTAGTAGTGTCCTCCGCGTCGCTGGCAGACTGCAGGGCCGCGGTTGCCACCGCCTCCCCCTCCTGCAACACCGTGGCAAAATCCACCGCTTGGTCAGGAGGTAACGTGGCTGCAAATCTTTGCATAGAGGCCCAGTGGTTTAGGTTATATTTGCCCAAGAGGGCCTGGTGGTTCGCTACTCTAAACTGCAAGGCTGCACTAGAGTAGATTTTTCTCCCAAATAAGTCCAGCTTCCGGCCCTCCTGGTCTTTGGGAGTATTCCCCTGGTTCCCCTGGCGGTCTCTTTGATTGGCCGCATCGACCACCAAAGAGCCTGGCGCAGGGTGGTTGTATAAAAACTCAAAAGGTTCCTTGGGGACATAGTATTTCCTCTCTACCCCCTTGGAAGTGGAAGGTAGGGAGGAAGGGGTCTGCCAGAGGTTCCTGGAGATCTTCATAACCCTGTCATTGACTGTCAGGGTTGCCCTTGATGGCCCCACAGAGCTTGAGGGCCCAAAGAGACATGAGCTTAAACTCCATGCCCAAGTTCTCAGCTGCCCTTTTCAAGAGGTCCTGATGGGCGCGGAAATCGAACAGGGGAGCCCTGTGATCTCTGGCCGCCGCATCGCCCGGGGATGAGGAGGAGGATGGAGGTATGAGTCCAGTGGAGGGTCCCTCCCCTGGCTCAGAATCCTCCTCTGAGACCTGCCCCTGTGTTTTAGAGAGTGGGGGTACTGGAGGGGCCACCGCAGATTGTAGGGACACTGACCCTTGGGCCATAGGAGCATTCCACGGTCCCCAATATGGCCACTGCCATGGCCCTTGGCCCCAACCCGGTGGCTGCAGGGGAAGTGGCTGCTGTCCCGTAGCCTGTTTGCCTCCAGAACCTCCCATGCGTCGCTTGCCCCTCCGACGTGGAGAGCGGCTGGACGACGACGATGTCAACCGGTGCCGACGTCTGCGGTGCCGGCGGGAGGACAAGACCGGGGAAGACGACGATGTAAAGGACCTGCCCCTACGTTGAGACGACTTGCGGTGCCGCTTTCCCCCTCTAGAGCGGGAGCGGTGCCGGCGGTGGTGATGCTGAGGAGATTCTGTCCTCCCAGTCGTCGGTGCCGGGCCCATCGGCGCCGGCGTAATGACCGGGGCCGGCATGGAAGGAGGCTCCCGGATTTTCGGTGCCGCTGGTCGTGGGCTGCTGTCCCCTGATATACCGGACAGAGACCGGGACCGGTGCCGGGATGGGCTCCGCACCGGAGTTTGCGAGCCCGAACTGCTGCCCTTGTCGGGGTCGGAG
Organism: Emydura macquarii macquarii; assembly: GCF_026122565.2. NCBI lineage: Eukaryota > Metazoa > Chordata > Testudines > Chelidae > Emydura > Emydura macquarii. The sequence continues at coordinate 3,929,855 of NW_027133377.1, forward strand.
CTGGACCGACGGCGACTCAGGCGATGGACTCGGGACCGCCCACGGTGCTGCGGTGCCGAGTCGCTCGACGACCTAGAGTCGGAGCTCGGAGGGGAGCCGACGCTCTCCACCCTCCATGACCGTGTGGATGGAGACCTAGATTGTGAACGTCTCCACCCACCGGGACCACCCAGCGCGGGTTTGCCCCGAGACGCAGGTCCCTTGCCCCTCAGCCGAGGCGGGGACGGAGGCGTAGGCATGGCCATGAGGGCTCGTGCCGCAGTAAACGCCTCCGGCGTCGACGGCCCTTGCAGGTGCACTCCCCCACCTGCAGGAGTCGGGGGAGGCAACCCGCGTGGAGACACCGGGGCCGGAGTGATCTCCACGGCCCGTGGCTGGGGTGCCTCCTTACTTGCTCCTTGCTGCGGTAGCAGGGAGGAGTCCTTAGTGCGGTCAGGGACCGTGCCGTCTTCTTTGGCACCTTTGGTGCCTGTATCGGTGCCGAGGACGGTGCCGGTGGAGGGGTGCTCCGCACCGACGACACACTCGGTGCCGACGGTGATCGAGATGGCTCGGATGCTGGTCGGAGCACTGACTCCATCAAAATCACCTTCAGCCTCACGTCTCTTTCTTTTTGAGTCCGAGGCTTGAAGGACTTACAGATCCGGCACTTGTCTCGTCTATGTTGCTCCCCGAGGCACCGGAGGCAACGGTCATGTGGGTCGCTGACCGGGAAGGCTTTAGCACAGAGGTCGCAGTTCTTAAAGCCTGAAGAGCCCGGCATGGCTCCAAGAAAAGGAACCCCGTCAGGGGTACTTCTCTCTAACACTTAACTATTAACATTATCAACAACTACTGAACACTAAACTCTAAAGAACAGTCAGTATAACAAGCTAGGGTACGAGTGCTACTTGCAGACAGCAAGAGGCAATAGTTCTAGCAACCGTCACAGGCGGAAAGAAGGAACTGGGGACCCGCGGGGCCAGCAGCGCCCTTTATACCGCGGCATGAGCGTGGCACTCCAGGGGGCGCCTGAGCTGGCCCTGCGGGGCTTGCTAGGGAAAAAAGTTCCGGGAATCTGTGCACGGGGCGCACACACACCTATATTGGAATGCATATGAACAATCACTCGAAGATAGAACAAAAATTATGACATCTTTCCCAATTAAGAAAGTTACTGGTACATGAGAACTAGGAATTTTGTTAGATTGTAAATACATTTTTAAAATCAGTTTTCATTCACTCTTTTAAAAAGATAGTCACAGATTCCTACAGTCCAAAATTAAAATTAGTGTCCCCAGTGTTCTTTTAAAATCTCCTAAAATCTTTCAGGTAATACCTGCATGATTTTTGAGACATAGGGTCATCATTACTTTTTTTTGTATTATTGATGTAAGTCTTAATTATAGATCATTGTTCTTTAACAGATCATAATTAGTATAAGCATTCACTTAACTCCCTGAGCTTGCCATTGTTTTAGGTTTTACCAATATAAGCAGGACACACACCTGTTGCTATCACCTCAAATTGTAACATCAGTAGTAAACCACTTTGTCATTTGCAAGGATGAAATTTCAAGAGAGAGGAGATTCTATTTCATATCATTCACCTTTAAACACAGCCAGACAAAAAGTTAGCACTAACATTTCCATAAATCCACTAGGAAGCTTTCTCCTCTAGTAAATACTGCATCTTTATTAGTCACACTTCTGATTCGTCACAGTTAACTAATGATGAATAATGCCTTTTCTTTACTTCTAGACAGGAACATTTATCTTTATATGCTACTCTGTGATAAATGTAGGCTTAAGTGGTGCATGGGCACTATGCAGGTCCTCTGCTTTCCATGTTTTTCATGTAGAGTCTGTATTTCAGCTTATAATAATAAATAATAATAATGGGAAGGGTTAAGGGAGATTAAAGGCCCTCAAGAGAAAATAATGAAGCAGCTACTTTAATACATCTTTCTCAGGTGAAAGGTTTTTTAAAAAGAAATTCCAGCCCCACAGACTAAGAGAGCCTTCACGCCTTCTTCACACTTGGGGCTATATGGAAGAATGGAGATTATCACAGACCTCAGATGTGGAGAGACATCTCAGTATGACATGATCAGCCAGCATCTTCAACAGTGTCAAGAGCCATGTTTGTCTCCACTAGTAGTAGGTTAGTAAGATCATGGAAATTTTAACCTTTGCAAGCAGAGCAAAAATATTCCTAAACATTTATCCTTAGTGTTCTGGCAAAAGCACTAGAAAGAGATCACATTGATGGAAAACTACTGATTGTTTTTAACATGCAATTGCACACAGATCTTTCTCTGGTGTGTCCTTCTCAAGAAAGCTCTGATTCACTACATTGGCCCAGAAGCGTAGGTCCAATACTTATTATCTTAAACTGGTTTTATAAGCTTAAATCAGTCAAACTATATCATCCTTTCCTGCTATATAAATAGAAACCAGGAGCATCGAGGGAATCTGTCCAATCTCATGTTTAAACAAACCAATACAAAAAAAACAATTGACTGTTTAAGCAAAATATGGTGGCCTGATAACACAGTAACTCCTATCCCTAGCTCATAGGACATCCACCACCCAGATGAGATGGGAATGTGTGGTTTCTGATCACTGAGCCTTTGGGCCTAATGAGCGTTCCTCCTGTGAACACATGGTTACTTATACTATTGTTTGTGGCCATCGGGTTATTACTGATACGCGCTGACTCCAGCAAAGCCTGTTTTAGATCTGCAATGGGTCATAGATATTTTCCTGTGGTGGGAAGGCTTTGAATTGTGCCATGTCAACCCCTTCAGTACTCCAGTTACAGCGGGGGAACAAGGTGAGACTGCAGGTAGTTTATTTTTAATCCTAGTGACTCCAGCTCCCCAATAGGCATAGAAATACATTCTAAAGTGTTCATTTGACTAGTCAGTTACCTAGATAGAGGAAAACAAATTCCAATCCTATGTAGAAATACAGTCACTATTGCCAAACATACATATAGTGTTAGCACTCACCAAAAGAGCAGTACTAAGATTTGGTGGCATTGTTACTCTATAAGACAGTGGTTCTCAACCTTTCCAGACTACTGAACGTCTTTCAGGAGTCTGATTTGTCTTGCATACCTCAAGTTTCACCTCACTTAAAAACTTCTTGATTACAAAAATCAGACATAAAAATACAGAAGTGTCACAGCACACTGTACTGAAAAATTGCTTCTCATTTTTACCACGTAAAATAAAATCGATTGGAATACAAATATGGTACTTACATTTCAGTGTGATACTTGATCCTGTTTTTCACTTGTGAGCCTTGTCTGAAGTATAAGCCCCAAGTGGCGCAACTAAAGCATGTAACTTAGCTTCATGGGGCCCCGTGTGGCATGGAACTCCAAGCAGTTGCTCTGCTGGTCATCCCCTAATGCCGACTCTGCACTTGTGACCCCCACGCAAACCCATCCCGTGACCCGCCAGGGGTTGAAACCCCCAGGTTCAGAAACCCTGATCTGCATGAGTTGAATACCCCTGAGAACCACTGCCATAAGAAATCTAAATCTATTCCTACCTGCATGTAAACATCTGTCAATTTCTGCATGACATCCTTTAGGAGAAACATGACTGTTTCCAGAGATGCCATCTTGAAGTTTTCTTGCAGATAAAAATTTGAGGTCACAGAAATAGCCTTTTTTTTTTTTTTTTGGCAGCTATCAAGTAGTACCTAGAGTAAAATCCTCTCTCTCACTTGCTCAGGGGCATAAAGTCAGTGGCATTCTTTACTTCAAGGAATTGCATTTTCTGCAGCTTCTCTTCTCAAAACTGTTGACTCAGAGAGGCAACGTGGATTAATGACTGCACCGCATCTTAAGCGGGGTCATGGGTGGGAGGCGGAGGGGTTGTCTGGCTTGTTGGTGGGAAGAGTGTAATGCTTTATAGGCAGGGGTTCAGAAAGAGAGGCCCAGAAGCTGCTGTGAAAGTAGATTGGTCAGAAGCATGGTAACACAATGACTGGGAGGGCTGGGGAATTGATAAAGGGCAAGCCCACCTTAATCCTAGGAGGAAGATAGGTAAGGTCCCAGCAATGGGATGACTGGGGGACCTATATGGAAAAAGTGTGGGCCCCCCCCAGTTAGATACTAAAATGAAACAAGCTGCACTGTACACTTTTCTCTGCCAGGTAGTCCCCGACATCTAGTAATAAAGTTGTGGCCTGATTAAAAATCACATCAAGTGTTTCTTGTCCTTTCAGTATAACCGGCCAATCTTCCAAAGCAAGTTCTATAGCTCCAATGAATGATCCTGAAGTGACAGAAGCCTCAGAAGATAAAAGCACTGCCTCTGACAGGTAGGGCCTCAAAGGTGCACAATTGCCAACACGAAGTACACTTCAAAACATTTCAATATCATAAAAAATGTTGCTATTGTTAATGAGGGAGCTTAGGAATCTGACTTTGGCAGCGGGTGACCATGTGCTTGGAATTGAGAAAATAATATTCAGTGATTTTGCTTTCACACCTACTGTAAAAGTTTAGATTGGAGCCCCTCTGTTGTTTAATAGGGGAAATTTGTAAGACAGACCCCAATAAACTAAGGATGTCTTTTTGTCTGTCGTTGTGAGCCTAGCCTGCATCGATATTTCCAACAGTCAGATCCTCTAAAGAACTTGTTGGGAAAAATGTTTGAGAGCTGCTGAGTAGACTTCACATCTAGGGCACTGCATCCAGGATTAGACAACTTGTGATAACATCTGTGAGCATATTTCACACCTGAGCCAGTCATAATAGGCTCCGAGGTACCTGTTACAATAGTCACGTCTATCTACAAGGGACAATGGCTCCATCCAGGAACACTTCTTAAAGATGCTAAACAGAGATATTAAAAAAAGTGCATGGAAAAAGTAAAGCAGGTCATGATTACAAAAATCATTTAAGCAAAGGCCAAGTGAAAAAGGAACGAAGGGCCCTCCTCCCTCGAAACTACATCAGCAGTTGAACTGGCCACAGGCTGCAACACAGATAGCTTTTACATTGGCCATGCTCACAAATGAACTGGTGACTACAGCTGCAAGTGATATGTACATTCCACTACAAAGTCTGATGCAGGATGCACCTTTCTAAAACAACATTTTAGTGCTTTGAATTCAGGTAGTTCCTGGTCTTGGCTGTGCACAGCAGCATGAACCTAAAAGCCAGGCTTGATCAAAACTGTGTAATCCTTTTTTTAAAAGATTCAGTACTATTTTAAAGACAATAACATTTTCCAATAGCATAAAAAGCATTTGAAATGATAAACTCTGCTGTCATGCTAATATGCCAGAATTATTTTTCAGTACTAATTAAAAAATTGATTCAGGATTATGACCGTGCTTAACCCTGTACTAAGAAAATATATGTATGCTCATATGATAGGAACCACAATCCACGAACAATACATGATTAATAAAATATTCAAGTTACCTCAAGAAACCTCATTTAGAAATTGGAAATAATCATGTTTGCTATTAAAATGAAGTTCTTTGAGAAACTATATTGGCTGATATCAGTACTGCTATCAGTGGTATTTTTGCCAGGCTTGTCGCTTAATTAAGAAGTATTTAGCTCCCCCAGAGTAGAGATTTGAAAAGCTCTGGGACTTCTTAATTTTGTGGTATCAGGATGTAATGTCTCCTGACAACTGTTATACTCTCCCTTGCTAGAAGAAACAGCATATGAGAATCAAATCTTCACTGACAAAGAATGCTTCCAGCTACCATGTATTTGGTGCTGATATACAAACAGACAACAGAGCAAGTGGCAGTGTGAGAGTGAATAAATAAAATTAAAAAAACAAAATAAGAGTAGTCATTCCTAAGGACCCATAACACACAAATTTGCTTCTTGCGGAATGCAAATATAAAAGATAATTGCTAATGTGAATAAGCACAATTTATTATGGTTTGTTTAAAAAAAAAATCACAAAAACAAGAACTAGAAAAAAAATCCAGTTTTCTAACATCTGTCAGTACACATTGTAACTAAAGTAATTTGATTCCCTAAAACCCAAAGCTTATGGAAGTTTTATCACAACTATAATTAAACACTTTACTAATATTTTTTTTCATCTCTATAGTAAAAATGTATACAATCCAAATTATGAATTATCCATGTCTCTGTATTTGCTGCTACATTACTTTGCTTACTTTGCTTTGGCAGATGCACTAAGCAAAATCAGATTCTAACAGTTTGACCTCTCTCACTTCTTATGTTCTCCAGGGCATAATGAAACCCAAGATACAATCCCACAGCAGTTAATGAAGCTTAACCTCACACCCTCTTAATTACCAATGCATTACACCAACTATAGACATCATACTCCTCTCTAAGCTATTTTACAATGCTACAGAAGTACTACTGTGCTATTATTTAGCACCATAATCCAGGCTGTATGTGAAATCCCTCTTAAATAAAATCCTTTGAACCTTGCGGGTTTTAATAACTGTATAATTAATACTAAAGAATCTTAAACATTATCTATTCATGTATCAATAAATAGGTTGTTCAAAATAGCTTTATTTTAAGTGTATTTTGCAAAGCAGTTACTGCCACAGGTATGATTACAGAATGTTTGAAAGAAAAGAAAAAACTAAAGGGAGTATGACTCACAGTTGATCTCCATTTGCAATGATATTTAAATACTCAGTTTTAAAGCCACACAAATATAAGTGCTTCTTCGTTATGTTAATTTTTAGCATTTAAAGGATACCAGGTGGGCAGTCAGAAAGGGTAAATACTTTGTTTTACTAATATATTACATAATTGCTATTTTAAACAAACAAAATCAAGGAGGATTCCATTTCTTTCTGGAAAATATATTGAAGACAAGTACTATTGTTCAAGAATACAAGTGATTGGATACAGAATGTCCACCAATTTAGCTTCCCCCCCCGTACATTACTTCATTTCCATTTCCAGGTGAGACTTAGTTTTCTGAACATTCATAGTAGAGAATGGATGCCAATAGAAGATAAATCTGAATCAGAGGGGAAAAAATCCTCCCTTTCATGTATTCAAAGATGTTAACTAAATGGAAGTTTGCCAGTGACTATAGTGGATCTGTGACCAGAGAGATTGTCTCACTTTGAAAAAGTGTCTTCTCTTCAAGAGCACACATATGTAAAATCTATGGGCTAAGAATCATGTACACCTCTTTTTCATAATTTCCTGTCACTATAACTCTTTTTAAGAAAATGTAAACTAGAAATACATAGGGGAGGTTAGATTATCTCTTTTTTCTTTCAATATTCTCTGAATTAGTTCAGGAAAAATCTCAGCAGAACAGGATGAATAAAAAATAAAATAAAATAAAAAGGAGAACACCACAGTAGGAGTAACAAGGGCAGTCTGGATGAAAAAGCTGAAGGTGTCTGAGGCCCAAATCCTGAAAAAAGCTATGTACGTGCTGAGCTTTCAGGATGTCAGTAATTGCAATGACTACAAAGGGATTATTCATATGCTTAAAGTTAAACATGTGTTTAAATCTTTGTAGGATTAGAGCCATAGAGAAAGTGTTTTTCCTTATTTCCCTCATTATTACTAAAATGATAATGTACATGGTATAAATAATCACTTCAAGAAAGCATATGAATGAAGTATTTACTTCATTGTCACAAGCCATATAATACCTATTTCATCAGAAAAAAGTGTGACAGCTCAGTTTTCCACTGTGTTGATCACTGCAGGTAGGAATGCTTTTTTGCAAATTGTTTGAATTTTTATTGGAAACAAATATTGTCCCTCTGCCTGAGTGGCAGTACTGCCCTTATTATCATCATTTTTGGTTAATCCATTTATTTTTATTTAAAACTTGGTGAGAACTGAATCACAGATTTCAAGGCCAAAAGGGACCATTATGATCATCACTATGATGACCTTGCTGTAAAAAATGATTAGGTAAGATTGAGGTCATCTGAAATTAATGCACATGCCATTTGGCAAAACTGCTGCAGGATGAATAGTGTTGATCTAAACAGATTTTTAAAAAGTTTACACAGGACATTTTGAGGTAAACGAGTAGCACGAGTTATATTGCATCAATTGAACAGGCCAATTCTGAAAAGTTTGAATTTAAAATACAACTTAGTAACCTTTCAACATTTAATACTTAAATAAAACGCTGACCTAAATGTTTTATTGTTTCTATAATTTGGTCTTTTAATCATATTTTTTAGTTTATGTTTGGTAAGAATGTGTAATAATATGCTCAGCAATTACGTAAGTGATTCAATATTCTTGGATTTGACATTGTGATTTATAAATATCAAAATCTATAAACGAAGATCCAAAGAAAAGAAAATCCACTAAGCAATCAAATGAACAGCAATCAGGAAACCTGGAGTTTAAACCTAGACATTTCTTCTCTTAGTTTCCTTACATTGTTCGAATTATGGACTGAAACAAATCTGAACTCCTTCCTGCATGATCTTTGTTTAAAAAGGGCCTCAATGTTATTTTCCTTAAGAAAAACAAAGAACCTTTCCCCCCACTTTCACACTCATGCATTCCGTTTCACCTTCTAACAGTAGTACCTGGAATTAGATTTCTATATATGCGATAAACGTAATTGCTTACTATTGGCACTTGGAACCAAATAGCATATGGGACCTTTATCTTCACTTCTTCAGCAGCATGTTGCCATAGTTTTATGTAGCACTGTTATGACAGTGCAACCTTGTGTATTTGGCTGAGATGCACAATCTACTTAAGTCAGTAAGGTTTCAGAAGCATAACTCGTTACTAAAGATGTGAATGTGGAAATTCAGGGAGGAGAGAAGAAGTGGCATGCTCAAAAGAGCCTTAGAATTGAGAAGGTAGAACCTTTCCTATAAGCAGGAACTCTGGAGATGTATCAGCTGGGTCACTTTATAAGTTCATGCAATTTGAAAAGTATCGTCAGTCATCAAAATCTGCTTGTACACATTTTCCAATGATTCAGTGTATTTGATGTGCATCAAAATAATGACAACTAAAATGCCATCTTCTGAAGTAAACATGTATCCTTACTTTCATGCAGAGATCCTTTGGAATAGCAGACAGTGCAGACCACCATATTAAGTTAGGACATATAAATCCTAAAGAGATTAATTTGGAAGTCCTGGGCACCAGTCAGATTTCAGATTTGTCAAAGAGTACTCTTCCTTTAGATTAAAAGCTGTTTTAGCTGTATTTATTGGTTTGTCCACAAGGGGAAAATTTACTGGTATAGTTATATTGCAATAGTTTTAATTGTGTAACTCCTCATGTGGGCACTTAATGTGTTTTTTCCCTGGTTTAGCATATGTTGCTTTCGAAGCATATGCTAAAAGGCACTCATTCTGCAATAAAACTATCCACATGGGGAGCTGTTCTGATATAATCATAGTGATACAGCTATCCCAATAAATTTCTGCATGAAGACAAACCCTATGAAATCTCCAGTCTATGCCAAAGAAAGCAGTCTTTTTGTTCAATCAACACCAAGTAACCAAGTATTTTCAGATTTTTGCCCACTATATCTTCAATGTCCATTTCCTAGCCTGGATAAAAATCTTATTTAGTTTTAATTAAGGACTATAACAGTACTTCCACATAGTAACTGTGGGTGGGGTTTGCAGCTTGTGAAGATATACCTGTGTTAGATTCACTCCTATTTTTAGCTAACTACATAGATAACAGATAGTGCAGGTACGTCTACATGAGCCACAAATCACGCCTGCAGCTGCAGCATAGATATAAAGATGCCCTCATGTAAATGAGCTTTGTAAGTGCTCGGAGATATTGGGGGATAGGAGGAACAAGGAATGTAGTGAATCCAGAGCAGATTAGATATTTTTTAAGAGACCAGGCAATAGAGACATGCAAATAGATACCTTTGAGATTTCTGTGTGTTCTTGGACCGATAGCTCAGCAAATCTGGGAGAGGAGGCAAAGATTGCTTTAGGCCACCTTTCAGTTCATTATTCCCTGGGGCTGCCAGGAGTCACTTCAGTCTCAAACCTAACTTAGAGCAGATGCAGAGCTGTTCTATTTCCATTGGCTGCAGTGGCCTCCAAAGGGCTATTCAACAGATGGAGGGGGGAAATAAGTCAGTGAAACAGGGGTTGGTTGCGTAGAGTCAGTTACAACAGATTTACATTGCCTTGGGATTCTCCAGTTCATTTGCATGATTTTTCACTTCAGCTGTTTGAATACTGATAAAACAACAGGAAACAGAACACACACCCATAAGAAGTTATGTCTAACAAATCCCTGATACGGACTGCTAAAATAACTCCACCAAAGCGTCCTCATGTTGGTTTCTAATCATTTACAAAAGGTGTAAAGAAACAGAATTAGAGTTGATAATCACTAATCTATAGGTTTCCCAACAAGATATCCTTTTTAAAAAAATTACTGTATACTACTGCATACAAAGGGAGAACAGTGTTTTTATTTTATAGGTACAATTACCATCAAGGTAGAATTAAACAAAATTAAAATACTTGTAAACTTATCAAGCATTGGGGGAAATGTGAGTTGGAACCAGGATTTAATAGAAATTTCATAATTATAGCAATTAGGTTTTGGAAAAATCCTCTTATGCCATCCAGTCCACCTCGTTTTCAGGGTTGATGGCTCTTTGTAGCATAGCTTCAAACCAAGATTTTCAAAAATAAGGATCCTGATTTTCAGAAGATGCTGAACTTCCTCCCTCTTAAAATTAAACCTCTTTGAGGGATCTCAAATTGGATATCTTAAATCATTAAGTACTTTTGATAATGTTGGCTTTAGTGCTTTCTCCAGCCTAATTTTAAATAGGTCAAATAATTAGAAGTGGTGAAAGTGCTTACAGTAACTCTTCCATACGGTCTAGTGTTTTATTCACCAAGATATTTGTACTGCCATTCAATCTAAAGCTTTCTTGAGCTGCTTAGGCACAATTTTTTAGGTATTTTTAGACTATTTGAAATAATCATTCTACTTCCTTGTTAATACCTTATATTTCTTTCTTTTAATCTCTTTTAGAATCAGTGCTTCCCCATTCTCGATGCTCTTCTATGAATTCTCTTTAATTTATAGACATGTCTGATAAAGAAATGGGCGAGAGAGAGAGCAAGGGTGGAGTGAAACTACTTAAGTGAAGAGACTGAAAATGGAACAAGACAGTGATTCAAGTCCTTTGGTGATAGAGAAGGCAAAGCATGCAAGAACGGAAGGAAGCTTCCTGAATTAGAAACCTCTTCTTAAGGATATACATGCCAGAGCAGAAGAAATGCGATCATGTGGGCCTCACCAGTGGTGAAAAATGTAAATATATCCAAATCATGCATCTTTGAGTGCTTTAGGTGGCGAGGGAAAAAAAGGAAAAGAATGACAGAAAACCAAGGAGTATCAGAAGATTGTAGAAAATGTGGCACTAGATTTAAAAAAAGAAGAAAAGAAAGAAATCAGAAACCCTGGTGATCCTACAAATCTAGCCTCAATTCATAGTAAAACATCAAAAGAAATACTTAGAGAAACAAAGTCATTCAACACATAGAGATTAACCAAATCATAAGGAACAAACTGGATGAGTCAGGAACAAACCATGTTAAACACGAGGGTTTTTTTTCAATAAAATAGCAATACAAGGTGCTGAAAAGAACTGCAACAAATGTAGTATCTGGATTTTGGCGCTGCATTTGATACAATGTCACAATCATACTTACAAAATAAACATAAATTAGCTCAAATACAACACTTAATTCTTGATTTCTTTTATACCAGTTTTTATTCCCCTTTTTTAAAAGCAATTATCCTATTCCTTCAATTGAAAAATTACTAAAGCAAATGGATTTTCACCTATTCTATTATTCATAGATTACCAAATTACAAACTTTATTAGTTTTATTTAAAAAAACGTTATGATGACATTTGGACTATTTTCATAGAGCCGTTTGCTTTGTTTAATTTTTGGTTCATTCTATTTTTTGCACTTTATTATATACCTTATATGTATTCTAGGGAAAGGATGGGTGGGGGGAAACAAGAAAAGAAAGTAAAAAGAAAAAACAAAGGAAGAGAGAGGGAGGCAAGGGGGAAGAGAAGGAAAGAATGGGGAGAAGGAAGGAAGGATAAAGAGAAGCAAGAAGGACAAGTGAATCTAGGCTGAAGAGAAGCAACTGTGAGGAGGCGGTGGGAAGCGGCTGGTGCAAGTAGCCAGTTGGCACATGAGAAGAACGATGACAATAGAACTGTAGAAAACAGTTTGACGACATCATCTGTGTCCAAATATGCCTGCTGCTGAAAATGCTTCTGCAGCAGTGTCTCTGATTGGCTTTACCATGTAGTTTCTTTCTTTCCTGAGTCCATATAGCTAGAGGGTAAAGATGGGGTCCTAATAACCCTTCCCTACCCTTAATTATAGAGGTATCTTCCCCACACAGTTCTGGGCTGGAAGGTCATTGTGGGGAAGGGGTAGCCCCCAGCTGGGTCTCATCTTTCTTTTCCCCCATGCGCTGCAGTGTTTGCTGAAAGGACTTCAAGCTGGCTTGAATCTAGGACTCCCAGGTTGGTACTACCCATTGGTGTTACTTCTAGTATATTTTTAACAGTGGTTTACTTTTCAAATCTGTCCTACCCTGACACATACTATATAGATTGGCGTAATAAACTGATTGGATTTTTAGAATATGGCAATTGCAGTGAAAGAAGAGAATGGGTCTAAAACACAAACAAAATATTTCATTTTTCCCCCCAGGGTTACATATAAAAACTTTAATTTCAAGCTTAACTTTACTCATTTTTCAGTAACAAATTGTATTAAACACATTAAAATGTAAAATGGCAATTTCACATTCCCACTGTAATCAAGTTCAACAAAGGTTTGACTCAGTCTTTTATTTTATGATTTCTTACATAATGGAAGTGAAGTATACCATAATAAATCTTCCAACACAAACTCCTAACACTATGTACACTTATGGTGGAGAGTTGTCTTTTAGATAAGTGTATTGACTGAACAGAAATGCTCTGAAATGTTTAAAATATCCTGTTGAAAACATCATGTATATTGTTCTATAGGATTTTCTAGAGGGGTGTAATTTTTAGTGTTACATCTTTAATGCTGACTTCCTGAAGGAGCTTTGACTACAATAGGCATGAATATGTTTTGAAAAGGATGATGGATAAATTGCTGGGTGGTAATATAATATATCTTCGGCAGCTGATGGGGGCTTTTTATCCTCTACTTGTCTTTTAGTTATACAGTTTTAAGATAATTATGGTCTAAAAGATTGCCTTTTCCCCTTTCAAGTACCAGCAATATTTGTCTTGGTTATAGGTTCAAGAAACACCCAATCATATATCATAAAATTAATGCAAGGCAATTACAGCATTTAACATTGCACTGTAGATATAAATGTTCTTAATATCCTTGTTTTGGTGAATCATTTGCTGGGTTAGTTGATGGTGACAGGTTTTTAAAATGCAATAGTTTACTGAAATATTCGTTAAAACTATAGTACGCTGAAATCATTGCCTGAATTTTATCTAAAGAAAACTAACCTAGTTTGTATAACTCATTGTTTAAGAGAGTTAAAATCTTTGTCTTTCCACTCCTTGTACTCCTTGTGCACTCTACAATCCCCACATTATTTGAAGGTTGGTTGAACAAAATTCTTAGTTAAACAAATGTTGGAATACCATTAAAATAAACTAAATATCAAAGGCCCTAAAACTGAGATATCCCTCAAAATGCATTCACAGGAAAATTTCTAATGAAGTTTCTTTGTATGATTCACAAATGAAACTGTACTTTGAATGAAAAACCAATGTTTAAAGATAAGAAATGCTGACATTAAATAATCATCATGTTTTCCGTAACTCTCCCTCCCCTTTCTAATAAATAAGGGTAGTACAGAATAATATATACTGACTTAAAACACTGAAATATAAAATGAAGAATTGTTAATGGTAAGATTAAGAGCTTTGATAATTACAAATCAGTAAAAATATAGCTATGTATAGTGAATGAGCACAAATGAGGTAATATTTAGGCCAAGGCTTTGGCAGGCATAAGCGTGGTTTTGCCAATTCTTTTACACAGAATTACTAATCTGCTTAAAATGATATTGTGACAGAACAAAGGTAACACATACTGGAAGAAGTAAGTAAAAGATACACAAAGATATAATGATAAATAAAAACCTCCTTTCTCTGGGAAAACCCAAAACAGTAACATGATCCAGAAACTGCAAATCCAGCAGGAAAAATACTGAAGTTGGGTAATTGAAGCTTGTGCATGGGTAATGTATGGGTTACCTAAATTCCAAAAGGTTGACGAATTAAAAGCTACTTGGATAAAGATTAAGTAATCTGTAACATAGAAATGTATAAAAAGTCTATGTGAACATGGGCCCGAACTGAAGAAACACCAAACCAGAAACTGGAGAATGGGACAGAAGGACCAGATCATGGGATCAGAGAAAGTGAAGACTATCATGGAAGGTGGAAAAACTTCCCAGTGCCTCAGAATGTGGTAACTTGGGCCCATTTACCAGTTTTGTCTTGTTTGTTATAAAATATATGTCCAGACACTAAAAGTGACAATAATTCTGTCTGAAATCATACAGAGACAAAAATTAACCCTAAACTGGGTGGATTTGTGACTCAGTTTCCCAACTTTTATCCCCAGCAACGAAAGTCAAATATGCTATCCTGCAAAGTTTGACTTTTTTATGAGCTCCAGTCATGAGCAGCCAGAGGTTCCAGAGGAAAGGACCTCTACTCCAAAGTACCTGAAGGCCCTTTCTTCCAAAAGCTAAGCAAGTCAGTTTTTATGAAAAGTCTTAAGTTTCCTGAGCATTAGAAACCCAAATACATTTTTGGCCACAGAGCAAAGGGGATTTGAATGCAGTGGCTGAGAAGGCTCCTACTGAATATATGTATCCCCAAACTGTGCCCCACACTCTACTTCTGAGCCAGTGAGTGGTTGCCAGTAATGCCACTCCCAAGCTGACTTCCTAATAGTACCAATATAGTTCATGTAAGTAATGCATCCTGACCTCCAGTTACGGCTTTATCCTACTAGGTACAGAGCTCTATGGCTCCCATTGACATCAATGGGATGTGTTTTGTGGAACCAAAGCCAGAGCGCTTAGGACATTTCAGGATCAATCCCTAAATGCAGTCACTGAAGCACACATATATAGATAATGCATTTCAAAAGAGATATACATAGCAGAAGCACAAAGTGTAGCACTTTAAGTTTTTGCACATTTACTGAGGTCTGCAAGGATTTTTTAAGCAAGGGAGGAACTCACTATTCAAAGAAGTAGCAAAACTGTATACAAACCGCTATCACAAAAACCCATAGTTCTTTTTTTCCCCATTTGTTTAATATTTTGCCAAGTACTCAGTTATAGCAATTTTTGGTGTTCTTTATTATTGTAATAAAAACAACGTTTTTCTAAAAATGAGATTGAAAGGTTGTCAGTGTCTCTTTACCTTTTTTTGTTTGTTTGTTTATATATATCGTATTAAAAACTCTGAAAAATTAAAATATCTGGTGTATAACTTTTAAGGAATTTCTGGTAGGAACCAGGAAGGCATTTCTGCCAAAAACTTGCATAAGTTACAGGGATGAGAGAATACTGATATATTCCATGACAGAGATTTCTTTTAAAAATGCGGTAAAATGTACTTAAAGAACATAATAAAAAAGTAATAGTAATGAATATTTACTTTAGCTAGTCCATTCTAAGATATATTAAAGTTAGTTAATTGGATAATTCCATGTCAGTGAGAGAATTTACTGTAGAGATTAGATGGTTCATAGCCATGAACAAGTCAATGTGCTTGACTTTTACCATCAGTTTAAAATTTAAGAGCATTAAATACATTAGAAGTATAGATTTTGTCAGGTAAATTAAATGTTATAATTAACCCAAAATGTCATGTTCTAGATAATACATTATAAACACAAGAACAAATTTAAAAAATTCCATCTACAACAGCATTTCTCTCTCAGGTTGAAAAAACCAAGGCCACTGCACAAAACCATTAGATTTTCATAGAAGCAATTATATCATGTCACTGAGAATCCATTTTTTTAAGTGCTCAAGATAATACTTAATGGACATAATGACACTAGAATATATGCTTTAGTAAAGGGAAAAGAAAAATAGTAGTTTAGTCCTGAGACAGAATCCCTCAAGAATTTAAGCCGGAGTACTTGTGTCATGTAAAGCCAGTAAATTACAGATACATTTCAAGGGCTATTTTTTAACATTTGAAGTGTTAAGAAATGGAAATGTATTAACATGGAAATTTCATAAGATTGTCTATATAATTCAAGCCTTTTTGCAGTTTTGACTAGTTTTTGATTAAAAGCTAGCTAGTTTTCCTTTATAATGAGCAAGTTACAGCTGACTCATAGGAAATAAAAATATGGAACTATAGATCACTAAAAATGTGGGTGAAAAGAGAGCGAAAAAAAAAAAGCCCCCCCTCCCATCCTGCAAATAATTAAGCACACAAGTAACTTCATGAAAGTGAATAGCCCCATTGAGTTCAATGGGATTAGCTGTGTTCAAAAGTGTCTACAGGATTAGGGTTTATGGGCCAGATTCAAAGCCCAATGAAGTCAATGGGAATTTTTCCACTGACTTAAGGTTTGATCCAAAGCCCATTGAAATGACTGATTACAAAATATTTATAGTGGAAAGAAAGCTCTCAGCTTCTTGTTTGAATATATAGGTCAAAAATCTATATATTTCAAGGTGTCTCAATAGTATTTCATTTCTATTTTCCTAGATATAAACACAAGAAACAGCAGCTATGTGATTGTGAGAGACACACCAAACTTTTTCAAACTATTTTGAAATTCGCTATATATAACAGATAAGTTAATACATTGTTTATAATTTCATTTAATAAATTGGTGTGTATAATATAGAATACATATTTTAAAACATTGTCAATCAAGAGATTAATTTTACTTTGTAAACAGATTTGTAAAAACACATTCTGGATTAATAAACTATAATGTAATGTATCAATTTATTTTTACCTTTAAAATGTCAGCAGGATCCTCTTTAGCAGAAGCAACAAACAATTTATGTCCACAGACTATTCCCTCAGCGAGAAAATACTTGAGCAACAGGTTGGAGTAAATACCGTATTTATCTTCCTCTGTGGAAATAGAGGAATTTTTGTTAGTCATAAAATGCAAGTGTCTGTGTGTGTCCCACCTTTCCCACCCATGTTTCCGCAAACACTGTACAAATGCCCTTTGAGTACCTATTCAGGTCTGCCTCCTCCCATAAGTATGCTGATCCAGCGAGAACTCCAGCAGCATGAGCTAAGCAAGATGAATCCAAAGCTTTAAATGTATGACTCAATGAGAGGCTGTATTTTTGATTTTTCAGGCTAGAAAAAGGCATAGCTATGGCACTCTAGACACATCCTGACATACATTAGGTCCACATCCCAGAAGCATCCACCATCTGAAGACAAGAACCAGGCCTTCTTCACAATTCAGTTTCCCACCAATATCAACTAATTTGAAGTTGCAATAGCTCAAAGAACTTCTCAACTGCTCCCTCACCTAATGCTTCTACCTTTTTGGGTCATCAGGAAAGCAAAAGATCAAACTATGTCTCTCTCTCTCTCTCATGCATGGTAGAACTATATGCTACTCATCAAGTTGTCATGGCTTTTTATAAAATTATATGACATTTCACAAGCATAAATGACACATACCAGCTACTGTAATAAGAAATGGCATCTCTCTATACACTTACCATTTTCCCATCAGTATTTGTGTCTATGGTGCCAAAACAGTTCAATTCCATATAGCAGTTCTCACACCCTAAATGTGTGTAAATGCACACTCAAGAACAGCAAATAGACATGGAAGCATTTATATAAAACATAAGCCTCTAGAAATTTAATCTTTAAAAGCATTTTTAATTGGCAAAATAACTTCAGGTTGACAATTTGTTGTCACTCTATGTAAACTAAACATATGAAAATCAAGGACAAGATCAGAAGCATGTGTGTTTGTAGGTTTTTTCCCCAGAGGAGCTAGTGAACAAGAGCAGCATACAGGGGAGTTTTGAGAGGTTCTCCAGGTGAAGGAAGGGCAATTATACAATACCCTTGGGGTGAGTTTGTCATCATTTGTTGTTGTTGTGTGCTTGCTGCCTGCCATGTGCCTGACTGACTGAAATGTCTAGTGTGGTCTGTTTTTTTTGGGGGGGAGGGCATGTGCTACACCTTGATAAAGTACAGATAGGAGCTGAAGAGAAAACCAAAAAACCCCAACCAAACAAAAAGGAGTCCCATTCAATTACATCACTTGAACGCAGAAAACTAAACATTGACATTTTTTGTAACTGCTTATATACAAATGCAAGTCTAAATGCTGAGATGAGTGAACTTGAGTGCCAATTATTAAATGAGGATATTGATATATTTAGGCATCGCAGAAAGTTGGTGGAATGATGATAATCAATAGGACACAGTAATACCAGCGTACAAAACAAATAGGAATGGACAGAATAGGTCATGATGGTGGGGGAGTGGCACTACATGTGAAAGAAAGCAGTCAACTACAGAATAATCTTAAAGGAATCAAACTGTAGCACATAATCTCTATAGATAATTATTTTCTATGCTTGAATAAAAAAGAGCATAGCAGTAGAAATATACTACCATCCACCTGACCAGGATGGTGATGGTGATTTTGAAATGCTCAGGGAGATTAGAGAGACTATAAAAACAGAAATCTCAATAATAATGTGGAATTTAAACTATCCTTATATTGACTGGGTACATGTCACCTCAGGACAGGATGCAGAAATAAAATTTCTAGACACAATTAAGGACTGCTTCTTGGAGCAGTTAGACCTGGAACCCACAAAGGGAGAGGCAATTCTTGGTTTAGTCCTTAAGCAAAGTAAGTAGTCATGCAATAAAAGGGAAGGTCTTCTCATGGATTGGTAACTGGCTAAAAGATAGGAAACAGAGGATAGGAATAAATGGATAGTTTTCACAATGGAGAGAGGTATATAGCAAGATCTCCCATGGATCTTTTCTTGGACCAATGCTGTTCAACATATTCATAAATTATCTGGAAAAAAGGTAAACAGTGAGGTTGCAAAGTTTGCAGATGATAAAAAATTAATCAAGATAGTTAAGCCCAAACCAGACTGCGAAGAGTTACAAAGGGATCTCACAAAACTGGGTGACTGCGCAACAAGTGTTGATAAATTCACATTGGAAAACATATTGCAACTATACATACAAAATTAACTGTTTTACCACTCAAAATAGAGATCTTGGAGTCATTATAGGTAGTTCTCTGCAAACATCTGATCAATGTGCAGCAGCAGTCAAAAAAGCTAAAATTGTTAGGAACCATTATGACAGGGATAGATAGGACAGTAAGTATCATAATGCCCCTACATAAAGCCAGAGTATGCCCATGTTGAATACTGCATGCAGTTCTGGTAGTCCCATCTCAAAAAAAAAAAAAAAAAAAAAAAAGAGAAAAATTAGAATTGGAAAAGGTACAGAGACAGGCAACAAAAAATGATCAGGGATATGGTAAAGTTTTCACCTGAGGAGAAATTAAAAAGACGGACTGTGCAGCTTTGAAAGGAGACAACCAAGGTGGGATATGCTAGAGTCCTATAAAATCATGAATGGAGTGAAGAAAAAGTGTTATTTACCTTTCACATAACAGCAGAACTAAGGGGCAACCAAATAAGTTAATAGACGGCAGGTTTAAAAACAAACACAAGGAAGTACTTCTTCACACAATGAACAATCAGCCAGTAGAACTCATTGTCGAAGATGTTGTGAAGGCTAAAACTATAACTAAGTTAGTTCATGGAGGATAGGTCCATCAATGGCTATTAGCCAAAATGGTCAGGGATGCAACTGGTTGTCTTTAAACCTCTGACTGTCAGATGCTGTCTTCCAACACCTGGAAGATGCTGTCTTCCAACACCTCCGAGGTATTGGCCACTGTTGGAAGACAGGATACTGGGCTAGATGGATCACTGGTCTGACCCAATATGGCCATTCTTATATTAAGTGTAATAACGTTAAAAGATACACTGGATGGAATCCTGGTCCCATGAAGTCAATGGCAAAATTTTCATTGACTTCAAAAAAGAAAAAAGGTCTGAATTTCACTCAGTATGTAAAACAATTCCTTTATCCGAGCTTCTCTGTGTTGTTAGCTAAGCAGCTGAATTTACTAAAATGAAAATGAGACAAAGTCTCATTTGGTTTCACGTGACTAAAACAGCATCTACCATAACTTCAAATTAAGATTGAGGCAGTAAGAATAAATGTCAACTTTTCAAAATGTGAATAATTTCTGATTTTCTACATTTTTAGAAAATACACACACAGCAATGTTTACTTCCGGTGTAAATAAAACCAACACATTTTCCAATAAAGCTACCAGTTTAATTCAAAACACATGGAACTTTAGATTACACACTTTATTGCAACATAACTATCAATTAAAGAAGTCTGAAATATTTTCTTCAGGAAAAAAAGATGTGACAACTTCTCAACATATTTAGTAGTCGAGTCCTCCCTTCACTAATACAACTGCTGGAAAATAAGAAAAATCCTGATGTCATATGGTAATATGGCTTTACCTATGGAACATGAGAGGACAAATAACCAATTCCTTGTAATATGGATACCATTCTTCCTCATTCTGTCTAGGTTACATGCAAGAACTGCCTTCACCCTCCCCACCAAAAAAAAAAAAACCCACAAAAACCAACCCCAAAACACACACCAAACAACCAAGAAGTTGGAAATAAGAAGTTTCCATTATGTTCCTCATTATTTAGATATTAAAAAAAAGTAAAACAAAGGAAACACCACATTAAGATGTGCCAAAATAATGTCTTATGGAAACTAGGAGGCAAAAGAAACTAATGAGATGCAAGAGGAAAGAAGGAGTGGTTGGGAAGGAAAGAAATAAAGGACACTGGGGGAGGGGGAGAGAACAAAATAGGGATGACAAGGGGAAATAAATGGAAAGCAAATGACCATCAGAGATGACTTCAAAGAACAGTTTTGCACTGCGAAACTTTTGTTGGCAGACACAGGAATTGCCATTTCTAATGATTTGGTTGAAAAAAAAAACCCCATACAAAATGCCGAACCCAACCCCAAGACTACAAACATCTTTAGAATACACTGTAAAAGCGATTAATGGTTTTGCTAAAAGTTTTCCCAATTCTCAATGGACCATAGCATAAGGCAAAAGGTCATTCCAACAGGATATATATGTTTCCTGACTTTTAAATTTTATGTTAGAAAGACTCGTAGATAAAAACTTTAATTTTTAACTTTGGAATCTTGGGAGAAAAAATTCTGAAGATACAGTTTCAAGAAAGGCTTGAATGTGGTTATAAACAGATGAGGAAAGACAAGTTTTCCCTTTTAAACAAAACAAGTGAAGAATAAATTCTGTATCCTCTAGAGCTGAGGTCTCCATACACTTTAAGGATAAAACTGTAGGAAATATTAAATTTTAAAATCTGAGATAAGAAGATCAGAGCCAATTGGCTGATTTCCTTGGGACTCAGAGATTTATGCTGCAGGCAACTTTTGACTGTTCTGAAGGTAGGGGAGATGAGTCAAGGCACAAGCTGTGATATGAAGTGGTGACACAGAAATGAATTCCTATATAAAGCCAAAAAGAAAACAACAAGAAGGAAAATTCCTTAAATGGATACAAGTTATTAGTGTATCCAACTTGCTGTAGTGCTGGAAGGTGAGAGAGCTGCAACAACTCATGATGATTTTAGACAGAGAAATTTCCTTTGACCCTGTTAACCACGAATTAGTGTTGATATGTCATTGGCAGGCACGGATACAGTTGCCTTAATGACTTTGCTCCTTTCTCTGTGAGAAAAGCCACCAGTGAGTAGTTCTGTAAATGTTTTCTTATTCCCATAAAGGCTCTTTTATCTGAGGAATCACAAGATTGTTTGGTCGTCCCAGCTGTTCAACAGGGAAGATTTTCAAAAGCACCTAAAGGAATTTAGGAGTACAAGACATTCAATAGGACTTAATGCTCTTAAATCATAGAATCATAGAAAATCAGGACTAGAAGGGACCTCAGGAGGTCAACTAGTCTAACTCCCTGCTCAAAGCAAGACCAATCCTAACTAAATCATCCCAGTCAGGGCTTTGTCAAGCCAGGCCTTAGTCAAGCCAGGCCTTAGAGGTTAAGGATGGAGATTCCACCACCTCCCTAGGTAATGCATTTCAATGCTTCATCGTCCTCCTACTGAAAGTTTTACCTAATATCCAACCTAGACTTTTCCCCATTGCTTCTTGTTCTATCATCTGCCACCAATGAGAATAGCCTAGCTCCATCCTCTTTGGAACCCTCCCTCAAGTATTTGAAGGCTGCCCCTCACTCCTCTCTTCTGAAGACTAAAATAAGCCCAGTTCCCTTAGCCTCTCCTCATAAGTCATATGCTTCAGCCCCCTAATCATTTGCGTTGACCTCCACTGGACTCTCTCCAATTTGTCCATACCCTTCCTGTAGCGGGGGACCAAAAACTGGACACACTACTCCTCATGTGGCCTCACCAGTGCCAAATAGAGGGGAATAATCACTTCCCTCCATCTTCTGGCAATGCTCCTACTAATGCAGCCCAATATGCCATTAGCCTTCTTGGCAACAGGGCACACTGTTGACTCATATCCAGCTTCTTGTCCACTGTAACCCCCAAGTCCCTTTCTGCAGAACTGCTGCTTAGCCAGTCAGTCTCCAGTCTGTAGAAGTGCATGAGATTCTTCCATCCTAAATGCAGGACTCTGCACTTATCCTTGTTGAACCTCAGATTTTTTTTGGTCCAATTTTCCAATTTGTCTAAGTCACTCTGTATCCTGTCCCTGCCCTCCAGCATATCTACCACTTCCCCCAGCTTATTGTCATCTGCAGACTTGCTAAGGATGCAATCCACCCCATCATCCAGATCGTTGATGAAGATGTTGAACAAAACTGGACACAGGACTGACCCCCTGGGGTACTCCGCTTGATACCGGCTGCCAACCAGACATCGAGCCATTGATCACTACCCACTGAACCCAAAGATCTATCCAGCTTTCTATCTACCTTATAGTTCATTAATCCAACAAATACTTCTTCAATTTGCTGGCAAAAACACTGTAAGAGACCATAGTAAAAGCTTTGCTAAAGTCAAGGTATATCACTTCCACCGCTTTCCCCACATCCACAGAGCCAGGTATTTCATCATAAAAGGCAATCAGCTTGGTCAGGCATGACTTGCCCTTGGTGAATCCATGCTGACTGTTCCTGATCACCTTCCTCTCCTCCAAGTGCTTCAAAATGGATTCCTTGAGGACCTGCTCCAGATCTTTCTGGGGACTGAGATGAGGCTGACTAGTCTGTAGTTCCTTGGATCCCCATTCTTCCCTTTTTTAAAGATGGGCACTATACTTGCCTTTTACCAGTCATTCGGGACCTCCCCCAATCGCTACAAGTTTTCAAAGATAATGGCCAATGGCTCTGCAATCACAGATCCCTTAGGTACTTTTGAAAGTCTTCCATGGCATGTGTAAGAAGCCATTAATGGGGATTAATGGGATTAGTAAAAAAAAAGTAGAAGTGTATCACCTTCAATATGCAGATGATACCCAGTGCTAAGCCTCCATGCATACCAACCTGACTGATGAAGTGGAACTGTCTGCCTGAGACTTGGATTTGGGAGATTCAACTAAGATTTAAGTCAGAGAAGATTGAATCAACATTAGTAGACCCAGGTTGCTACAAGAAGCATTGGTAAGGATTACATCGGTATCCTTTATGGAGCTGCCTTTTACATCTCAAATTTGCTGTCTGAGGTGTGGTTAGATCTTTGGCTGCTCCTGGAGGCAAAAGGAAAAACCACAGCCAAGGGTGTCTCTTCCCCAAGTTAGACCTTGGGGATTGTAAGGATCATTTAAGCAAACATATTTACACGTATATTTGTTATACCAGGGTACCTGATTACAATATGTTGCATCATTTCTTATTACTACAGTACTAGAACTACAAAGAAGATGAAGGTGACACCACGATAAAAGGGTAACACAATCCCACCAACCACCACAACATCTAGGATCATGATTGGCTTTGTTGCTTCATACATTTTTCTGTGATACACTTACCACTTAAGAACTAGAGATCATTAAAGTCTGAGGAACACTTAATTCTCATAAAATTCAAAAACAATATTCTGCAAAGCAATAAGGAACTTGCAATTTAGTCCAAAAAGATAAACATTTACTCAGTGTTACAAAACATCTTAGCATTAGCTTTTCTTTTAGGCTACTTACATTGGTTTCTATCATATGGAAGGAACTTAGAGTAAAAACAGGAAAATAAACTGTCAGAGAGCAATCTAAATACAAAACACCTCAGTCTACTACAGTACTCAAAGGATTAAATGCGTCTCAGAAAGCCTTTACAAACAATGTATCCTGAATTGTTAAAGTCAGTGCATCTGTAAGGATCCTCAGTTCTTCAATTTGTCATATAGAGAATAGCTTTTTATTGATTCATTTCTAGGTCACTAAACTTTTGTTGTATTCAGATCTAAAGTGCACTCAGATAGGGTTTTTCTCATAGTATCCATTGTGCCCAGGCTTCAATAGTCACGTTACTATTCAAAAGCCATAGGAACACAGCTCTGATTTTTTAAAATTGTTTGTTACAGGTATTTCAGCAGTGTAACAATTAGCTTCTTTCATGGGTAAAATATTTTGCAAGTTTTCAACAATTTATCTGAAAACAAAAACTTATTCTAGAAATCAAAAAGGGAAATATCCCAAATTATATTTATTCCTCAAATTCATCTCCACTTGTCTCTTTTTTGGCAAGAACCACTTCTGTCCTAACAGACTATGTTGATGGGGACTGAAACTTAAGTTTGTGCTACTCAGATGAAGCCCTAGGCACTTAAGGCAGGACCCCAAATCTTTATGTTTTAGCTTTCATTCTAAACAGTACTCCCATCAGCTGCATTCATTGTGCACCTTACCTCTAGCTGCTAAGGCAGACAAGCATAGAAGAATCCTGCAGCTGCAGACTCTGTTCCTAGGTCCAATCACTGCAATTCAGACAAACAGTCCACAGCTTCCTCTACTTTTTCTGAACAAAGAGCATTTCCAAAGCTAAGTGGCAGTTGAGTAGCTAGCGAAGCGTAAAACTGCACAAGAAAGATTCTTTACCTAGAAGTTAGCCATGTTGCCTACATGGCTAAACCTCTCCTGACCCTGCAGTTTAGGAGAGCAGATAACTAGTTTATCATCATCATTCTCTGGTTTCCTCTCACAGCACCACTTTAGATTCCAAAATAGCTGACAGGAAAATATAGCTATCAATATACAGTAATGGTAACTCAGTTAAGGCCATGCTGAAACTGGTTAATAAGGAACCAATTCCCAATTCTGACTCTGTGCTTAGGATAGACTCAGTGAGCACAATAGAAATCTTATCCCTCTTTTGCATCAATTGGCTATATTTAGCACTCAGGGCACCCCTGCTGGAGAATTCACACCATTAATATTAAGAGGAAGCTACCAGCTCTTGGGAGGCACACCTACAGTGTTTTTTAGGAGCTGCCAGAGCATGAAAAGACCAATGAATAGCAAAATCAAATGTGCCAGCTGGGCATTAGCTGTAATATATACAAGTTAAGGGCAAGATCCCTAATGAAACTATAACTGATTTACACCAGGTGAGGATGTGGACGAGAGAATACAAGTAAAAGAGTATCAACTGGATACAGTTTTATGTACAAGTTATTCTTCTGAGAGGGGGCAGAGTAAAGCATTTAAAAAAAACCAAAAAAAAACCAAAAAATCCCAAAAGAAACCATCATGTGTACATCATATTTATATAAACCCTTTTAAAGTAGCATAAGGGCACTTGAAAACTTCCATAAGATAAATAGTAGCATAGTTATTTAAAAAGCAGAAAGCTATGGGGGGAAAAAATTGCAGCAATACAATATACAAATACCACTTTTTGTAGAAAAAGTAGACAGGTTTCCCTAAAGCTGTCAAAAGCCATCACAGTCCATTAGTATTGATATTTTTTTCTACAGACAATACTATAATATAGTGGTGTGACCTAAGGTGAGTCTTTGTTTAGCTACAAAACATCTCACCAAAACTGCTGCAGGTTATGAGATGTGATTGTCTTAATCATCTTCAGTATCTGAAATTCCAGTTAAAGATATTTTATTAATGTCCACAGTTACTAAGCTTGAGGGAATTTAGTCTGTGTCACTTGTATTTAATTAGCACACGCCAAAACCAGAGTTGGCAAACATATATGTTACAATATTTGGCATTTGGCCATTCTGCAGGAAGGTGAATTTTGACATCTTGTATTTTGTATAATTATATTTGGCAAATCACTGATTTGTACCTCTCCAGAGATTACCTTTTTAAACTTTTTAAAAGGTGATAAAGTCAATTATATTGACAAGTGAAGAGTACCCTTAACAGTCAGGTTAAATTGCATGTCTAACAAAAATAATAGTAGCTAATTAAAGTAGCTGAAATTGCTTCAAGGCTTAGAATGTACAAGTATAGTCCTGTCTCTAACAAAATACATGTTATGGTTTAACTTTTTTTTTAACCTGACCTCAGCTACCGAACAAAACCCTCTTATATGATAACCTTTAAAACCTTTAACTATCAGTGACCTCAACAAAAGGCAAAACAACAATAAAACTTAACTTCTTTAAAGCATGTAAGAATTTGTGCAATTCTATTCAGGTTCCTATACTATGTAAACCACTGTGTTAACTGGAGTACCTCAGAAGTACAATAGATAGTACCATCTTTAGAAATTTGGCATATAGCATGGTTAAGGTACCCGTATTTTCAAAAATAAATAAATAGATAAATCAGGACACTTGCCTGGTGATATTTTTAAAGATTTTTACACTTAAAAAAGTATGCTGTTGTCATTGCTTTTAGCTCCTGACTGAGCAGCAACAAGTACATATTCCTCAAAGTGCATGATTCTCTCCCCCACCCCAGCAACTTAGCATTCTGAATGAGTTTAACACTGAACAAGTGTTGTTACCATTCAATTTTTCAGCAAAAGAACAGTTTTGATAGTGTCATTCAACTTTTCACTTCACTCCAAAAACTGTTCACAACACTGAACACCAGTTCCACTGTTTATTTCTGGTAAACATAGTTCTACTCGATATAGCAAAACAGCTTGAACAATCAAAGTTTCACAAAACCAAATATTTTGACTAATGAAATGAAGTGGGAAGTTACAGGTGTCCCTAAAGAAGTTCCTAGGATACTGGATCATCATATGAAAAATTAGTATATATGGTCACTTTAAACATGGTAAAATAAAGAATAAATAGAATTCAGTTTAACTGGGAATCAAAATGTTCTTTACTATCAAGTAGCACTGCTGGATTATTAAACATTAAATATGTACATACTGCAAAATATTTGGCATACAGGATAGTCTAGCAACCTATATTATTGCATTTCTAAAGAACCATAATAATTAAAACAAACATTTTAATACCCTGAATCTACTATTAGTTGGTTAAATTAACCAGGATAATGGGTGTCAAATAGTGAAGATGAGCATTTAATTTGCAAAGGGAGCTAATCTTAGAGTAATGCAATTTATCCTTGCCTTAGAGAATGTTTAAAAAAAAGAATTTAACCTTTTTACTACACTTGGAATACAATGCTGAAGGACCTCCTAGGAGGTTTAACACTGACAGCTTCAATCCTGTGAAATATAAAGCTTGCCTAGACTAATCTCATGACAGGATTTTACTGTTTTTCTGTATTATTGATGAGCCATTCTAACAATCCAGTAACAATACTAACTATGCTAGCTTTAAAACCAGTTTCAAGATCTTCAGAGTATAAACACATGACAAAAGACAGTTCTTTCTTGAATGTCTTTTGTGTAACATTATTTGCTTCAGAATTGTTTTGGATTTTTTTTTTTTTTTTAATCTAAAGTGTTTGAAGTGAGATCTTACATATATTCTTTCCCACACTTCCAGATACTACCTTAATGCTAGTGACTCCTCTGTTGCTTCTTTCTTTATATCTGGTATCTAATGAGTGAACTCATAACTCATGAATGAGGATTGCTAGTCATGTACTCAGAGAAAGTCATGGAGTGAAATCTTAGCTCTACTGAAGTCCATGTGAGTTTTTCTGTTGACTTCAATGGGATTTCACTCCTTCATTTTCCTTCAGCTGATCTGATCAGATGCCTTTTCAAATCCCTTAGTAGCTTCCCATTTTACCACATCAAGTGCAACAGCCTGAACTTAATTTTCAAGTCCTGAATAATCTTGTTCTTGCCAACATTTTTGCTCTCCTTTCTTCCCACTTGTTTAGTTCCGTTATGACTTCCAGTCCTTACTGCCCTTTTCATTTACTTTTCCCACTCTATACCTTCTGCCTGCTCTCTGACTGTTTTGCTTGGAATGGCTTTTTACCTCATTCTAAAATGCCTTCTGTCTCCTCCAGCAGAAACTTCTGTAGAATCCATTTTTTTCCAGACATCCTTTAGGATTGTAGCCTAATCCTACCATTGTTTTCACACCCCAACGTGGCAGAAGTATTGTCCAGCAATTTTGCCCTTCTAGACTATAATGTCTTCAGGGCGAGGACCTTGTCTTATTATTTGTTCTGTACAATGCATGTACTTATGGCACTATAATTATAAGTTTCAGTATCTTCAGATATAACATTCTGTAACAGGCAATGGGAGAACCTAACATTATAAAGACTTTGACCTGTACCTGATACTATTGACTGCCCTTCTCAGTTACTCAGCACAGTTCTTAGAAACCTTTTTCTGCTGATTTTATTCCAGTTTCTCCACCTGTTCTTTTTTGGATTCCTCTATCACTAGTAACCTCAACATAATATTCTACGGGACACCTGCCTTGGCCTGTCATTGTTCCTATTTCTCTTGGTCATCCCTTTTCCAAATTTAGACCTGAGATAGAATATCAATTGAGAATCTACATCTGCTTAGTATTCATGACTTTCCTAGCCTTCTGCCTGCCTTAGTTTGATCAACTACTAGAGAAGGAACATGTTTTTTCCCCACTCAACACATGAAAATTTGATCTCTTACTAGCAAGTAAGGTAAGTGCACTTCAAGCCTTCCCATCCCTCTTGGCCTTTAAACATTAGTTAGAAAATCATAGACATGAAACTTGACTCTTAAAACGTAAGTATTGCTATACAATGATGATGAAATTCCATTCCAATAGTAACTCAGGAGGATGTTAAAATAGAACTACTAAAGCTAGAATTTTAAAACCAGCAACTCTGGATAACTTGCATCCAAGAGTTTTAGAAGAGCTGGCCAAGAGCTCTCTTGATCATTAATGTTGATTTTCAGTAAATCCTGGATACGTTCCAGAAGACTGGATGAAAGCTAATGTTGTGCCAGTATTTAAAGAGGGTAAAGAGGATGACCTAGATAAGTATAGGCCTGACATCAGTCCCAAGCAAAATAATAGAATTACTGATACAGTACTTGATTAATGAAGAATTAAAATTAACACCAAATCACCATGAGTTTTTATGGAAAATAGATCCTGTCAAACTAACTTGATATCTTTTTTGATGAGATTACAAATTTGGTTGATAAAAATAACAATACTGATGTAATTAACTTGTGTAAGGCATTTCAATTGGTACCATAGGACATTTGGATTCAGAAACTAGAATGTTACAAAATCAATATGGCACATGTAAAATGGATTAAAAACTGAATCAAAACATAATTCTAAATGGGGAGTCATGATTGAGTAGGTATGTTTCCAGTAGAGTCCCACAGGGATCAGTTTTTAACTATTTAATATTTTTAATCAATAATCTGGAAGAAAACAGTCATTACTAATAAAGTTTATAGATGATAAAGATAGTG
Organism: Emydura macquarii macquarii; assembly: GCF_026122565.2. Taxonomy (NCBI): domain Eukaryota; kingdom Metazoa; phylum Chordata; order Testudines; family Chelidae; genus Emydura; species Emydura macquarii. Next base: position 3,959,811 of record NW_027133377.1, read on the forward strand.
GGAGTAGTAAATAAGAGGATGGTCACTGATATAGAGCAACCTGGATCATTTGGTAAACCGGAAGCAAGCAAACAATGTGTTTTAATGTAGCAAAATATGAAGTCAAATTTTAGGACAAAGAATACGGGTCATACTCACAGGATGGGGATGGTATCCCGGGAAGCAGTGACTCTGAAAAGGAGTTGGGGGCCATGGTAGATAATCAACTGAACATGAGCTCCCACTGTGAAGCTGTGACCAAAAAGGCTAATGCGATCTCTGGTTGTGTAAACAAAGGAATATCAAGTAGTAATAGGGGGTTATTTTACCTCTGTATTTGGTAATGGGGCAACTGCTACTGGAATATTGTGTTCAGTTCTGGTATCCACAGTTCAAGAAGGATGTAGATGAACTGGAGATGGTTCAAAGAGCCACAAGAATATTTAAAAAAATTGAAAACATGCCCTCTAATTCTAGGCTCAAGGAGCTCAATCTATTAAGCTGAACTAAAAGAAGGTTAATGGGTAACTTGTTCACAGTCTATACAGCAGGAACAAAATTTGATACTAAGTAACTCTTCAGTCTAGCAGATAAAGATATAACAAGATCCAAAGGGTGGAAGTTGAAGCTAGACAAATTTAGAAGCAATGAGGTGCACATTCGTAACAGTGAGGGTAATTAAATGTTGGAACAATTTACCAAGAGTTGTAGTAGATTCTCCATCATTGGAAATTTTAAAATCAAGACTGGATATTTTTTACAAAGGATATGATCAACTTCAAATAGGAATTAGTTCAGGGAAGTCCTATGGCTGCATGTTACACAGGAGGTAGAAATAGATTATCACTGTGGTCCCTTCTGGCCTTATCTTTGATAGCTACATGTAAATGATTAAATCTCTTTTAATATCATGAAATTGTATCTTGGGCAGATGCTTGATGTCTTGTATCTACCTCCAAACAAAGACCCAAAGCTTATGTTCTTGTTCACACTTTGGCAATATTTACACAGATTTCACGTGAATAAAGATCTTTTTGAAGTTTGACCATTCAAATCTAAGAGAATAAATTAGCTGTTAGTTATAAAGATGGTACTGCAGAACAGGCTTCTGGCATATTAGTAGAGCAGAATGGGGAATGCTGCATTTCTGGTACCTTTACTGAACCAGTTCTGTGGTACTTTTGTATGTACTAAAATGTATATAAAATGGAAAAAAGTAATGTCCCTAAAGGCTGCACACTTTATGTACTATGAAAATTGTAATAATTTGAGTCAAACAAGTCAATTCACCATTCCCAATCACTTTACAGAAGCATATGACACTATACATTTTATTGAATATCCTGGAATGTGTCAGTTTGTATTAAAGTTGTAATCCTTTTTTTGGTGTTTAATATATGTATAGATACATACGTTATGAATAAAAATACTGCTTTGATTTGAGGAAGGATTTATATAAAAAGAAATAGGGAAAATTCTATCTTACCTGTGAATTTTCATTCTAAGACCTTCCATGTTAGACAGTCTTCATAATGGGATGTTTCCCATCTCCACAGCAACTGGAGGCAGACCAAATCTATGCTCTGAGCTTGGTTTTGGATCACCACTCAGGAAGAACTCTCCAGAACAAGCTTCCAGAGCTGAAATACTAATTATGTAAAGTGCTATTCAACTCAAATGATTTATAGCAGAGCCTGGATGTGAAAAATTTAGAGTTCTTCCAGAAAAATCCCTCTTTTCCTTTTCATACTATTTAACAAGCAAGCAATAGCCAGGGGGAAAAAAAAAAAAAAAAACACCAACCAGCCAACCCCCTTACCCCATTCTAGACACAGTGCATTCCTCTGAGACATGATCAGACTATCCGATATGGAGCATCATAGAATGAAAATTTACAGGTAAGAGATTTTTTCCTTTTTGTGCCCTCCATGTCAGTCAGTCTTCACAGCAGGGATTTAGAAAGCAGTAAATCATCCTAGGGAAGGAGAAACTCAGTTTGCCCATGTAGAATTGAAAAGGAACTTAAGGTTTTAATAGGGCACCCTGTTGAGAAATAGACTCCTACCAAACCCTGTATTAGATGGGGGGAGGGTGTTGACTCTATATTATCCAAGAAAGCATAGATGGAAGACCCTGTAAGTAACCTTACAGACATCCTGATAAGATGTGTGTGATCTCTCTATTGTTCCTCTTTTCACAGTGCATAGTAATAAGAGGAATTGTTTCTAGAGAGCCTTTGAATGCGTCCACTATATACACAACTTTATTCCTCTGTAGACTCTTTTCATATCTAAGGCCATGTCTATACTAAAGAGCTTACAGCAGCACAGCTGTACCAATGCAGCTGTGCTGCTATAATATTGCTAGTGTAGCCACTCTATGACAATGGAAGACTTTTGCTTTGATGCATGTTCCTTGTAACACTAACATCTAAACCTTCAGTTTATATATAGACATAATTTGTGTATTTCTTCTAAAATGCTAGGTTGCTTATCCCCTTCTGAGACACTGTAGTTCCTTCCTCTTAGCTTTCCAGATGACAGATAAGGCAGTATGGAATATCTGTTTATAATAGGTCCCTGTTAGAGCACGTGCATGTGCATGCTGGGAGTTTGAGAGGAGGTTCCAATTACATTTTTCAGACCTGACTGAGACAAGACCTGAGGGTTAATAAGACGATGATTATAATCACTGTGGCCTATTTCTTCACAATATTCTTTACCATTTTTACTCTCAAAGACTGAGGGGAGAAGGCATAAAGGAGACCGTTTAGCACACTTCTTAGTAAGGAGACCACTGCCTCCCCTTTTGTGTGTCTTCTTCCAGTAGTAGTACTTTTGGTTTTCCAAATGAGCTTTGATGCAAATAGGTTCAATCCATAGGCTTCCAACTTGACCTATGATACACCAAAGGCTAGCTTATCGAGACTGCTTTCCTTCGGTTCTAAGCCTCCCAAAAAGCCAGCCATCCGTGACTTTCCTTCTTGCTATAGAATCCTGAGGAACAGAGCAAGATCTTATGCCCAGGACATGAACAAGTAGAAGACTACTTTTTTAAGTAGTACTGAAGGTGTCTTGCCTTCTTAGCAGTTATATACAAACACCATGTTTCTGAACAATCATCTGCTGGAAATTGAGAAGTGAGCTTGATGGTCCATAGCACAAGACAGGTTATATACCATTTCTCTTCCTTGGGCCACACCTTCCCAGAGTCATGCAGGAGTCCATATATGTTCTTCCTTAATGTGGTCCAGTATCTGTACAAATGACCAGCTTCTCTGGACCTGACATCTGTAGCTATTAAATAATATTAAAAAGGAGTTCAAGACCTGCAAGTATTGAATCTGGACCAAGATTTCTTTTATATCATGATTTGCTGCAATTGCTGGCTAGAAACAAAGCCAGAATTATTACAGGTAAACACAAAAGACACATTAGCCCAAGAGCTGAGGCAGATTTTATTTTCTTCTGCCTCTCTTCTAAAATAAAGGTTGTCTTGAGTGACAATTTAGATGCTAGAGTTTTGTGAGGCCTATAATTGGCCGTTCTACTTGTTCACTCTAAATCATGTTTCTAAAGACTTTTAGCAATGGCTTCAGGGCCTTGTGTAACATGATGAGGTCATCCAGACAACTATTCCTTTCACTTCAATGAAGCAAAGATACTGCATTTATGAATACCAATATAGAAGTTATAAGTCCCAAAAGGGATCATGAAACTTCATTGAAAATACTTCTTGTTGTAGCAGAAGCTAAAATATTTCTGGTTTGTTCTCCTCAATAATATCTTCAGTAGAACTTCAGGTTTATTTTCATAGTGTGAAGTTGTGGAAAGATAACTTTGTAATGATGGATTTCATATTTCCACATGGAATATTAAAATCTTTATGACTTGCTGAGAGACAGGACATTAAAATGAACTATATGCCATTGTTTCTCTTAGTATCACAAAGAATCTTGTGGCCTTTCCAAAAATATCTGTCTCTCCACAGAACTGGTTCTATTGTTTCAATCTGTAGAAGATGAACTATTGTATCCTTCACCTTGCTAATAGGGTTGGTTTATTTTCATTTACTTTGAGGAAAAAATAAACTTGGACAAGGGACAATGATTGAATTCTATAGTTCTACTGAATACCCATCTCTGATTATCTCAAGCACTTTTAGGATAAGGTGGAGAGGAGGGGAGAATTTGCCCAGATTTGGGAACCCAAAAACAAGATAAGTTTTTGGGGTTGGATGGGATTCCAAAGAATTTCCAACTCTCAGGAAAGGCAGTATTGGCCTCCTCTTAATGTGTAATCTCTACATTAGAACCTGGTGCAACAGTTTCCAAGGGAACAACTATGACATTAGGTAGTTTGAAGATTCTCTCATTGGAAGGAGGGAGGGACTTACTCCTTTGCCTAGAGACAAAGTAGTCACTTGGACTTTATGCTCCCCACAGTGTTTAACAAAACATTTGGAAGTACATCAGAGTTTAGCCTCACTTTTCTCAAGTGGAGCAATAGTTGCACTGGGACACATCTACAGAAGTGGTGAAAGTGCAGCAAATCAGAGTCAGGTGAAGCATCAATTCTAAAAAGGGATGGTAGGGAAATCTAGTTTAAAGTAGATTTAATATGTATTTTCCTTGTGCATGCGCTCACAATAGACCTCCACAATAAGAGACTGCAACCAATATTCTCAGGACTTAGGCTGCTGTATCCAAGTTTCGTCTGAGTAATCATCTTATTCTCCTGTCTGTAGGTTTTGCAGGAATGTTCCCTCAGCTAGTACAACCGTGCCCTTTGCTAAGAAGGATGCAGCAGCCTTAAACTCAGGTAGAGTAATGGAGAGCTTTTAGTCCATGCGTACAAATAGTTCTTCATAGGGAATTCCCACACCACCTGTATCATGCCCTCAAACCGAGTGAGGAAGAATTACACAGCTCTTCCTCAACTTTGCAAGTGTTTTGTCATTGTTTTATTTTTGGAAGGGGAGGTATTTCAAGAACCTGTGACATCAGGTGCCCATTTGTGCTTAATTCTGGGATGCTTAGTTGAGAGTTGGAGGTTTCTCCTCTTAAGATCTAGAGGTCAGACTCTCTCATTACATATTTTAAGTCTTTGTACTGTCCCTTTAAAAGCTGATTGGTGAAGGATAGAAACTGCATAGTCTCTGGGCCAATCCTCTGTGAGAAGGCAGCGAGATTGAAAGGACAGTCTGCAGGCATGCATTTTTTTAAGAAAAACAGTAGTCACTTTATGACCTCCTGTGGGACTCCTGCAAACTGGAAGAAAGAGAAGAAACAGGTCCACATCCCAATCTGAATCATTTCACCTCATGTTCCTTGCTACTGGGTGCAGGCTGAGCAAGGGATAACTGCATAGAAATAGGAGTAAACCACAGTTATTGGAGACAAATGACTCATCTGGTATCAGAAAGGTCACAGGAGCTGGCACCTTACATGGAGACTGAGGCACTGCAGATAAAACATTGTGGGAAGGGGGAATGCTTTGCACACTTTTTAATCATCTCAGCATAGACCTTGCCTATATGCTGGCTGGGAGCAAGTACTTCTCCCCTCCTGGTTCCCCCGACCTTGCCTCCCCCAAGATTCACGAGGCTCCAGTGACATTTCACTACTTACTCTGCCAACTGTGGGAATAGGGGTCCCATTCCCAAGGGAGAGGCAGTAGGCTTGGAAAACTTAAATCCAGCTCCATGACACTGATTCTGGCCTGGTCTCAGTGAAGGGAGCTTCCACACGGTCTGCTCAACAGTCTCAGTGGGACATTGTCCACATGCTGGCTAGCAGCCAGGTTTCACCGTGCTTAGCTGTCTTGGCATGGACCTTGCCCACATTACAGCTGGTTGCTGAGTTCCTGTGGCCTGCTGTCTGTGTCTGCCATTTCTGATGGGGGGAGGGCTGCTGTCCTTCAAACCCTCCTCAGAAAACCAAGTTTTAAGTTTAACAGTTTTGGGGAGAAAAATCTCAAAGCAAATAAAAAAGGCACAGAAATTTAGTTTAAAATCTTTTAAAACTCCCATAAAAGCATTGCTACAAAGGGAGACCTGGAGTATGCCATGCATGCTGCTTGGAGACAAAATTCTGGAGTTTTTCCCAAAGGTCAGTCCCAAGACCAAGTTCAGAGCAAAGTTCTAGTTTGCCTCCCCTTGCTAGGGAGATGGGAATGCCCCACCATGAAGAGAGTTCAACATGGAGGGTACTGAGAATTAAAGTTTGATTGAAATTAAAAAAAAAAAAAAAAGGTAGATTGTATATAAAATACTAGCTAAGTGTGACAAAAGTACAGCACAATATATTAATACATTCTATACTAACCAATAAGAAGAAGGGTTCCAACAGCTAAACCTCCACCTGGAAACAAAACAAAAACCAAGAACAAGATGAGACTACATTTTAATGTTACCTTAGAGAACAATTAAGTTTGCTTAGTTTATAAGTCAAAGAAAGATGATATAGCGAGTTTAAAAATGTAAATGTGAACAACATTTTAATTACCTTTGCAAACTTCCTACAATTCACTATTATGAAATAATTACATATTACATGTAATTATATATTACACATTACAATTACTTTCACAATATATTGTACTATCCTCCTTATGTGAAAAGATCCTGCAGAGATCTACACAACTAAGCTCAAGTACTGCAATAATGTTGTAGGGCCTGAGTCAAACACTTACTTTAGCGGGACTACTTAGATGAATAATAATTTTCAGGATTGGGTCCATATTTATTAGCAATTAATAATACTTACTCCACAGCCACCAACTAACGGTGCAAAGTACCACAACAAGGGCTCATCCAACTTGCACTGAAGTCAAAAGACAAAATTCTGGTCCCACTGAAGTAAATAATAAAAAAATCATTTGACTTCCGTGGAGCCAGATTTCACCCAATGAGAGTTAGATAGGACCCTCAAGCACATAAAATCTGAGAGATTAAACTTCTACCCTAAAAATAGTTTCCTTGTTTGATACTTCTCGTCTCCTTAAATATATATAGAGGCCTGTCTGGAAAAACATAACTGGTTCATTTTTTTAAACTGCTGTTAAAAAAATAAGGACACACTACATCCTCTTGTTTAGCAAAGAGCGTCAATATTTTCTATTCCCATTTTGTTTAAATGACCAGTCATTGCGTACCAATCACTGATGATTAAATGAACATAGCAAAAAACAAAAAACCCCAAAACCATCAATGTTAACTGATATTAATATTCAGCTGAGAAACAGGTCCCTTAGTACACTTGACAGAACAGTTGAAATTATTACACATTTTTAATTGTGATTTTCTTGATCCTCACCTCAGAATTTATCAGTCAGCCTTAAAAAGTGATCATGACCTTTACCAGCCCCAACGTAAGTCTCCACACTCATCCTTTTAAAGAAAAGCCTACTATTTTGCTTATCAATAAAAAAAATTCTTTACACCAGACAAGTAGAGTTTTGCAAAACTAGTATAAGTAGCCAGTCTCCTAAAATAAGTAATTCTCTTAAAAATAAATAAGAGTGTTAACTATCCTTAACAGAACTGAAGTGGAAGAACAGTGAAGGGAAAAAGTTGTTTTAGAAACCAATACTGCAATGGCAGAGAATAGACAGCTTGTAATGAAAGAAGTCTGATCAATTTTACACATTTTTACAAAGCAGGCAAACGTTAGAGAGAGCCTAGGTTTGTCCCAACTGTACAACATGTCAAGTACAAACTAAAATATTCACTGCAGTAAATGTGGCTATACTACCTGTATGAAGTGATAGAACGTTTTATAATACATTTAGTACTGCAAATAGTTCTGTATGTTTTACTGAATGACATTCTGAGGAAAAAGGGCAAATGGGGCATTGTCTACACTTGCAGCAGCACATAGGTTATGTGTAGTTAAAACCTCAAGTGAAGAAAGGCAAGCTTGTGTCCACACTGCCATGGGTAGCTCCACCTGACAGTGAAAGGCTCTGACAGCAGTGAGGGGGAGCGGAGGGAAGGATTGAGGGGAAAGCAGAGAAAGACTCAGTAGATTCCTGCTGCTGGAGCCTTTCTTTGCTGCCTCCCTGCTGCCGGAGCTTTTCCCCGCTTCTGGAGCCTATTCAAGCTCCAGTGTAGAGATGCGAGTCACTGATTTAGTGCCCAGAGAGCCATGTCGGGCAGGGATAGTCAATTATTTTTTGTCAAGATCCAAAGATCTTGATCAAGGTATAGTCAAGTTCCAGACTGCAGAGAAAATAATTTACAAACCCAATAATGATAATAATAAGTACATTAAAAATATTTCAGGGTCTGTTCAAAAGCATCTGGTTATCCAGATTTGGCCCACAGTCCACCTATTGACTATCCCTGGCTAATGTTCTGGCGTGTCTTTACTCGCCTAAGCAATGCCTCACAATCTTCACTGCTATTTATACCCATCGTAGGGGAGCATGCAGTGTCTGTACTCTATACACTACCCTAAATTTAGACATAACTAAAATTCCTTATTGCAAAATAGTAACCATTAGGCTGATAAATAACTTCCAATGCAATTCTGTATCAGCTAATATTTTTTTCTTATTTAAACATTCTTGTTTTTAATTAATTTAGCTATTAGACTGACTACACTATTTTATTTCTATTTAGTTTTCTTACAGATTACACGTGCCCACAAACAGATATGATGAAGTGTTACTCAAACCAAAAGATACTTCTGAATAGCTCATACATACAGCAACAGTTATCCCTAGCAATAAGAAACAAAAAAGGGGATGTTGTATCACTAGGTGAGATACAAATGGAATAAAAAGGTACTCAAATACGAGCTGGAAATATACTCTCCAGAAGTTGTTCCTAGGGAATGATTCATGGTCAAAATGATCTTGAATGAACTATTTTCTGTTTGTATTCAAGAACTTGTCTGATGCGCACTGTACAAATTGTTTCCAGTACAAATTAAATATGGTTTATGTTATTAATATCTTAAGAGTATGCATGTGGGGTGAGATGGGAGGTGTTAAAAGGGAAATAAAAGAGAGGGAGAGAAGTTGGAAGCATGCAGGGATCTCTTATTCTCTCTGGATGAATACTTATAATTACTATTGAGATAAACAGGCAAAAGCTAAGAGGAGATGAAGAGAGCAAATAAGAGAGTTTTAGAAGTGAGTTTGATATCAAAGCAGACACAGTCCTAGAAAAATCTCTTTTGGACTATTGGTCCAGCAATTTAAACTTCATGCAAAAGTCAAAATGACAAATACTCACATGCCCCAATATGAGGACTTTTTAAATTATGGTTTGACATGAACAAACTAAAGTGCAACATTTAAAATCTCCACTAGAAGTTCAGAAGTAATAAATTTTGGCCAAAATTAAGCTTCTAAATTGCTTTTTAAGTATTTAAAGAACCAGCCCAATTTTCAGAAGTGCTGATCAACCATAAATGCTACTAGCAGCTGAAAGAAGTTCAGCACATTAATACATCTTAAGGCACCTAACTTTATCATGCAGGTTGAGAATTCTGGCCTGAGCTTCAAAACAAGTTTAAATTATCTATGGAGAAGCTCTGACACTTCCAAAAAATCTAAAATTACTTCCATGTTTTATATTGAGAGAAAAATATAAAACATTTTAATTTGTATTTCAAGGAATTCTGATTTCAATTTGCTCCTCTAGTTCCTTATGAGCATTTATTAAGGAACCACAGATGGCTGTGATGGAAAAAATATAGTCATTGCAATTCTATCATGCTATGATTGTTAACTAGCCTGCTAAGATGTTTTGCATTTGCCAGTATAATACATTTATATCGTCTAAAAGCAAATTTAGTGCTCATGGAAGATGCCAGATTAACAGGCATAGAGACTGGAATCCCCCCTCCACTAAACAGGTGGAGTCATATACAGAAATAATACAACTTCCTAAGCTCTGGATAAGGGGTAGCTCAGCCTTTATGCCAATTTACTGCCTGGTTCAACTATAACTGATTTCAGTAGAGTTGGATCAGGCCTTTATTTAATCTTTAGCTTTGCTGCTGTGACTATGAACATTAATACCAATTGCAATGTTGGGATACATCCAAAAGGAATGGAGATGAAGATCACAAACTTGTTTCATACAGGCCAAATAACCATCATGTCAACTTTCAGTCACTAACTACTTAGTCTTTAGTGGTGATGGAGAGGCAAAATGTCCTGCATCTATTATCAATCTACATTAATTCTTTTTTAACCCATTGATGTTGCTAGAGTTTTTCTCCACAAGCTGATATAAGAGTCAGCAAATACAATAGAGAATATACACCAGGCGACTTCCAAATATCAACAAAATCAGTTAATTTGTTTTCATATTACTATACTTTTTTCATAACTCAAACTTTAGTCAGACACAACATGATAATTTTTAGACACCAGTGCCTTTGACCGTTGCAAGGCATTGTCAAAAAAATTTAGAATCAGAAAGTGGTTCTGGGTGTTTTTGTTTTTAAGAAGTGGTGCAGTTCTTCTTATGTCAATCAGTAACTGTTTTAATTCAATATTATTTACTTTATAGTCCAGTCTATTGGTTATGAGCATGGAATTAATGTTACAACATGAAGTCTGAATGGCAGGATATTTGGTGGATATACAGCATGATGAAGGTATGCCAATAAGCAACAGTAAATTAAGAAAATTTTGTACACATACAAAAAGTTAACCATAGAACTGGAAAATATTAAACATTTAAACTGAAGCCTAAGCCCAGCTTCAGAGTCAGTAATAAATCCAATTCTTCCCAACGTTCAGGGGTGTACAGTCTTAGGTTGGGTCCATTTCTAAATTTTACTGAGAAATACAAATGTAAACTAAGTGTATTAATGCAGCAAGTGGCCTATTAACCCAGGATATTAAACCACTCTCTGCTGCCTACCAGGAAAAGGTCAGAATGTGGACTTCCCAAGTGACAAAAAGCAAAAAGAATATTTGATCACCATAAAAATCACTATATTTAACATAAATTAGAGTAGGAAAGAGTAAAAGTACATTTAGTATAATTTACAAAATATAACTAAGCAGAAGAATTTATTACATAGCTACAGAATATTAACAACCAAGAGAGCAAATCCCATCCAACAGTTTTGCATCTTCTGTAGCTATGGTTAAAACCACACACAAAAATATATGGCAGAATACAACATTATGGAGATAGTTCAGTCCAAATTCACTGTATTTGCATGGCAGGGATGATATTATACATTTACCTTTTAACTACACGGCAGACTCAGGACTTCTGTAGGAGTCACAGAAGTGACAATATTGTCACCTCATATGCTATCATAATATCCTCCTTCCATTATATTTTGAAAAATGCACTGACATGTCTGCTGATGTCATAATTTCAGCAGTAAATCATGGTGCCATTTTATACTTGGACTGTATATAGTATTCATAATGTGATTAAGTGCCCATTTGTATCACAAAAACTAAGCCACACTACTTAGTCAGATCATAGGACTTATTATTATTTATGGCAAACAACTTTAATCAAACATTTTACACTGTTCACCTATAAACTTTCTAGTTATTCAGCAACTGTTACAATTCTAACTGTTCTTAAAAACTAAACTTTTTATTTAAGTGTAAAGATTTCTTATTCTGAATTTACTGATTTTCTCAGGGATTGTTGTTGCTTTTTATTTGCTCAAAAGTAAAAATACCTAAAGATGGGGCCAACAAAAACCATTCCAAAAGACCAATGTCTTAACACAATGTCTTATGTTAACTGTGCTTCTTCTGCACACAGTACATTAGGTTGAATGGGAGTTTTTCTTCCCAATCAGAAGAGCAAACAATTTTTAGTCTCTTTTTTTTTTTTTTTTAAATGCCCATATTATGGAGAACATTGTGCGTTCAGTACCAGCAGTGTGCATAGTTCTGCAATACAGAGACAAACAGCTCCACTCTCAAAGATCTTACAAGATAGCAGTTAGACACAGAAGATAGAACACAAGATATAAAATCCACAGGTAATTATGACGTTTAATTATCATAAGCATTATCAATATTTTAAATTCACTTCTTGTGGTCACTGCAGAAGTACATTTTTAAAACAGTAACTTGTATTGGGAGGGTGTTGCATTGACAAATTATCAGCAGAATCAAAAACATTGTTTATAAGTTAGATCTCAAGGATTTTTTACTTCAGTGCACCCTACCATCTTTTACAGGTCAGATTTACAGTACCTGTATGAGTATTAAGGGCAATAAACGCAATCTTGCTTGGCATTGATCAGATCAGAGGATCATTTTACCGTATTAGATGTAATAAATAGTTTTAAACAACTTTATTGTATTAGACAGTATAGGAAACTAGTACGGTTAATCTCTTTCCCTCCCAAACTGAAGAGAAGCAGAAAAGCTGACAGAATGAGGAGAAAAGAAAGGTTATTTCAAAAACCTCAAGATTTTAAAGGGCCCACTCACTGCTGTGCATTTACAACCTGTTTTTTCCTCAGTTTGCCAAACTCAACCCTTTACATATGATGCTGGTTATCATGGTACAAGCTGAGAGCAGGAGGGAACAGGCAGTTCATTTCCTGCACCACTACACAAAACATGGAGATTTAAGGCTTGAATAAGAAAAGAGATAACTATTAGAACTTCATTAGAAAAGACTGAAACAATAATATAAATTATGGATCTCTTATAGGATGCATTTGGAAGGAGAAAATACTGGTGATACGATTTTTGTGGACTATATTTTCCACCAAAGAGTGGAATAGGCAGAAGAATTATCATACTTTATATTCCTGCTTAGAGAATATATATCTTTATTACGTGTATATAAAACAGACAAATGGAAATCTGCTAGAAATCTGAATATGATTTAAATGAAACAGTAAGTTGATAAAATTAGGAAAACTATAAGTAAAACTAATACTTAGTATTTGTATAACAACCTTACATCTTCAGTGTTTTATGAATACTGTCTTGTCTGAACCAATTGAGATAGAAAAAACTTTCATTATATGACATACACTCTACAAGACAATGACAGTTTATAAAATGTAATTGTTTGGTCAAAAAAATATATTTCTATGGCCACAGCTCCCTAACTCAAGCCTGTGCCTAACTCAGGATCTGAGTAATCCAACTGTCTTTAATGGGACTACTTGTGTCCTTAAAGTTAAGCACAGGCTTAAGTGCTTTGCTAGATCAGAAACTTACTTCATTTAGCTACCCCTTTTTGAAGAAGAGAAAGTTAAAGAAAAAAAGATAGTTTACAATAGTAAATTGCAGTGGTGGCAGTTCAACAGGGCAATTTAAATTGCTATTTAGTCCTCTTCAACTCCTATCTTTGCTTAATGTTTCTTCTTAGTTTCTTTTTATTGCTGTGCTAGTGCTGGGATACCAGCTGTAACTGTAATTAGAAGCATATTGGTACCAGAATAATTTCAGTAACTCCTGTTTGAGATCTCTGGGGATAATGCTGCAACTCTGTGTTGGAACTTCCACACTATATGAATGGAGCGGATCATGTTAAGAAGTATAATGAATAACTCTCAATCGTTGAAACCCAAATGGGAGATTGATATGCAAAGTGAGGGATACAATAAAAACCCATTTTATGTGAAACACTATGGAATTTCTTTAGCATAAAGACAAAAAAAACAAACAAACAAAAAGCCACCTCACAAACAGTTCTTGATTCAACAATTCTTTTGCACAACAGGACAGGATTTGCATGGAACCAGGACAGATTTGGTTCAAAATGAAGTTCATGAATGAAGGGCAGGACAGAAGTAGCTGCTTTAAAAATAAAAGATCATTTTAGTGTAGAAGAAAAAGGACAGAGCTCCCCATTGTCTGAAGTGGCAGAAGTACTGAACAGTTGTTTAAAGTGGTAACATACACTAATAGTTCTCAACCAGGGGCATGTGTACCCCTAGGGGTACTCAGAGACCTTCTAGGAGGTACATCAGCTCATCCAGATATTTGCCTAGTTTTACAACAGGGTACATAAATAGCACTAGCGAAATCTGTACAAACTAAAATTTTATACAGACAATTATTTATACTGCTCTATATACTACACACTGAAATGTAGGTATAATATTGATAATCCAATTGATTTATTTTATAATTATATGGTAAATGAGAAAGTAAGCAATTTTTCAGTAATCACATGCTGTGACACTTTTATATTTTTATGTCTGATTTTGTAAGCAAGTAGTTCAAGTGAGGTGAAACTTAGGGTACAAAAGACAAAGGGGTGCATTAGTCTGGAAAGGTTGAGAACCACCGATATACACAACTGTATTCAGGGTACTTTTAACAGGTATGTTGGCAAATTTTGGGGACAATGTAGCTAGGCACTGACAAGCCTCAATACAAGCCTAAAGGGCCCTACTCTCTCTACCCTAGATCTATATCTATTACGAAAGCTCTTTTCAAAATATGCCTCGTTTCAGCATTCACACACTATTATTCCTCAGGATTGGGAGCTTACAAAAACACTTTCTTGAAGCCCAATTGTGAATGAAGTTTGTGTGTGGCATTTTTTAAAAATATCTTCCGCAAAATGAAGGTGCAAAACATTCTGTTATGCAAACCTCCACAAAGAGTTTTGAAAACAAAACAAACTTACAGTATAAGTCCCTGGTAACAATGAAATACAATATACTACATTGTCAATTATTTGTCTGTGAAATTGTTAGTGGGCCTCAGGGAGAAAAATCTATAGAGTCTTCATGCATACTGTAATTGATTTAGCAAGTGATCACATATACACAACTGTAAACTATACAGAGGAAGCCAGGAGAAATACTTCCTGAAGCCAGGTTTCTGAAGGTTCAGTGCAAGGAAATAGAATTTTGCAAATCTGCCAGGTCACCCATGTTTTGGATTAATTGTAAAAGGTAGTTTCAAAAGTTGCTACATCTGGGGATGAAGGACTTTCATTGGTTCACCTAATATTAAAATCTCACTAAGTTCTAATTTTCTCTCATGAAATAAATATTTTTTCTAGAAGCCGGGAAGTTACTGATGCTTAAAGATAGAGAATAGATAGTTTAGATGAGCGACACAGTATGTGGGAAGAAGTTTCCCCAATTCACCTTATCGAATAAATCACTAATCATTATAAGAACAAGAAGATGATGGTTCAGAAGATTGACCCCAGGGGGAACTGTCCATGTTTTCTGTACCATGCTGTGCATTTCAAATCCACACTTCATAAAATAGAACATGCACAAGAATCTAGATGGTCAGTTATTTTACATTTATATTGTACTCCTCTTCTCAAAGAGCTTTATAAACTATATAGTAGTAATGAGATGCAGCTATCCGTGTCTCCCTTAAGAAGGATTTCTCTCGCCCTCTAACATGGATCAGCATTCCTGAAAAGATTGCAGGAAGTGTTCCCTCTTCATATGATGTACAGCATACGAGAGGGGAAAGAGTATAGAAGAGAGATTTTCCTTAGGACACCAAGGCAGAAGAATCATTTTCACAGAGCAGACATGACCTTACCATTTATTACCTCACCTGTAAATGCCCACACATTGTAAACTGCTAGCACTAAAGTTATCTGCTCCATGGATGAAAGGACTGAGTTATGCCTGTGACACCAGGAACTTAAAGCCCTCTCTATACTAAGGGTCTACCTAAATAATCATTGGTTAGTCAGTCATCGGGATAGCTGCACCAGTGCAAACCCCTAGCCTAGAATACACAGGCAAAGCCACTATTACAATGGTGAGATTTACCTGTTTGAAAACTGGGTAAACTGTGCTGGTACAAGCCCTAAATTTACACAAATAAATACATACATTAATACCTAGTTCCCACACAGCGCTTTTCTACAGTATTGTAGAACCGCTGCTATACCAGTGGCTAGCCACCAATAGCTGAAAATAGAGCAAGTCCCTGATTAGATAAGAGCTGAGCTGAGAACCCACCATCCCAAATTCATGTCCAAAATGCTTCCAAGGTCTAACACCACAGAAGGCAACAACACTAGGGATATATCTAGCACCTAGTCCAGTAAGCCAGCCCCTTCTGTGACTATCTGAATAAGCAAAGATTTTAAATAAATGAAGAGAGTGAGACAGCAAGTGTCACTGGGGAAAAAACAGACTCGTCAAATTCTTCCACCCCAGATAAAGGTATAAAAGGGTTTACACAAGCCCAAATGTCTCAGTGCAGTCCTCTAACCCCACAAAACAGGTTGCAAGGACCTTTATGCGCATCTCCCCCACTCCCACCACTAAAAAAAAAAAGGAAGCTCGAGGATAAGTGTCAGATGAGGAGTCTCTTCTGTCCCCCACTCCCCTTCCTCCAAGTCAGCGAAGTTTTGGGGAGGGTCAGACTGGCAGAAAGAGTCTCCCCCAGCCACCAATCGGGAGGGGGCACTGAAGCAGCTGCGTACTAATTTTTTTTTTTTTTAAAAAACACATTGGAATTTGAGTGTTTATTTAAAAAGTAAACCTTTGTGCACATCGCAGTTAAAAAAGGAAAATGCAAAAAAGAATACGATCAATTAAGCAGTCTGCAAGCCAGGACTATTACAAGCTTGTTTACATGCTAACATTTACATGAATTTAAACAAGCGGCTTGTCACCAACGTGTAAAACTCAGAAGTCGGATCTTGGAAGATACAACTCCTACCACATGTATTAACATGGGTTTGGTCAATCAGTTTCAAAGCCCTCTGGCACTGAAATACTTAGCCCCCCCTCAGTAAGTTACACTAGCAGACAGCTAGCTGCTGAAGCTATCCCACAGTGGTTCCTTCTATCTTTAGCCATGTAGACGTATCCTCTGTCACCCCACTTCTCACCCCAGCTGAAGGCAAGAGAAGCAGACAAGGAATAGGGGCAGCCACCAGGAGACTGGGGGAAGGAGGGGAACGAAGGGGCAGCCAGCGAGCATCCAGCGCTGCGAGGCCAGTCCCGGCTCTGCACCAACCTAGCACACAGTCCAGGGAGGGGAGCCCGCTGGAGAGCAGCAGCTGCCCGTGGCGCACCGAAGGCCGGGTGCCCGGGATAGCTGCCAGGCGGCTGCTGGCAGGAACCTTCCGCTGGAAACTGGTAGCCCCGTCACTCGGCGTCGCGCCGCCGGTCGCCAAGGCCGCCATCTTAGCTTCCTCCTGGTTGACAGGAGGAAAAAGGACGCCGGGAAATACTGACCCTCTCCCCCCCCCCCACCTTCGACCTATGGGGAGGCGGCTTGGGACCCTCGCCAGCCAATAGCAAGGAGCGTTGTTGGCAGGCCGGGTAGGTAGCTCTGGTGGGGGAGGGGAGGAGAGGAGGCGGCGGCGATCCTGATGCTGCTGGTCAGGCAGCCCCAGGCGCGGTCAGGCAGGTAGGTGAAGGCGCGATGGAAGCGGGAGGCTGCGTCTTACCCCGGAGCGAGCCGGTCCGCCGGCTAAAACAGAGGCCAAGGACTCGAGGGGGCGCCCACCCCTCGTGTGAGACTCTGGGGTGGTTTCCCCAGGGAGATTACGCCTGGGGGCTCTTTCCCTGACTCCCCCCCCATGGGCCCGTGTCGCCTCCCCCCCCGCGCTCAGGAGGTTTTAGGCGTGCGTGGCACGGCGCAGTGTCCTGAGCAGCAGGTTATTGCGCGGAGCCCAGGCGTGTTGGGTTGTAAAACCCCAGAGCGATCTTCTGCCGCAGTTTCCCGCGGGCTCGGAGGGAACCCGGGACTCGTGAGACGTGGGGGGCACCCGCAGCACGAGGGGAAGGTTGGCTCCAGCCCAGGGCTCTTGGCGAGCAGGAGCCTCATCCTGACCGACTGCCTGGTGACCAAGGCTCTGAGCCCGCCGATCCTTATGTCTGCGTGGGAACCACGTTGACTTTAGAGAGGGTCTGTCCATGTGGTGCCAGTGCAGGGTTGGGTCCTAAGACTTCCTGATATAAAGGGGCCGACAACGACTTGACATGTAATCCGTTACAGTTCTGCCCTTTCGTTACCTGGCCAAGCTCAGTGCTTTCACTGTTGCCTAATGATTTTCTCCCCTCATTTCTGTATAAAAAAACCGGTACATAAACAGGGGAAACTAACTAACCATGATGGGGTACTAAATGCACAAAGCAAAATAATATTTTAATGATATTAAATGTTTAATAATGTTAAATTTTGCTTCTAACAGCAGATACATAGCTTTAATCAGACGTGTGATGCTTAAGTAGATAGTCTCTTCATTGCTTATTAAACACTTTGAGCTTCTCTGATGAAAGGTGCTATTTAAGACCCCCTTCTCTTGAAGTGACATCCAGGTTGGGGGACCCCTGTATAAAGCTCTTGGTAAGATTAAAGCTAAAGTGAAAACTTGTTACTGTGAGAAATGTACTTCCCATATTTCACTGGTTTTTATTTTTGAACCAGTTGCTAACAATACAACATGTTTTTATTTTGCGTATTTAAGATTAGTATGTGTGTAGCTTTCTGTTAGTTATTTATGTACTCTAACGTGTAACCTGACTCATGGTAATACAAATCCAAGGATGTGGAAAATCCATGGAATACCTGAGTTTAGTATCCCCTTGTGGCTTCTGTATACTTCAGAAAATAAAATGTTCTAAATTTAACCGGGTATATTTTAGCTCATGTGCTTTCTGAAAGATGCCTTGACAGTGTGATGTATTTTGGTTTTAAGACTGTTATACAGGAAAGCTGGAGCCAGTATTTATGTGTGCACATTTTCCCCATATGTAGTTGTGACATGCACATTGAATTACCAAGAAGATCTTATAAACTAGAAGAAAGCTCTGATTGTTTTAAAAAACCCCATCATGATGTTTAAGTCAGCTTCATGGTTTTGGGTGGGTTTTCACTATTAATTTTTGAACACTTGTGTTAGAAATAAGGTTTTATGCTTATTTAATTTCTTTTAAAACAATATTGGTATTAAAGATAAACTGTAACACAATTACAAAAAGTGTTCTGATACGCCAGAATTTTAAAAGGAACAAATTTTGTCCTTGTCAAGTCTAAGCACAGGAAGCTGGGCTTCTAGCATCCAAAAATCCCACTCAGTAAAATCACACTGGTTCTGCTGCAGTCAGAGCCCTCTTCATGTGTGACCTCCTCTTGCATTAGTTGGAATGTTACCACTATCTTTGGCCCTGGCACCTCCTGGTGGCCACCTGTTTCTAGCTTCAGGTCTTCTGGTGCTCAGCCCTCTGGCCAAGACACTTGAGTTCAGACCCTTTCCAGGGTATCAAACAAATTCAGACAAAAATCTAAATGGAATTGAGTAGTTCTCTGACCCTGTTGGATTACTGACATCTTTTTTCCCTCTACTTACAAACCCTATCTCAGAGCTTCCCCTGCAGAAACCTATACTGTGGCTGCAGTGCACTGTCTCTATTGTCTCTGTCTGGGTACCCTATCCCTCAGCCAGAAATATCCTTCACATGAGCTCCTTCAGTCTACTTATTATGGCTTAGCTCCACCCCCTCTGGCCAAGGACCAGTTAGCTACTTACCTCTCCAGATGCAAAGCATGACTAATTGGGTGCATTCACTAGCCTTACAGGGGATGGGGATTAAGCCCCATCAAAGGTTTTTTGTTTTTGTTTTTTAATTTCTGACTTTAATTTTGTGAAATTTAGCCTTCATCCAAAATAGTCACCATGTCCTGTAACTTTTGTAAATGAAAAGCATGGCTGCCCCCAGCAAAAAGGATGTTATCTCTTATTGGGTATGTCTACGCTCAGATCTGGTCCTAGGCATAAACAGACTAAACAATTGCTTAGGGCCCTGAGCGCTCAAGGGGGCCACCTATTCATTTTTTATTATGTGTTGTGTGTGTGATGGGCTCCAAAAATATTCCTGTTTAGGGCCTCTCAATAGGCTAGCACCACCTCTGTCTACACTGGAGCTGGAAGGTGTAATTTCCAGCTTAAGCAGACATACCCGTCCTACCTTTGATCAAGCTACTGTGCTAAAAATAGCAGTGTAGCCACAGAATCACAAGTCACGGGATAGGCTAGCTACCCCGACTGTGATCCCATCTGACACAGTGGGTCACCATGTAATGGGAAAATGTGCAGGTGTTAGAAGGTAGACTTTAGACAGCAGGGTTGAGGGGGAATGTTTTAGGGAACTGGATATGGGTCAGAGGAATGTTGGAGAAGCAGAAGGCAGATTGTGAGGTGGTTCAGGGGAATGTGGCGTGGCAAAAAAGAATTGACTGGGTAGGAGATAGGAGAAAGGGCAGGAAATGTGGAGAGCAAGTAAATGTAGACTAGGATAAGTGACTGGAAGAGCATGCAAGGAGAGTGGGTGCAGCAACTGTCTTCTCTGTATAGCTGGGGACGGTGAGAGAGAAGGGTAGGAGGGCTGCTCACTGAATCCCAGGGAACAGGACAGGGTGAGTTCCCTGTGATCAGTGAACAAGGAGGACACACTTTTGTGTGTGTTTTTAAGGCTAAATGTTGGCTCTGAAATGATTACACACAAATTGGGGATTGGTGGCTTTCCCCTAAAGGTAGTTTTAAAAAAAAAAATTCAAAACGTAGGTAACTTGTTTAGTTAGCCAATCTCATGAGGGTTTTTTGGGAAGTAGGGGAGTGGCTGACTTGTGATTTGTGAATGTCTGGGATTGGCAAATCTCCTGAACAGAATAAATGCAGAGACTGATTCATTACCTGTTGCAGACAGGTAAAGGGATCCCCTGATTACCAAGCACCACGCTGAGAAAACAGTTTCTTAACTGTTTACAAGTTTATTTGGGGCAAAAGGGATGTGGGGTTTTACAAGGGAAAAAGGAACAATACATATAACAGAACTATCTACTTTCCTTAACAGGGGGATTTAAGCAGATTAGAAGGAGAACAAGACACAGAGTACACTAGATAACGATTATATGAGTTTCAAAAGTATAATCAAATTAATGTTACTAATACCCGAAAACTATAACAAGAATACTATTTAAAATCTTACCACCACAAGGAACAGGGTCATGACGCCTGACCAATGGGGGACACGAGAAAAGCTCGGGTTCAAAATGAACCGGTTATACTCGACTCGACTCTTGCCCAGCAGAGGACTCGGGGGCGGGAAGAGGTAGCAGCTCCAGGGGATCAGTCTGGCGGGCTGACAGCTCTTCTGCCAGGCCCGCCAAAATGCAGCAGTTATTATGCACTCGGGCTATGCTTGGTACATGAGGGGTGTGCAATATTCGTAACAGCCGATGGCTGCCCCTGTTCGTGAGAGGTGTGCAGTATTCGTAACAGCCGATGGCTGCCCCTGGGCTTTTTGCAACATCCCATTGTTTGCCATTTCAGACGTGCTATCTTAGGTGTGTCAGTAAAGATCCCGATAAGGTCAGGTCTCAGGTCTACCGTAATTGCCGAGCGGGAGGGGGCGAGCGGGAGCGAGTGCCGGTCACTAGATATTATACTGTCGCCACATTACCCTGTTACTGGTTTTACAATTCCATTAATTTCAATGGAGTAACACTGGTGTAAAACTGGAGTAAAATAATGGTGAATGAAGCTCGGTCTTAAAATTATAAATACACTTAGTTTTTAAAACATGTTTGGAATCAGTGCATCCTTCACTTTCCTCCCAAATTATATTCCAGATATTTAAATATTTGAAATAGTAACTCTTGTAGGAGCCATGTAGGATCTTCAGTTTGTGACTGATAATTTAAGATCTTAAACAATTTAAAAAAGAGTTGCTTTGTAGTTCGCCTTTAAATCAAAGGGAATATCTTATCTAGGGATGGCTACTGCTCAAAGAGAGCAGAAATCAAACTAAACACCACCATTACCTGTCCAAGTAACCATATTTCTCATTCTAAAACACCCATACTCTTCATTTGTGAACTAGACGTAACATTGCACTGCGTTGCTTTAAGTAAAAGACATATTACTTTCAGGTGATATGATTCATGATGGAAAATTACAGTGGAAATAGGAAAAACAATGAGAACATTACAGGATAGTTTGTATTTTAAAAAATTGTCTCCTCTAGCACTATGAAAGTACTGCTTTTCTTATTGGTAATTCTATTTTTTCACTTTTCTGGCCCTGATTTGGAACTCTTTAAATTTTGGAGCCTAGACTCTGCAAGCATTTTGGAGCTGTGGGTCCTGAAATGTGCAGAGTACCTCACATGAAATGCTAAGCTCTCTCAACATCCACTGAAGTCAGTCAGAATGAGGGTTCTTAGCACCTTGCTTTGGTTGGCCCTGTGTACTTTGGACTGATGTCAACATGCACTTGGTGGTGTGATGATGAGAGAGCAAAAATGGTTGTGATGACCTTTTTTTGTTCGGAACGCATTCATCTGAAGGTGAATGAGCAATTGTTTTTGAGCAGTGGCGCTAGACACATTTAAGTATCCAAATATATTTGCTAAAAAGATGACTTAAATGAAAAAGATGAGGAGGAAATGAGTAATAAATAGAGAATGGTACTTAGTCATACTAATTAGAGTCCAAGTGCGGTCTTTGAGATAAATAACCACAAATATATTTTCAAAGCTTGTGCTGTCACCTGAAATGAGAGATAACTGTAATTTTACCTTGATATTGCAGTTTTAAATGAATTTCCTTTTTGTATTGATTTGTAAACCCTTGCTTGTTTTATGGTACAATGAGGGCAAGAAAATTGTGAGTAGTGGACTATCCCATTCCCTTTCCTAGACATAGTGTAGAGTGGACAGATAAAGAGCATGATAAAGTGATAATCAAGCAAATATTTCACAATGCTTCATTTTATTTAAAGTGAATGTTTTGGTTTAGTTTGATTTGTTGTCCATTGAAGAGAAAGGGCAGTAATTCATATTGTAAATCTCAATAAGAGAAGCTGCTGTGTTTAATTACACTAGTTAGCAAAATTATAAGCAGCAAAAATTACTTCTTCAGCATAAGAACTGGACTTCTAACATCAATACAATATCCTTGCATGTTTTTCACATGTCAACTTTTCAAGAACTATTCTTAAGACAATAGATATAACTACAATTCGGGGAACCCCTCCCCAATCTTTTAGAAGAATTTATTTTCAAGTAGCTGTAACTGAAAATATTGACAACACAAAATTACCTTATGAAAACAAATTGTATTCTAACTGAAAATAACTTTGTTTGAAAGACACAAAAGCAATGTAATTCACAGTTTCATCCAACACCTAGACCAGTGGTTTTCAACCTCTGGGGGTCTGCAAACTATGTCTAAGATTTACAAAGGCATCTGCACCTCCATTTGGAATTTTTTAGGGATCCAAAAATGAAAAAAGTTTGAAAACCATTGATCTAGACACAGGAGCTTAACACTAAGGCCCTGTCTGTAGTGGTAATGGAAGCCATGTTAACACCTGCCTAGCAAGAGCCATATTTAAACATGATTCACTAAAAAGGTGCTAACACGATTTTCTTGGTCAGTGTAGATGGGACCTATATAAAAAAACATTGCTTATTGAGAAAGTTCAGAAGACAACCATTGTGTCTATTGTAGCAGGAGCCTTGTGCGCACTCATGAGTCTCCTATTCATTTTCAATGTAGTCTGATAAGACCAACTAAATCAAGGCAGATTTTGCTAAGAGCTTTGACTTCAATAGGACTATTTACATGCTTAAGGTGAAGCATGTCCCTAAATTTATTATTCCTAAATGGGGGCCTCAGTACCTTTGTGAGGAGGCTTTCGGGCCATGTTGTTCTGACAAAGTCCTCTGTGGGGTCATTTGATTTTATTGTATCTCATGGAGTCTCCTAATTTTGATGTCTCTGTCCTAGCCAAGGCTTTTAATGTTGCCTACACCACTGATCCCAGGAACACTTTCATGCAAGCTTAACTTTAAGCATTTGAGTGGGTCCATTGACTTTATTGAAGTCAATGGGATCACTTATTTGCTTAAAATTAGGCATATGCTTAAATGCTTTGCTGGATCAAGGTTGGAGTGCTCAGTACTTTCCAAGATCAAATTGGTTTAGCAAAGAAGATGGAAAGGAACAAAAATGGGGTTTATGTATGTAATGTGATATGAGTTCATTTATAGTGTGCTGGTCATCACAGAGCACTGTGACAAGTATCTAATTATAAAATTTTGTTTACAATATCTACTATACATTGAGGTTTTTTATGGGAAGATCCAGTTCAAATTATTAGAGGAATGAGAAACTAAATATTCATGGATTATGGTTTGGTTATTTTTCCTGATTTTCAGAATTTATATTTAGGCCATTGATGGTTTATTTTTCAGGAGTAATAATCCATTTTTTAGTCTTCATTAATTATACCAAAACATTTTTACATCTTCAAAGCTCAACATTCTAAAAGATGAATTTCCAGCATGTGAGAGATCATTAAGGCTTTTTAAACCTATCTTCAAACAAGACTCCCCAAAATTGTAATTTTGGCTATTTTTGGCCTGTGTATCCCAAATATTTCTATGGTCCTCATTACTTTAGTATCTGAGCACATTTAACATCTTTATCCTCAAAATATTTTTGTGAGGAAAGGAAGTACTATTATCCCTATTTACAGAAGGGGAACTGAGGCACAGAGACTAAATGCCCAATGTCACATAGGAAGTCTGGGGAACAGCAGGGAACTGATCCTGGGTCTCCCAGGTTGCAGGCTAGCACCCTAACCACTGGGACATCCTTCCTCTCTTTTGGTATATATTTTATAAACACTTTGCTTTGGTAGGGTTATATTGATTTTTTACTAAAAACCATATATAAAAAGTGCATTGTAATTTTATAGCAGTAATAGAACAGTTTCCATTGACTGTCTCCAGAGTGCCCTAGACTGACCAGATTAATAGCATGGGACATGTATTAAAAATAAATGAATTTTGCCACTGACGACTTCTGTTCTGAGGGAACTCCTCTTAGAGCCTTACCTAAGGGCTGGCCTATGCTACAGAGTTAGGTCGATGTGAAGCAGCTTATGTCGACATAATTATCTCAGTGTCTACGCTACAGCCTTGCTCCCACCCGTATAAGTTCCCTACTACACCGACATAATAATTCCGCCTCCACAAGAGGCGTAGGGCTTATGTTGGTGTAGTTAGGGTGACGCAGTGTCCGTATAGACATTGCATTACTTATATCGGCTGTTGGCTGCAGCCATGAAATTGACAAGAAAAACTGGTAGGTTCCTTGCGGTGAACCCTAAGCCTGCTCACAGCTCAGGCTGTCACCATGGGGCTGGTGGGAGGCTCTAGCTAGAGCCCGGCTGCCCACTGGGCTCCCTGCTCCCAGCTGGGCTGCTGTTTGGGCTGCCAGCTCCCTGCAGAGAGCCCTGGTGCCGTCCAGGCTCTGAGCTCCCCATTCCCCACTAGGAGCCCAGCTGTGCCCCGGGGTCCTGGCTCCCCACTCCTAGCTGGGCTGCTGCCCATGCTCCCCACTATGATCCAGGCTTCTAGCTCTCCGCTCTAATCTGGGTTGCCTGCCGCATGGACTCCCAGCTCTCTTCTCTGAGCCACACTGCCATCTAGGCTTGCCACTCCTCTCAGGGATCTGGGTACCTCCTGCCTCCCCGTTTCCCTCAGTAATTACTGCAGTGGCTATAAGTCAACCTAACATAGATTGACTTAAGTTTGTAGTGTAGACATGACCTAAGAAGCTCTCCCTAGAAAGATTTTAAAATAAACATGCTAAGTAAACATCAAGAGGCAAAGTTTAGTCACTGGCAAAGTCTAATCATTCTTAGTGTTTACATTTTGCTGTTTTGTTTCATATTATGTGTTTAATAGTCAAGACCAATATAGAAAATAGTTTATAATTTACAAGGTCAGATCTTTAATTATATAGGGAATGATCCTGAAGTCCTTACTCAGAAACAAATGAAAATGGACCTGAATGAGGACTTCAGGGATGGGCCTACACTCAGGAATATGCTGCTAAAATTAAAGTATAGCCAGACATTTATTTTATTAAGAAATTGCATTTAAAAGAAACATGGAAGAGTTTCTGTTAAAGGCTTTGCGTACAAATTATACTTAGAACATTTTGAAAGTATTTTTTTTAAAATAACAAGACATAACTGTTGCGATATCAAGAAACCTGTGGCATGACAATTATAAAACATATAGTATTTTTCCGTAATCTGAAGAACATTTGTGGTTGATAGTACAAAAGTAATGTCTCATTTGTTGAAAAAGTCACTGATTGTGCATTTGGGCCCTATATTCTTCTACCCAAGGATCAGTAGATTCTCTTTGCACTTAACTACATTCTATGTATGCTTACTCTTTTTGTATTAAAGTTTTATCCACATTACAAGTTTAATCATGTGTTAGCACATTATTTGCCATGATTACATGCATATGTATTCTGACACTGACTTTTGAGAACATAGCAATTGCCATATTGGATCAGATCAGTTGTCCATCAAGGCTAGTATCCTGTCTTTGACAATCTCTAGCACTAGATATCTCAGAACAAGCAGAATAAACCCAACAGCAGGCTGGTATGGGGTAAAATACCTCCTAAAAGTTTCCTTCTACTCCCCTATAGTTAGAGGTTGGTTTAAGCCAAATATACGAGGTTTTACATCCTTCCTGGTATTAATAATTATTTTTTAATGTTTACTCTGGAGGATCTTATTATCCATATATGTGTCTAAATCCTTTTAAATCCTAAGATCCTGGACCCAAAGATACACTGTGACAATGAGTTCCACGGGCTAATTGTGCATTGTGTGAAGAAGTGTTTCCTTCTATTAATGTTGAATTTGCCACTTTTCATTGAATTTGCCTTTGTTCTTGTATTATTAGATTATCGCAATGGTCCCTTCTGGCTTTGGAATCTATTAATCTGACTTCTTATGTAACATAGGTCATAGAACTTCCCTGAAAAAATTCCTAGAGTATCTTTTAGAAAAAATCAAATCTTGATTTAAAAATGGCCCATGATGGAGAATTCACCTCAACCCTTAGTTAATTGTTCCAATGGCTAATTACCTTCACTGCTAAAAATTTACACCTTATTTCCTATCTGTATTTGTCTAGCTTCAACTTCCAGCCATTGGACTATGTTACATCTTAATCTGCTAGATTGAAGAGCTCATTTACCAAATATTTGTGCCCATGTAGGTATGCATAGACTGTAATAAACTCACCCCTTAACCTTCTCTTTGTGAAGCTAAACTCCTTAAGTATACTACTATAAGGCATGTTTTCTAATTCTTTAATCTTTCTTATTGCTCTTCTTTGAACCCACTCCAGTTTATCAACAACGTCTTGAACTGTGGATGACAGAAGTATACACAGTATTCCGGCAGCAGTCACACCAGTGCCAACTACAGAGGTAAAATAAATTCTCTATTCTATTCTCAAGTATCAGATTCCCCTATTTATTCATCCAAGGACTGCGTTAGCCCTTTTGGCCACAGCATTGCACTAAGAGCTCATGTTCACCTGATAATTGACCATGACCCCCAAATCTTTTTTCAGAGTCACTGCTTCCCAGGATAGAGACCCTCACTGTGTAAGTATGACCTACATTCTTTGTTCTTCGATGTATACATTTACATTTAACCATATTAAAATGCATGTTGTTTATTTGTGCACAGCTTACCAAGAGAGGCAGATCGCTCTGAATCAGTGACTGGTCCTCTTTCTTATTTACCACTCCCTCAGTTTTTGTATAATCTGCAAACTTTGTTAGTGATGATTTTATGTTTTCTTTCAGGTTCTTAATAAAAATGTTAAATAGCGTAGAGCAAAGAACCAATCCCTGCAGGATTGCATTAGAAACACACCCATCTGATAATGATTCCCCATTTACAATTATGTTTCAGTTAACCAGCTTTTAATCCATTTAATGTATGCCATATTAATTTTATATTGTTCTAATTTTTTAATCAAAATGTTGTGTGATACCCACTCAAATGCCTTACAAAAGTAAAAGTATATGACATCAACACTATTACCTTTATCAACCAAACATGTAATCTCATTATAAAAAGAGATCAAATTAGTTTGACAGGATCTTTTTTCCATAAATCCATATATATTATGTTAATCTCCTTTAATTCTTTATTAATCGAGTGCTATATCCATTGCTCCATTTTCTTGCCCAAAATCAGACTGACAGGTCTGTAATTCCCTAGGTCATCCTGTTTTTCCTTTTTAAATATTGGCCCAACATTGGTGAAGTTCCAGAAGACGGGAAGAAAGCTAGTGTTCCAGGACTTAATTAACATCTAATGGTCTAGCAACCTCCTCGGCTGGCTCTTTTGAAACTCTTGGATTCAAGTTATGCAGACTTGCTGAAAATGTATAACTTTCCTAGCTGCTATTTATCATTCTCCCAAGATGCTAATAGAAAGGAAAGAGTATTATCATATCATCACTATATCATCTATATTTTCCCAAATAAATATAAATTTATTGAACACTTCTGCTTCTTCTCCATTATTATTGATAATTTTACCATTTCCATCTATGGGTCGACCAGTGCCATTGTCAGGATTCTTTTTGTTCCTAATATACTTTTTAAAACTCCTTACTGTCCTTAGCTTTGCTCGCCATAGATTTCGCCTTGTATCTCTTAGCTTCCCTTATCTATTTTCTATATTTCCTAATTTATGACTTACGTTCATTACTATCAACTTCCCCTTTCTTTCATTTGTTATATATTTTACAGCTCCCACCACTTCCCCTCTAAACCAGGTTGACTTTTTTAACCAATAGGGCCTTCTTCCTTTATTATGTGATTGTAGCTTTTGGGGTATCTAATCAAGTATTCTTAAACAATTCCCAATTATCATTCACATTTTTTCTGGTTAAATTCTTCCCCCTGGTTTGGCTTATAATTGTTTTCAGCTTTGTGAAATTGTCTCTTTTAAAGCACCGAGTGTATATGGTGTGGATTTTTTTCTGTTGGCACATTATAAATGTAATCAAGTCATGATCACTTGTACTCATACTAACATTAATTTTTAGTTCTATGATCAGTTCCTCTTTATCTGTCAAGACAAGGTCTAATATAGAATTCTCCCCTGTTGGATGCAACATTTTTTTGATTTAGGAAATTGTCATCTATAATATTTAGAAATTCCAAGGATGTTTTATTACTGGCACCTGGAGACCTTATGCCACTCAAAATAAAAGTCCCGCATAATCACTCAGTTTTTTTCCACTTCACATTAGAGATAGGTGCATAAGGAGCCAGTCATTCTGTTCCCTACTGTGATTTGGTGGTGTGTAACAGACACAAACTAATACGCCATTTTGTGCTTTCTTTGTTGGGTCATTGATGCATAGGCACTCAAGATCATTTTCTTCTACATTTCCAGTAACTTGGAAACATGTCGTGCCATTTTTGACACAACAACGCTCCCACTCCCCTTTTGCCTACTTAATCCTTCCTAAATGGGTATAACTATTGATTTTTAACATTCCAATCATGCAGATCATCCCACCAGGTTTTAGTAATAGATTGAATTTATGCTAATAAATGAGCAGTTCCTGTTCCCTCTTGTTTGTTATCCAGGCTCTTAGCATAGCCTAGTATAGCCAATTAAAGAATTTCTTCTCTTCATGTCCTTTTATTCCTTCATTAGTTTTGTTCTCAACATCTCAATTTTCTCAATTGAGTTCTCAATCATCCCTCTTTTTACCCTTCCTGTGAACAGAAGTGCCTGATCTACCTTCTCAATGCCATTAATTATTTTGTATACATGTAAAGTAGATTGATTTAAATCAAGATAATTTAAATCAGCAAGCAGGAAACCTTGATTTAAATAATCAATTTGAATCTTGTTTTACATATGTAATCTTTTAGTTATTTTTCTAAAGCAAGGTTGATCCTTGTTTTTGTTACCCATTAAAATATATTGATTTGCAACTAAATGTAGGCTTCATGTTAAATTTGGTGTGTTGTTCTTGGTTTTTTGTTGTTTTTTTGCCTACCAGGAAAATACACTAATAGGCGTGCGCACACACGCGCGCGCACACACACACCGTTTACACTGATGGCGGCAAAATTGCCGCCTCCAGATTGATCTTTCAGGATCGATTGAGCCATCAGTGAGACCCACTCAATCGATCAGGAAGTCGACTGAGTAAGTCCACCCCCTCAAGTAGCGTAGCGCTGAGTTGATGGGAATGCTGTTCCCGTCGGCTCAGCGCAGTGTGAACAGCGCGCAGAAGGGAAGCTGAGCAGTTGACATCAGTTACGCAAACTACTCTGCGTAGTTTGCATAACTCCCGTCAACTGCCGCCGAATCGCGCGGTCAGTGTGAATCAGCCCTTATTTAGGCAATTATGTAGCTTAACTCACATTAGAGTCTTAATTTTTATATTTTTTACCATCTTATAAAATGGTGAATTAATGTAATTCTTATTTACTCGATGATTAATTTTTTACTTGTGATTTGTGACGTGTTTGGATGGAAAACCAGCATTTTAATTTTTATTAAAGAAAACTATCTTAAATGTGATGGACACACAAGAAGAATTTTTCAAAACATGCACTGATTATCTCTGGTCACTGTGTCCTTCAAGATTTTAAAACTAGTAGGTCTTCCCATTCACACCTACTTTTTTTCAATAGATTGGACGAAGAAACTAAGCGTTGCTGCTTTTTCAACTCCCAATTGGTTTCTTAGCTTTGAATAAACTAGTCACTGAACTAAACTAGTTGAATAAACTAAAATGAAGAAAATATTCTCTCACTGCAGAAGAGACTACTGCTGTCAAAAGATAGTCTAACACTTCAACAGACTCTGGTTTCAGGTGCTTAGCCAGTGATTGCCATCCACAGTTCAATAGTCTGAATTCCTTCATAACTTGTCAGCAAATGTGTACTATTTAATATTTTATATTTAATTTGTATTATTTTAATAGATCATAACCTATATTAAGGCTTAAATTTCTTATCATAATTTCAAATTGAATTTTAAATAGACTTCTTTTTGTAAAAAATAAACCTGTATTTAAATTATTTTTTCTTAATTTAAATTGTTTTTTATTTACTCTGTAGAATGGTATTATTATTCAACTCCTCCTTAAAGTAAACAGTACCAGTCTTTTCAGTCACTTCATATGACAGTTATTCTACAGCCCTAATAGTTTACTGAACCCCATCTATTTCTGCTATATTCTTTTTGGGATGAGTTGAAAAAAACTGAAAACAGTATTCCAGGTGAGGATGTGCCACCGATTTATATAATTTCATTATATTTTCTGTATTATTTTCCATCCCACTTTATGCATCCTAATATTTTTTTTTGACCACTGCTACAAACTAAGCCTTAGTCTTTTTCTTGTGCTGATATAGTTGATAGAACCCAACTTCAATAACCCAATTATTCCAATGTGCCTTAGTTTGCATTTTTCACTAGTGAATTCATCTGCCATCATGTTGCCTATTAGCCTAGCTTGAGAAAGGTCATCCTGAAATTCTCGGTCTTTTCTGGTCTTAAATAACTGTGTTCTGAAAATACTGCACCTCTGTATTTGATCCAGGTAATTAATAAAGACATTGTGTTGCTAGTGTATATGACAGGTTAAGGAAACAGAATTAGACTAATTATAACACTATTTCACATACTCTACAAATATAACTGAGTTGGGGAGGATCTATTAACAACACTTTTGTCCCCTCTAGACCAGTTAAAAAGTCATTTACACTTGTAGTGTGGATGGGACTTAATCATGTTCTTGCAACAGTGCTAAAGCTTGGACAGCTTTCTCGCTACAAATTTTAACCATTGTGGCAAGGTGGGCCTGTTTTGCCCCATGGGTCTGCGCTCCTTACGGCTATGCCGGTGGTGCAGCTGGGTGGGAGCAAGGGGGGGGACCCGGTCCCACCCTCTACCCCGGGTCCCGACCCCGACCCAGGGACCCTGCGAGGAGTAGCCTCAAACAGCTTAGTCCAAGGGGCTACTACCTTCCCTGGGTCGCTCTTCTGTAGCCCCCCCCCCAGCTTGTGGCTCTCCTTCAGGCTCTCCTCCGGTCTCCACACCTTGCAGCCGCTCCTCTCCTCTCCTCTACTGACTCCACACCTTGTAGCAGCTCTACTCAACTCCCTCTCAGCTGCTCCTATCTGCCTGACTGGGAGGCTTTTAACTGCTGGGGCAAGTTCCTTGATTGGCCCCAGCTGGCCTGATTGGCCTAATTGTCCTGGAGTGGCCACAGCTGGATCACCCAGGGAACAAAGATTTGTTAAGCCTGGGGCTGATATATATGCCTTCCAGCACCCTCCTATAGCCCTCAGGGCTGGCCCCGTCACACCATGTAACCAATTCACTGACAGTTACATTTATAACGTACAAAGGTCTTAATGGAGTTACAGAGCTTTATATGAAAAAGAGTTCAAATATGGATGCCAGTAGGCACGGCAGACATCTTATGCTATATGTTTAATATGGACTGGTTATACTTTTAATATGTGCTGTAGCCTCAATTATCTTCAGCTAAGTTTTCTTTTAAACACACAGGGTCATGTGACCTCAGCCAACAGGAGAACTCCAGCAGCCAGCCAAGATAAATACATTGAGCACTCCCTTCAGTTTTTACAGTTTGCTCAAAACATTGTTTAAAACACTTTTCTAATTTAATTTTGTGCTCACTGTCTCTCCCCCCACCATATCTGTGTCCGGCAGTGGATTAACTAACAGCAGCAGAGCAGAGAGATGTACCTTAAATGCTTTACTAAGTATGGGAAATACTTAAGTGTCTTAGATGTATGGTCTCAGTGTGGCACATGATCAAAGTGATCTTGCAGATATGCATTCAGGCATATTTATTTTGGATCACATGTCGTAAGCAATAGCTAGCTGTTCAACAGCTTCTCATCCACCATTGAGCACTGAGCACTCTCCCAACTTCCCAAGCAGGCTAACACGATGCTCTAGTAAGATTACCACTTGCTGACCAACTTCTCTCCTCTTTGTCTCTTCTCTTT
Source organism: Emydura macquarii macquarii (assembly GCF_026122565.2). Taxonomy (NCBI): domain Eukaryota; kingdom Metazoa; phylum Chordata; order Testudines; family Chelidae; genus Emydura; species Emydura macquarii. The sequence continues at coordinate 3,992,624 of NW_027133377.1, forward strand.
ATTTTCTTCTCTTGTTGTCCTTCCCTCACCCCCCCCCCCAACCTTTATTCATTTTTGTTCTCCTCTTCCTGTATGCTGATGGCTTCCACTCCTCCCATGCTCACTGCTAGATTCTCTGCACACTCTTGTCCCTCTCTCTGGTGTTGTCTTCTCCCTGTCTTTGGTGTCATTCCATGTTAACTGCTCTTCACTGATTATTAAAAGGCTTATTTGTGTCTCAGTTATTAATAAGATCAGAACAGTAGGAGGTGTGATATATAGGCATGTCCAGACCCCGCCCCCTCCCTCCCCAAAAAAGTAGACATCTGACCTTCTTGAACCTTTACTTCACACACTGACTATAGTTGAGCCAAATTCATCCATGACGTAAACCTATTGAAGTCAATGGACTTACACCAGGGATGAACTAGGCTCCTTTTCAGTAGATTTTGTATGCTTTTGAGTGCTTTCATTATATGATACATTTCTTAGAAAAAATGAGTTTGATAAACAGATACTTAATTTATTAAATTATTCAGTAGTGATTCTTTGAACATAGCTGGGTAGGTGTGTCTTATATGGTTCTTTGTATATGATTAGGATGCATGGAGTGGATGAAACTCAGAAGAAAAAGAATCACAGAATCTTTGAGTTGTTTATTCCTTTTTAGGTTTATATACTAATTTTTTGACGAAAAGATAGCTGACAAAAAACAAAACAATAAGTGAGCAAGACTTGATACTCATACTGAGGCCTCCTAATTAGAGTTGTATATTAGCAAATATATTCAAGGTTACCCAGCTCATATTACTGTTTTTTGGCTCAGTAAATACCTGGCAACTTACAGTATTTGTTTTTTCAAACTCTGCTGAGTGAATGTATTGTTTGCAAAAGGTGCAGGATTTGGTAAGTCTGAAGACAGATACTTTTTGGTGACCAAAAAAAAAAAAAAGATTATAGGCAGCAGCATAAGTTTCCTTAGGTGTGAAAAGTTAGAAGTTAGTTCTACGTGCCCATTCAACCCTTGGTCTCTTCACTGAAACTAGCAGCAAGGTTACTGAAGCAGGACTTACTCGTCTGTTTTTGAACCCTCCCACTGTATCAGTTTCTCCTTTTGCAATGCATCAAATAGATCACCATCAAATCTGAAATTTCCACAATACTACTCCCCTTCTGGGTGTGGTTCTTTACCATATAATAACACTCAAAACCTTCTAGCCCTCTTCATCAGGGTTAATTAGTACTTCAGTTTATAAAAAGCTTCAGCATCTAGGCTAATGGTTTATGGGATCCAAGAAGGGACATAAGTGTTCAAATGCTGAGTGTCACAGCACCTAACTTTTAGGCAGCTAGAAAATCACAGGAACAATGCTCAGTCTACAAAGCCAAGTTAGGCGCCTAGGCTACCTGTATAATGAATGGGGGGAGAAAGGTGCCTAAGAATTCAATCTGCAAAAGCCAGTATGTTAGGAGGGGAGCCACCTATGCTGGCCAGTGGGAGATGCCAATGACAGGATTATTCATAGGATCAGAACAGTAGGAGGTGGGATAGATAGAGGCATGTCCCCACCCCCTGAAAAAAACAGACTTGGATCTTTTCTTCACACAAAGTGACTATAGTTGAGCGAAATTCATCCCTGATGTAAGCCTATTGAAGTCAATGGACTTATACCATAGGTGCATTAAACCCCACCCTTCTCTTGGAGGTAGGTGCCTAAGTTTGGACTGCAAGGAGGCACCTATCTCTGCTTAGCAATTCACAAATAGGAATCCGCTGCCTCGAGTCAGATGGCTTAGGCACCTAAGGCGTTTCTTGCAGGAATGAGTTAGCTGCTTGCTTCGCTCCACACAAAACAGCTGGAGGAGGAAGAGGATGTGGTAGTGTCCACCCTATTATTTTTAGCCCAGTGATTAGAGCACTCACCTGGGATGTTGAAGACCCTCATTCAATTCTCTCATTTCTAGCAGAAGGGGAAAAAGGATTTAAACAGAGGGTCTTCCCTTCTCAAGAGAGTGTTCTAATCTCTGGGCTGTGGGATATTCTGATGCGGGGGGCTCCCTCAGTCTCTTCTGTTGAAGCTGTTCTACTGTGAATCAATAAGGAAAGTGATTGAGCAGGGGAACTGATCCTGGGTCTCTCACCTTAGCGATGGGTGCCCTAAGCCCTGGACTACAGAGACATTCTCTCTGGCTCAAGGACTGGTTATCCACTGGAACAGTCATTGGGCCAAAGAGAGAAAATGACTCTAGCCTGATGATTAAGGTGCACACCTGGGAGATAGGAGACCTCAGATCCAGTTATCCTGCTTCAATCACTCTGTGTGTGTGGGGGGAGGGAGGAGGAGGAGGTAGGCTGTTGTGGTGTTCGGATGTATTTTTAGGGGTTCCCTTGTATGATTTATTTGACATTCAAATATAGTTTCTTTTAACCTGTGTAATGCACATACAGCTTTGGATAGGTCAACTAAATATCTAAATAAGTAAAAATTAAAAAGCCACTGAATAGTGGTCAGAGGTGAATGATGTTTGACTGTTACCAACAGGAGCCAGATTTGAACTACAGATGGATAATTTTATATATCTAATTTCTGAGCATTAGTAAGGATTCATTTCATTTTGTGGTCTTCATGTGGCATAAAATCATAAGCAGTAATCCAAATTTGAATAAAATACCGCAATGCATTTTGTTCTAAATCTGTATATCCAGTTTATTTTCAGTAATATTTCTCTCTGCTTGGTTTATGTTGAGGGATAGATCATTAGAAAACTGCATTGTCACAGTGGCATTCCTGTTCATAATCTTCTTACTGGCGTCTGCCGTTATATTCAAAAGCTTCTTCCCTCATCAGTTCTGGAATGTGATGGCATTAGACTGTATTGATTAAAGTTTTATAGTCACCAAATCAGATTAGCTGTTGAGTCACCTGACTAGGTAGGGCTAATAGTCATGTGATGCAGCTGCCTGCTGTGTTCATGCTGTGAGCTGAAACAAGGTAGTTTGCTTCTTGAGATGTTCCTAAGTATCTAACAGCATGGGTCAGGGATTATGATAGCAAAGAAGATGGCTTCATTGTCCTGATCTTTGTGCTAGTCAGAATGGGATGGGTTTGAAAGTCTAGTATCTTCAGGCCAGCAGCCAACAACTAAACAGAATGTTTAATCCAGGAAGTTCAGACACTGAAATATTTGGGTTTGTCTTAATATGTATGTAAAAATTAATAATAATAATAATAATAAGCTGACAAATCATTCAATTGAAAAATGCTTTAATTTTGTTTCTGTAAGAGACACCAATTATATAATACTTTATATAAACATGCGATGATTTTCTTTGGAAAGCATTTGGATGCTTCTGTATGCTTCTCCGTGGTGATATTTAATAACAGCAATAATAATTTGGATTTAAGCAGCTGAATTTAAACAGCTCTTTAAAATTTGAAGTGAATACATACATTGTGGGACATAGTGTTTTATGCTGTATATTAGTGTAGCTTAAGCATTCTATATATCAAATATTACAAAAAAAAGTCTGAAGAAATCAGAATCCAGTGATTATTAAAATGGACATTGTAATTTCTGTACAAATATTAAATATACAATATTTTTGTAATTTTCAATCAATGACAGATCCATAAAATGGACATTATAGTACTTGATTCGTGTGGAATATTAAGGTCATAATGAAATATAAGTTGAGCAGCACTGCGATACCATAGTGAAAAGCAAATTGGAAAAGTAGTTGAAAGTAAATATCTTCAGTATATTTATCATAAAAAAGATGAGCTGTATACATCTTAATTTTGTAAATTTAATTTATATGGTCTCAACATATGACCAAAAATGAGAAGTGTTTGAAAAAGCAAAGGAAAATGTTTGTGATGACACCTGGGCCTGATCCTGCAATGTGTTCCATGCAGGGCTCTTCCCAGGTGGAGCTCACTGAAGGATTAGGATCTAGAAATTACAAAGGGCTTGATTTTTCTCAGGTGCTGAGTATCCACAGCTCCAGTTGAAGTTAATGAGGAGCCACGATGAATAAAAATTCATGATTTTTTAAAAAATATATAAAAATTAGATTTTTTAAAAAAAAATACATAAATTTCTGTCTTTTAAAATAAACATTTGAAATTGGCAACCTATATTAAGGCCTAAACTTATTATCTATTACAATCATTTAAACTAAGTACAAAAATATTATTAAGTAGACCATAGTTGCTGCCAAGTTTTAAAGAAAATCATTGAACTGGTAGAAATCACTGTCTAAGCACCTGGAACCAGAGTTTATTGAAGTGTTAAACCAGCTTTTGACAGCAGTAACCTCTTCCACAGTTACAGGGAGAATAATTTCTTCATTTCAGTTTATTCAACTTGTTCTGTTCAATGACTAGTTCATTCAAAGCTAAGAAACCAGTTGGGAGTTGAAGAAGCAGGAAAACTTCTGCTTGCTTCATTCTTTGATGAAAACAAGGTGTGAGGGTGTGTCTACACAGCAGACTGAAGTCGATGTACTTTAAATTGACTTTCACTCACTGAATTTTAGAAATCACAGGAGTGGGATCACACCAAGCTTCTTGCACCGGGCTCTTGGGTCCCCACTCGCCACGCTTGGGTCAACATTCAAAGCAGTGCACTGTGGGTAGTTATCCCACAGTGCAACTAGCCACAGAGGCTTTTGGGAAGCTTGTCGTCCTCCCATGATGCAACGTGCTCCCTCCTCCTCCCTGCTTGTGTTTACAGTTTGTTTGGGACTTTTTCATGCCGTTTTTCTATGCCATGCGCACGCCATTGCTGGAGAGACATAGTGCAGAGCTGAGCGGGCTCTATCATTGTGAGCATCACAGATACCTCACGGCTTATCCTGCAGTATTTTCAAAGGTGAGAGAGGAGCTGCAGCACGGAAAATAGCCATGGTACTGAGGCCACCCTGCTACAAGCAATAGAGTGGAACAATTCATGTTTGCTGCTAGCTGTCACGTATCATCTTCAGTCCGTGGAGTGCTGGTTCTGGTTCCGGGAAACAAGCACAGACTGGTGGGATCACACTGTTATGAAGGTGTGGGATGATGAGCAATGGCTGCAGAACTTTCGTGTGTGAAAGGTCACTTTCTTTGAACTTTGTGTGGTGCTGTCCCCAGTCCTGAAGCACGTGAATACTCGCTTGAGACTATCTCTGACACTGGAGAAGCGAGTGGCCATCGCTCTGTGGAATCTGGCAACTCCAGACTGCTACCGGTCAGTTGGGAATCAATTTGGAGTCGGTAAATCCACCATTGGAGCTGCTGTGATGTAAGTGTGCAGGGCCATCACTAGGCTTCTGCTAAGAAGGGAAGTGACTTTGGGAAACATGCAGGACATAGTGGATGGGTTTGCCGCAATGGGGTTCCCAAAGTCTGGGGGGGGGGGTAATAGATGGCATGCATAACCCGATCCTAGCACCTGACCACCTTGCCACAGAGTACATAAACTGGAAGGGATACTTCTCGATGGTGTTGCAGGCCCTTGTGGATCACAGGACGTTTCACCGACATCAACATGGGTGATCTGGAAAGGTGCATGATGCGCGCATCATTAGGAACTTGGGTCTGTTCAATAAGATGCAGGTGGGCACTTTCTTCCCTGACCAAAAAATAAACATTGGGGATGTGGAAATGCCAGTAGTGATCCTGTGGGATCCTGCCCCTTGCTCCCTTGGCCACACCTGGACAGCGAGAAGGAGTGTTTCAATAACAGGCTCTGCAAGTGCAGAATAGTGAAATATGCATTTGGCCGTTTAAAAGCCAGATCATAGAATCATAGAATCATAGAATATTAGAGTTGGAAGGGACCTCAGGAGGTCATCTAGTCCAACCCCCTGCTCAAAGCAGGACTAACCTCAGCTATATCATCCCAACCAGGGCTTTGTCAAGCCTCACCTTAAAAACCTCTAAGGATGGAGATTCCACCACCTCCCTAGGTAACCCATTCCAGTGCTTCACCACCCTCCTAGTAAAAAACTTTTTCCTAATGTCCAACTTAGACCTCCCGCCCTGCAACTTGAGACCGTTGCTCCTTGTTCGGTCATCTGCCACCACCGAGAACAGCCTAGCCCCATCCTCCCTGGAACCCCCTTTCAGGTAGTTAAAGGCCGCTATCAAATCCCCCTCACTCTTCTCTTTTGCAGACTAAACAAGCCGAGTTCCCTCAGCCTCTCCTCATAAGTCTTGTGCTCCAGCCCCCTAATCATTTTGGTTGCCCTCCGCTGCACTCTCTCCAACTTGTCCACATCCTTTTTGTAGTGGGGGGCCCAAAACTGGACACAATATTCTAAATGCGGCCTCACCAATGCCGAATAGAGGGGAATAATCACTTCCCGTGACCTGCTGGCAATGCCCCTCCTAATGCAGCCCAATATGCCATTAGCCTTCTTGACAACCAGGGCACACTGCTGACTCATATCCAGCTTTTTATCCACCGTTACCCCCAGGTCCTTTTCTGCAGAGCTGCTGCCCAGCTCGTCGGTCCCCAGTCTATAGCTGTGCATGGGATTCTTCCTTCCTAAGTGGAGGACTCTGCACTTGTCCTTGTTGAATCTCATTAGATTTCTTTTGGCCCAATCCTCCAGTTTGTTTAGGTCACTCTGTATCCTATCCCTACCCTCCAGGGTATCTACCACTCCCCCCAGCTTAGTGTCGTCCGCAAACTTGCTGAGGGTGCAATCTACCCCATCCTCCAGATCATTAATAAAGATGTTGAACAAAACTGGCCCCAGGACCGACCCCTGGGGCACTCCGTTTGTGACCGGTTGCCAGCTAGACATGGAGCCATTGATCACTACTCGTTGAGCCCTATGCTCTAGCCAGTTCTCTATCCATTTTATAGTCCATTCATCCAACCCATACTTTTTTAACTTGCTGATAAGAATACTGTGTGAGACAGTATCAAAAGCTTTGCTAAAGTCAAGGTATATCACATCCACCGCCTTCCCTACATCCACAGAGCCAGTCACCTCATCGTAGAAAGCAATCAGGTTGGTCAGGCATGACTTTCCCTTAGTGAATCCATGTTGACTGTTCCTGATCACCTTCCTCTCCTCCAAGTGCCTGGATGGAGACGTCTGCTTACTAGGCTTGACATCAGTGAAAAGAACACCCATCAGTTATATCTACGTGCTGTGTACTCCATAATTTGAGTGAAATGAAGGGGGAAAAGTTCCCCCAGGGTTGGGCCGTGGAGGCTGATAGGCTGGCTGCAAATTTTGAGTAACCAGATTCCAGTGGTATGCTCAGAGCCAACCGCGGAGCGCTTCGGCTTCGGGAAGCATTGAAAAATCGGTTTTGCAATGAACTGCACTACTGTATGTTTGTGCTGTGCCTTTATTTCTCATCCTCCACCCTCACTCCAGCAGCCCCCTCCCCTTCTCTCTCCACCCAAGCTATGAATGAATAAAGACAGATGTTTTTTAATGCTACAAAGTTTTATTTGTGACCCGTTTTAATGGGGGGAAAGGAGGATAATTTAATGTTGTAAAGTGTCGCTGTGCAAGCAACTGTGGTTGTGTGCAGTTCTTAAAGGGGCCTTCATGTCCTTCTGCTTACCTCCACCAGTGTGGAGTGCAGCACATACTGCACCCTGCTCAGTCTCCTCCTAGATCGCTTGGGGGTGAGGGCTGATAATGAAGTGGTAGGCGGCGGAGCGTTTTGGAGGGCTGCAGAGGGAGTCTGTTCTGTCGCTGCTCTTCCTGTCGCTCTACCAGATGCCTTAGCATGTCGGACTGATTCCTCATAATACGCAACATCTTCTCTTGCGTATTATGCTCCTGCTTCTGTGCAGATCTTCTGTGTTCCATGTCCATGTCTAGTTTTTCAGACAAGGACATCCTCCAGGGTCTGAGTTCTATGTCAGCAGCCGTGGAGATGTTCATTAGTTTGCTGAACATGTCATCCCGTTGTATTTTTCCCCCCCGCTTCCTAATCTGGGAAAGTCTTTCAGCTGGAGTTTGGCAAGGGGGGGCTGAAGGCCGAGGTGTCTTGGGGGGGACGCCCAGGGCCCCATCCACGGCAGAGGAATAAAACGGAATGGCTGTATTGGTCGGGTACTTTAAACTTGCTCCATCTTCCCTAGGTGACCATATGCGATATCAGTCTCCTGAGGGTAACGCAGGCAGAAAGGGAAGATTTGCTGCAAGCATCGGGGTACAGTCCTGGCCCTTATGCTGCTGTGCTGTGTTCCGTGATGATGCCTGCTCATTTAATAGCAGAGTGGCGGGGAAAAGTATCCTACCATGGCAGAAGAAATAAGGCTGCCCTCCCCAGAAACCTTCTGCAAAGGTTAACAGATTGCCTACGTAAAAGTTTCCTTGAGATATCCACAGAGGATTCTCGGAGCATACCTTTGCACATAAATAGTCTGTTCCGGGAGTAACCCTCCACTGAAGTTTGCCACCACCCAGTAAGACCCTCCCCTCAAAAACACAAATTCCTTTTAAGAAGCTGGACTGGCGACATAACTGCAAAAAAATTATTTGCCACACACACTCACCAGATGTACCTTCCCCTGCATCTTGATCAGTCCCTCTGTCTTGTGTGTGGCTGGACTGCTCTGGGGTAACGAACAGGTCATGGCTCTCAGGGAGAATGGATACCCCACTCTCCTGCACCCTGCTCCTCATTCATCCTGGACTGGGATTCTTCAGAGATATTGATGCTGCGTGGTGGGACAGTGGTGGAGTCACCACTGAGAATTGCATGCAGCTCCTCGTAAAAGCAGCATGTTTTGGGCAAGGAGCCAGAACATAAGCCTGCCTCAGCTCTTTGATCTTAACACGGCACTGCTGCGTGTCCCTGTTGTGCCCCTTCTCCAACATGCCGCGAGATATCTTCTTGTAAATAACTAAATTTCTTTTGCTGGCTCGGAGCTGAGCCAGAACAGATTCTTCGCCCCACAGACTGATTAGATCCAAGACCTCTGGTCAACTCCAAGCTGAAGCGTGTTTGGGCTGTGCAGTCGCCATGAATAGTTCAGCTATAAAGCTCTCTCCACACTGTCTAAACCGGAAATGAAATGGAAATTCAAAATTTCCCGGGCCTTGAGGGAAGAGCTATTTCCTGTTGACTTGGCCACATTACAGCAGAGTGTGAATGTCCAGAGCGGTCAGAATGGGGCATTATGAGATACCTCCTGGAGGACAATGGTGTCAATTTACGCTGTGCTCTGCCTAAACTGACGCAAATTCGACCCAGGGAATTCAAATTCAGTGCTACACCACTTGCAGAGGTGATTTTATTAGATCGACATTTAACGTACTTTAAATTGACAGAACTTACGTGCCAGTGGAGACGCATACTTTAGGAGGTCGACGTAAGTGGCGTAAGTGACCTCCATTGCCAGTGTAGAAAGGATGAAATCTACTAGTTCCAAATTCTTAAAGGACATAGTGATTAGAAGTAATCAGTTTAATTCACTAATTACAGATAATAGTTTAACAAATGAGTAAACTGTAAATGGAAAACATATTCTAATAATATACTTAATACTCAGAATAATGAAGATTTTGATATACTTTTTTCTTATGCTTCCAGCATGTTTAAGCTCAGTTTATTTAATAAAAAAAAATTAAAATGTTCTGTATATTTTAGTTGAATTTCCATTGCTGATGCTGATGTGTGCATGTGAACACTTGGGGATGTTTTAGGTATGCAGGCACTATAAATAATAATATATGTATATCCATATAACTTTGTTTTAATGGTTGTGACTAATGTATGTATTTCACTTTGCAATGAATTCCACTAATGTAAAACAATATACCAATTACATTTATTTTGGGATTTTATTTTAGACTGTCAGATACACCAGGTATCTTCCTTTATAAATGTGTACAGGTAAGAACAATCAATACTTATGTATAGTATCTAGTTGCTGCTGTTTTTTCCTAGATGTTTTCTGCTTTTGGGCATGTTAGGAATTGACATAATTAGGGTTTCCAAGAAATTGAACCCTAAGTGTTTTTTCTTTTTGCTTTTCGGTTGTTACAGACTGAACATCTGTCTTTCTATTAAAAATCAGCAGTCTCAGCAAGTACAGGAGTATGGACAGTACTAATAGAACTCCTCAGAACTACAGCCAGCATTTCACTGGGAAGTGTGATTTTGTGGCCAAGTCTCCATAAGCAATTAGTTGCTTATGATGTGATCATTTTCAAAACTTGTTTCAGGTTCTTGCTTCTCATTGCTTGTTGAATTATTTATTTTTTCTACAGAGATTCACTGTGGAGAGCCACTTTTACATTATCCAGAAACAGTGTGCTTCAGATGGTGGTATAGCTCTATAATAATTTCTAGATTAAAAAGAAATCTGGATAACAAAAATCAATTGAAGAAGCAATCCACAGACAATTTAGTGAATATAGTACTGTGACCTACAGCTGGCCTTCTGAACACAGATTAAAAGTTGTGTGTACTTTTTAGAGGAAAGTGAAGAACAGAAATATTTTTCCAGAGCAATTTTGCCATTTGCTGAAGTTTCTCTTGTACCAGACTGACATTTTCCTAAATACGGATTTGATCCTGGACCCACTGAAGCCAATGGCAAATCTCCCACTGACATCTGTGGTGCAGGATCTAACTGTTCATGTGCTAGATGAGGGAGTCCACTTTTCTGTCACCTAGTAGAATTGATGTACTGTCTATAAAATAGATGTTTTAGTGTCTAATATTTTAATGCTTTTACAGTCAACTCCTGTTACATGTGAAATATGGAATTTGTATTGCTGGTGTCACAAATTGTTGCTTTTCAGCAGATTAATTTTCAAAAGCAGGCTCCACATGACAATTTTAATGTGAGCAACATAAAATATTTTAGCTGAGATTCAGGAAGTCCTCAGGTTGGAGTGGAGTGGGTCAACTATGGTAATTAAGTGAAAATAGCTCAAAAGTAGATAATAAAATTTAGTTAATCCAAATATCATGTATTTTTTTCTGGCACAAATAAATTTTGATCTTGTCGTAATGGAACTATGAGAATTTTTTTCCCTTAATAGTATATGTATGTTTCTTCTAGATAGACCAGCAGTGATGCCTTAATAAAATGTTGATTCAGACTGGATAAGCTGTACAGTAGGGTAAACATGACTCTGAAAATCTTGGATTAGGAAGGCAAAGGATTAGTATGGAGTCAGAATGTTTATGGATTTGGGACAGAGTTGTTTGAGAACTATGTCTCACTGTATGGAGATATGTTTTCTGTATACATGTGCAAAAGTGACAAATACAAGGAAAGTTGTGGAGCTAAAACATCCCATCAGATGTTTAAAATATAGATTCCCATAGACCCAGGTGCCTAGACACATTGTTTTTTTATCACAAGAAATAAAAAGAATCTTAAATCTGATTCAGTGTTCAATCAGTTCAAAATCATGCAGCAAGTGCTAATCCCAACCAAGTTGAACTGAGGTAGGCTACCAGCATAAAATCAAAATAGATGCATATTTGCAGGATGTCATATACTAGCTGAACAAATTATTTGGCACTTTGAGATGTCAGCACCTTGGTAAGCATGTAGTGTCTAGAAGATATTTACTCTCCATCTGCATATTCAAATAGCTAAAAGAATAGGCTACCACCTCACTTCATGATGGCCTGACTTCTTTTTAATAGTTACTAGTAAAAAATGGAATTTTCCATCAAAATCAGTTTTTATGGAGATTTTTTGAGCAGTCTGAGTAGTACTGGATGTGGTAGTGGAAATGGAGGCAAACACCAACATCATTTCATGCATGGATGTGACCTCTTGAGGAGTCCCAGCAGCACCCCTTGAAAATAGCACTGCTTGCCCTCTGCTATAGCTATAGCTGAGTAATATGCCTTGTTTATGTGGTCTAACTAGTGTCCATACACGTTTTGTGGTACAAGTCACATCTGAGTCACACACACGAGTCACACACACTATTTCAGTAGGGCTTCTGATTTTGGGTTTTAACTGATATAACACCCTCGATACAAAAAATGGAAAATAGTGTTTATCCAATAAGCATAGGAAAAACACCAGAAATGGTTACTTGTATCTAAAGGCTTGTTTACATGGAGCAGTAATGTGGACTATGAGGTGGAGATTGCTTAAATCGCACTAATGTGTTGCACATTAATTCGTCTGTGTAGACTGCTGGTATGGCCTAAAGTGCTTTAACATAGTGCTGTTTGAAACCACTACATTCAAGTGCAGTAGGGAACATTACAAAGAGATTGCTCATTACATAATATATACAGTACTTATTACAGTATATGCAAAGGACCCCCCCCCCAATTTTTTGGACTTCAAAATATAACTCAAAAACTGCTAAAAATAAACCATAAAAAATGAAATTAATAAACCCTGAAAAAGAGAAGCCCTGTATTTCAGTAACACTCTTTTTCAAAAACTATGCAGTGGCTACCTCTGTATTCAAACATTCCTCTTCCACACATAGGCTGCTTGCCTTTGTAAATATTGTTGTGGAAGAGCCCTTGTCTGGAGGATCCCCAGGCAACTTTTTTTTTTTTCCCCCCCTCATTGACCTTTCTGGTCTTAAGTTTGTGAACTGCTCATCAGTCTTGTAAACCCAGTTCTGAAAATTACACCCAAATCAGTCGTCACACTGAAATATATATAACTATGTTAGCAGGTCAGATGTGTTGTGATTCACTTAACATTAGGAACAATGATAGACAGTAGTCACTGGCCCAAGTCAACATGCCAATTTTGATTTTTCACAGCAAAGATTATCATTTCAAGATGGGATATGATCTGTCAAGTTTCACTGAGGACAAAGCTGCTGCTGAGTTATGGTACTCTGGGAACATCCAAATGTCTATAAAAGACTTCCATCCACCTTGAGCTTACCTCAACAGTTTTATAACAGTCAATCAAGTTGGTGATGAACCATAATTCTTGTAGAACAATTTTTATAGAAAAACCTGACATGCTGACAATTGTTTTTGGCATATAAGAAATGAGGGGGAACGATCTAGTATTTTTGTTACTGTATTTGACTGGGAATGTAAATGTACATTCTGAAGAAACTCTTTTTTTATGTAGTATGCAGTGATTTTTTTGTAATTCAGTATAACTACAACATATCTTTTCTGTGTACTGTCAGATAGGAAACTTGGCTACTTTTTAAAGAAGACTTCTGTGGTGAAAACCTCTGTGGAAAGATATACAGTATAAGACAGTAAGGGGGGGGGGGGGGAAGAAAATTGAAAATCATTGGAATTTAAGTAGAATAAGGAGAATTAAAGTATCTGTAGAAGTTAACTCACAAAAAGTGAGTTATCAAATTTAAAACCAGTAAAATCAAGCAATTTTTTGGTTAATTAAAACATGTGAAGGGTAAACCAAAATAGAGAAACCTACTTTGAAGATTTCTTTACAAAGAGCCAGCTTCACCACTGCGTTACCCATTTTATACTCATGTTAAGTCCATTTATATAAAGGGACTCATGGTGAAGCATGCCAAAAGTATGGAGTTGCCTAAAACAGGGGGCAGGGAGAGGGGCAGAGGAGTGTTCTTTACTAAGATCCTGAGTTTTTTCAAAGATGTTGATTTTAATAGAAACAGTGGGTTCTCAATATCTTTGAAAGTTATGCTACAAGATTTACTACAGCACAGTATGTTTTATGTATGCAGCATTTTGTTAAATTTTATTCAGTATTTATAAGAATTGTTCAATATTAAATTTTTCATACCATCCACTGTGTGTTTACCCTAGTACTCATTTCCCAAATATAAAAAAAGATACGGTCATTTTATATTTAATTAAACAAAACAAAAGAGATTAAGGGTAGGGGAAAGGGAACAACAAACAAGTAGACTATTAGCCATGTTCTAGTGCTAATATATATATATATTATAGTCAGCTATATTTGCTGTGATGCCTAAGTATAACTATAATAGCATGGTGGCAGGGTAATTTAGGATTGCCTATTAATCTTTATATATATGTGTATAGATGAAAAATGATTTATAAAAATGAATTGTTCATATATGAACATCACACATACCACATTGAAATTCTTACGTACAAACCAAAGGATTAGTCTTATAAAAACTAATATTTCTAAATATTTGGGCAAACAATGTATTTGGTGCATTTTATCTGAAAAGCGATAATTGCTCTGTGCCTTCTTCCATGCTGGCCCCTCTGCATTGTATGCTAGTCCTGAGCAGGTTCACAGTGCCCTTGCCCTCTTCACATTCATACTGCTTATGCAGACTTGAATAAAAGTACAGGCTCAGGAATGGCACTCCATGAATAGAGATGGCATGGAAGAAAAGACAGAGCAATTATAGATTTCTTTGCTGAAACTTTTAAAATATAATAATTCTTGTAAGCTTTATTGTTTGGTTTTAAATCTATATTTGTATAAGGAGTTTGGTGAAATACGTTCTTTAACAGTTCTTGGCTCTTGTATATCACTTTTCCTCTTCTGTGTGCTTTACAAACATAAATAAGCATAACAAGCTTGTGGGGTAAGTAAATATTATTCCATTGTTAAAGATGGGGTTATTGAAACAGATTCTGATGTAGCAACTTGCCTCAAGGTCACAGAGGGAGCCATGTCAGAGCTGGGAGAATTCAGGAGCTCCTGAGAACTGGTCACTAGATTGTTACCTCTCTTCTGATGGGAGGGGTGATAAACTGGAAAAACTTGTTTAACTTTATACTGGCAACCACATAATTTCATCAATAGTCCATTTGTTTTTTATTTTGACTTTTGACTTTTTGTTGTGGTGGTGGCACTTCTCTCCAGCATTGGAGAGAGTAAATTCTCATTTAGAATTTTTTGACTCTAGTCTAAAACTTTTTATAATCACTTCTTTCTTTCATATTTTCCTACTTGCATTCCCTCTTTGAACAGGAGTTGTATCTGTAAGGACAGTTCTCTGGTCAAGAGGAGAAAGGCAGTGACCCCCTCTCAGACAGATTTTTGTGGAGTTATGAAAATTGTTTGGTAGAAGCTCTTGAGCAACAAGCTTCCATCATTCCTCCTTGACAAACTGAAGCACCAGCAGAGTTGGAAGTGAGAGGCAGCTTCCGGACTTGAGATTTGTATGCTGTTGTCAGACCGCTGGGTCTATTCTACAAACCAGATTTTTAACATCCTGGGTATAAAAGACTTCACATTCATAAACAATAAACCCTTGTAAGTTGATTGTAGCCCCTCTGGCATGTACACAGTTTGTTTGTTTTTTCTAGACAGCCTGATTCCCCCCCCCCCCCCCCCCCCCCCCCCGGCAAAGATACTAAATTAAATGAAATACATATTTTAACTTTTTTTTCATGCTCCAACAGCCATACATGTGGTATGTTTTCATTTGTTTTTTACAAATTCAAGGGGCGAATAGATTTAAAATAAAATTCAGAATAGCCTAAGTTCAAGGGGGCTGAAGGGGCAAAAGCCTACTCAGTGTTTACTAAACAACCTCTGTTTGACTGTATAATATACTTTACAGTTTAGTGTATATAAAAAATTCTCCTGCTGTATCACAGTTTTTCCTTTATGGGTTTATCCTAGATTCTTGTGAAGTCTCTGTTAAAGAAGACATGCACAGCCCTATGGATGTACAGTACCTCTCAATTTGTAATGGAGTCAGTGGTGTGGTGGCTGGTGAATTGGGAATATGCATGTGGGATCCTTGAATGGGCAAGAATCTTATGCAACCAACCACTGCTCTTCCTCCTTCTCCCTAAAAAAAGATTTTAAAAGTATAATTTATTGTCAGCATAAAATATAGCAAGCCAAATAGTCTGCTTTGGAGCAATCCAAGAAAGGAAACTCAGAAGAGACAGAAGATAATCACTGACATTTTTCTGCACTTGGTACAAGCCTGGTTGCATCCTATTGTGAATGACACTGAATAGTGGTTAGTACTATTCTGTACATAAAATGATTTTTAAAATTGAAGCCAAGGACGAATATAAGATTAAAGGTGTAAATGCTGTTCAGTAATAGGATGTCTACTATTAACCACTATTTGCAATAACTTGATTTTGGAATTTGAGTAATTTCCTATACTAAAATACAAGCACATAGCTTGCAAGCTGCTAAATGCTGACCTATTCCATTGAAATGTATGAAAGTTGAGGGTGCTCAGCACCGTAGAGAGCAGGATCCTTCATGTCTAATCATTGTGCTACATTTGAGAAAGGTGCCTGTACTTCTTTTGATTCACTCAGTAGTCAGTTTTTTCACCTATTATATCAGCTACATTTTTTACTTGAAAAACATCAAATTAAATAATAGTTTATGCCGGCTTTTATTTTAGTTCATGCATTTAAAAACTCAAACTCAGATAAAAAGAGAGTTTCAAAATAAATTCAGTATATTATTTATGAGTGGAGCAACACATTAGCATTGAGTTCACAATAGATCATATCGCTTTTATTCCATCTTACAAGCTTAGCAGCACAAACAGAATAATCAACATATTATTTGGCTGTCATCTGCTGAACAGAAACCAGAGATCACAAGGAGGTTTTCCCTAGCTGCAGTGATGGCCTTTTTGTTCCAAGTCCCCATCTGGGAGGGCCATGGTGTGTTATCATATGGAACGCGGGGTTTTCTGTAATCTGCTTAGCTGCACTGCAGTTTGAATCTTCATTCCATGTTTGTGTAATTTATAATTTTAATGAGACCATGGCTCTTGTGGGCTTTGAAATATATTAAAAGCTCTTTTGTGCATATGCTTTTGTTCTTGCTTAATAGGCTCAGTGTATTTAAAACTGATGAATTTTTATTCATAGATTTGGATGTCTGGGGATTAACTTAGACTGAATATCATTGCACTCATCTATTGATGTTTGGAAAGTAGTTTTTTTTTAATGTATCCATAAGTAGAGAAGAACTTACAGAATTTGTGTTTATATAAAAGAACAGAATAATGCATAACTCCATTCTGAAATTGTGGAGCCATGTGATAAAATATTGGTTTAAAATTTTTCTTATTATATAAACACAGAGCAGTTAAATGTGATATGTTTTGAGCAATTATTGTAAATGTTGCATTATGAAGAATTAATTGTATAATTAGAATCCATGGACATTCACCTGGTTTTATTAATTGAAATCTTACTAGGAAAAAAGGAGCTTTGAGAAAACCGTCAAAGTTGATGTAGGAACAGTAGCAGTATTACATGCTTTGTTTGCATTCATCTTGTTATTTAGGTTACTTTTTGCAAATAAAATGCAAAATGCAAATATTTTGTTGACAGTGAGGCTAGAATTTCACCCTTCATTTTTACTTGTTTTAGCATTTTGCTTTTTGTACCAAGAATATACATTTTTGCTTTATTAAAGGACTTTGTTCTTAACTGAAAAAAACACAGGTAAAGAACATTAAAGAGTCATTCATTAAGTCACTGTTGCTCTCGCCCAATATTTCATTTTGAAATCCCTATATTTTTCAGAAAATTCTGAGATCAGGCTCTTCTGTCTTTTTTATTTGATTTTTAAAACATTTTTAATAGCCACTCCCAATTTAGCACTCATTTACTGCTCATCTTAATATTTGTATTTTGTAAAGTGATGATTTTTTTTTAATGTAGTGTCTATGGAATTCCAGAACCACCTCGCTCCACTGACTACAGCCTTTAATCAGGCCAGTGTTTGAGCTAAGACTAAATCTGCTAAAACACTCAAACTTTTTTCTATCCAGTTGGTTTTGTTGATGGTGAATACAAAGTTTTGTGTTTTAATCCAATGGGGAGAGTAAATCCTTAAGGGCAAAATTTTCAAAAGTGCTAATTCTAAGTGTTTTAGGCTTTTTTTAAGCCTATGGGATTTAGGTTCCCTTAGTCCCATAGACTTTCACTTCTGAAAAAATGGAGCATAGGGCCTAAGTCACTTTTATGTGCTTTTAAAAATTTTACCCTAAATGCTCTCACCTCTAGAAGTGCACTTACTGAAAGCTGTAATAGAGATACTGTAATTAGTAGGGTAGCTAGTTGAAACTTGCTTTGTGACCATAATATGCTATCTTTTTGTCATTATACAAATGGAGGCTGTTTGTTTTCCAGTATCTTTAGGGTCCTTAGCCTGACCTTTTGCAGTTCATTTCTAAGCAAATCATTCAGTAGCACTGAGATCCCTAGACCTTGCCATGTGTGATCAGACCTCTGGTCAATCCAGTCAATACCCTACCTTCGACAAAGTCCAATATATTATACTATGGAGGAAGACACAATCTCCAGAATACACATAGCTATTAATGCAAGGCTGTATGTGGTGGAATGGGATTGTTTGGGGATTCCATTTTATTCCTAGAAGGCAATCAGTGAGAATTGTTTCAAATACAGACATTTTCATATGATAATATAAGGCTTGCAAAATCAGACCCATTCTCATGTGAGCCAGTAGTCCTTACTCATTTGAGTAGTTCCATCCACTCCAAAGGATTGCTTTGTATGAGTAAGGGATTGCAGGATTGGACTTCTTGAAGTCACTTGAGGATGGAGCTGTGCTGCAGGGAAGGGTAAAAGAGATGATGAAGAGGAACAGACAGTCCTATCCTTCAGCAAATCATCCAAAATCTGCACGTTTTGGGGACTGAACCCCATGTGTCTTATGGATTTGAAATACATTAGAGTCAAAACCTGTCCCCTACCTCAGTGGAAAGACCCGTTGAAAATTTAATGAAGGGAATCTCAGTTTTTGTTCCCTTGGTCTCCTATGAGGGAGGACTACAGTACCTGATCATTATTTTGTAATCTTGCTTACTAAAGAAATCAGAAATGGGAGAAAAATCTGTTTATATCTTTTAATCTTGGAAGGAATAACTAAAGAGTACAGCTCTTCTATGTAACAAGGTATTCTAGATGTTCTTTTTAATTTCATAAGTGATAAGTTAAAACAAAGTATGTATGTTTTATATAGGACATCTCTTTTCCCATTAAATGTGATGCACTACTTTCAGTTTTCCCTGCTCTTCTAGATCATATGACATTAGGATCTCCTACAGAAGCCTCAGACAAATGAAAATGAATGCCAGGATGTAGATAAACACTTGACCTGAATGTAATTAATATCCAGTTCAGTTTTCCTTCTGTTTTGGTTAATGTACCTTGATTTTTAAAAAGTCTAGTATAACTTTTGTGAAAAACCACTGATGTGAGTTGTGATGTTACACTGTGATACCAGGTCTACACCTACAGTTCAGGTAAACCTAGTTACATCCCTCTATGAATAATTCATACCCTTGAGAGATATAGCTAAGCTGACCTAAGCCCTGATGTAGATACCGTTTACCTAGCTCAAGGGAGTGGATTTACTATAGCAACAGAAAAACACCCTTCCATTGCTGTAGCGAGTGTCTACACTATAGGAACTACATCAGCATAGCTGCAACGTTGCAGTTGTGCCACAGTAGCACTTGTAGTGTAGACATACCCTGATAAGAAAGGCGAATGGGGAGTAGCATTCTTTGTATTCAGGAAAAATGGATAATTTATCTCGATCAATAAGTAGTGTATGATTCATTTACAATAGAAGGAGAATATATAGATATTTTTAATCATAAAAATATGATCAAACATTTTACAGTAATCTTTAAGCCTGTTTTAGGGAAATAAATAATATTTAATTTAACTATATTTTATTGGCTGCTTCTTTGTGCTTCCTGCATTTATATTGGCACAAAACGTAAAATTAACCAATGGCATTATGAAAGGGATAGAGGGAGATGATAAATCTGCCAATTGATTTCCTAATTTTATTATGTACATAGGCAAATGTAATCCAAGATTACAGCAAACAAGATGTTAATTTCTAGACATAATGTATGTACATTTCACTTAGAGTGTGACTGTTACAGAAGCAAAGAATAAAAAGGGAATAACATTTGTGCTATCCTCACAGGAGCTGTCAATAAAAGATGTAATAGGGGATTTAGGAATCTGGAAATGGCCAACTAATTTATGTGAATCTATTTTATTTCAGCTAGAAAGCTCAAGCTCTGTTTCGTCTTTACTGCATATTGCAGAGCACAGGCTGTCTATAGAAAACCAGGCGGCTGCATATGGATAGTCCCTTGATATCATTCACTTGCTGTGTAATCTTATTATGCAAAGTTCTAATCTTCACCTAGAATGAATGCCTCTGGGTCAGAATATAGTCATATCAGGGTTTTTGAGGTCATGTTTTGTGATCCTTAGCTTATTCTTCTAAGTAGGGTTGGGATTTAAAGGGTATTCCCCAGACACTAGCAGAGATAGACAGCAGAACCTGCTGCCTTTTTGGAAGACAAGACCAACATGAGGTCCCTGGTAGGATTAAACTTGATTTGTAGCTGTAGGATTTTTTAACAGATGTATTATTGGACTGGGAATAGGGGGCCACCAGCACAGCGAAATTGGATCGCAATTGGCATTCTCAGGGAGTCCGCTGGCTGCTAAAACAGCAGCTGCATGTGGATTTGACTTCTTTCAGGTGAAGCGACTTCCAGTCATTTGGAAAGGATGGGATGAAAAGGAACCTTGGTGATAATTTTGATGTCTGCAAGATTTAGTACCAATGTAATGGGATTATCGGTAACACCTTCACTGCAGAAAAAGCCACCTGGCGCTATAACTGGCAGCAACTGAGAACTAATCCTTTCCCATCTCTTCGATGTCATTCATGAAGCTCAAATTGATTTCTATCCTGCTAGCTGTGATTAATTTTATAAACAAAAAAGTCAGGTGACAAAGGCAAAGACTATGTAAGAAAAAATGAGCAGAAGATATTAGTAATTGCATTTTGTTTTCTTTGCTGCAGAATGTAAACTATACTGTTCTTATAAAATATTTAGTGTTTAGAATATAATTTAATATTTATGTGTAACTTTCCCCATCAATCTCTTTTTTCAGGTTAAAAACTAAGAATCAGAGTTCTGCAATAAGTACTTAGCAATATCTGGAATTAGTCATATAATATTAACAGTATTTTATGCTAATATTTGTGATAAGGGAGTTTATATAGCAAATGCATTATGCTATCTATGGGACTTTGACTAGAATGTTTAAATAATTTTGGTTTTTATCATGAGTATTGCTTTGATGTTTACATCTACTGTGGTTGCATGCTGTCAAGAAAATGTATTGAAATGAACTATTTGACTAATATGACACCTGAAGATGCTATACTATTAATCTTTTTATAATTAATAAAAGGCTCTTTAAGTGTGCTGATTAACTTTTCCCAGGGAAATGTACATTAAATGATCTTGCTAATGTAGTAGTAGCACCACAGTTTTATTTTAAATAAGCTAATGAACCATACGTTTTTTAGTTAGATTGGACTATGCTGTCAGTGTGTTCTATACAAATGAAATAGGATTTCATTGAAGTCTTATTATTTAAAGCTATCTGAAAACGTTGGTTTGGGATTTTAATTATTTTAATATTCTTTAATATACTACTGACTAAAATAATTAGAGAAGGGAACTCTATAAAATTATCCCCTTAGTCATAAAAAAACTATGTGTAACAAAAATACTATGTCTGAACATTATCACTGTTGTGACATTAATTTTCTTAAATAATTAAAGCAGTCAAGGTTTATAAGACTTAGCTATTTTTGTATCTTTATAAAGAATATTTTATATCCTGAGTATTTCTTTATAATTCACTGGTTTTCTCTTACACCTTATGTGAAATAGGAGTAATTATATCTCTACTTCCTGGGGTAGTGGAATGAGACTTTACTTAAGGCTTATGAAGTGCAGAGAATTATTAAGGCCAGTTGGTAAAAGAACTGGGAACAGAACTTGAGACCTCTTGGCTTGCTATAGGTTCCCCTGGGTTTGGGGGCAATTTTATAATGGCTGTTGCAGTAGTAGGCAAAGCAATTGCCCTTTTACCAGTTGCTTTATTTCCTTGAATACTTCAGAAAGTATTCCTGGTCAATTCAGAGTTATCCAGGGGAGATGGAGTTTAGTAGGAATGCTCTTTACAAGCTTCAAGAATAAATCTGCATGTGTTTGGTATGCTATACTACCAAGTATGTAATAGCTTGGTGAAATAAAAACAAGTTTCTTCTCAGATCAGGGAAGTGGCACTCAAGATTTTTAATTATCAGAAGTTGCTAGCACAGCCAGTAGCCCCACAGCAAAACTTTTTGTTTCTATGCAAGAGACCCATATTTTCTTAATGAGAATACTTTCTCCACCAGTCCAATTTGAAAATAAACTCTATTCCATTTATCAGTCAGGAAGGGGGCACAGTAGAGTGGCTCTTTTTTTTTTTTTTTTACTGTCTTGTTTTTGCTCGTCACTATTCTGTGCTTCTGTTTCCCACAGTGTTAAAGAAAAAATAAGTTTATATTTAATGTAGTGCAACCAAAAATTCTTTAATCTATAAAATCAGGATTTACCTGTTGTCTCTTGTGGATCATCCACAGGTGACTGAGGGCTTTCTGCTCTGATAATAATATCATCTATTAACATGATGTTTCAGAATTGGATCAGTCTGATAACAGTAGGGTATTTTTGTTAGGCTTTTATATTGACATCTGGCTGAGGCAGCCTTTCTAGCAATTACTGTAGGAGATAAATATTGCTATTGCAACTTTTGCTAGAAATGTTGTGGTCATTAATTCACACTGGTCGTATGACTCTGATCAATCTGCCACCACTCAATCTTCCTTTTATCACCTGAAAAACATTTCTAGGCTAACAGCTTTTCTCTCTGTGAAAACAAGGCTTTAGTACATACTTTTAAATTTCCTGGGTTGATTAAAGCCAAGTCACTTTTCTGGGTCTCCAGAATAACTTATTGAAACTGCAATTAGTTAAAAAATGGAGTTGTTAAAAGTATCTGTTTACACAAGGTCTTCTGTACATACTGTGTTCCAGACATTGCATGCACCAGTTAGGCAAATAATTGATTTTAAGATTTTGCTTGATGATATACAAGGTTTTTCATGGTTTGATTACTTTATACATTAGTGAACTTCTACCTTTTTATACACTATCTTGGCCACTAGTTGTGAAAAAGTTTTTGTTGGCAGTTTCACTGTATGACTGAAATCTGTTCAGTTGTGAAATTTGTTACATGACTATATTAAGTATACTAAATCATTGCTCATTTAAATATACCATGATGATGATCTTTGATGTGAAAATTATTAAGTAAATGCTTTTGGAATAAGAAACTACCACGAAAAAAAATTGTCACAATATTTTTGTCAAAATTATTCTGCTTCTTGTTTTTACAAGTAAATACTAAACAGAGCAACAGAATCTCTGTTTACATAGTGTTGTCTATATTTTGGTAAACTAGAAATTTAAGGTGTTGACCACTGTAGGCTTTCTTATTTACTTAAAAATGAGCTCTATGGAAAACTTAGAATTTAGAGATTATTGAATAATGCAAAAAAAAAAAAATATATATATATATGAACACACCCAGAAACTTCAGAAGTCTCAATTTTTTTCATACCCACAATGTTATTCTTTTCCTGATGTTAACAGAGGCTTTATTTAGACAAGTGTGTGGTGCTTTTTTCAGTGAGACTGATGCCCTCTCCCTCATATTAGGTCTGGTCGTGCAGACCTTTACTCATTGGTCCCTCAGGGTATGTGCACAACAAAACTGGCAGCGAATCTCAAGGCATGTATACAAACTACAGTGCTGAAAATAATAGGGTAGACATTCCCACTTGGGCTGGAGCTCAGCATCCGAGATCTACCCCTCTTGCCAGGTTTCAAAGCCCAAGCTGTAGTGAGAGACCCAGGCTGTGAGTCTTGCTGCCAGTTTTTTGGGGTTTTTTTTGTTTGTTTGTTTGTTTTTTGCAGTCTAGATGTACCCACTGAAGTCACTTTAAAAGGACTGATTGACCACTGCATTACTTCAGTTTTCTGCCAGTGTAACTCCCGTGGTGAATTGGGCCATAAATCTTTGTCATTGCTAACAAAAACAATTCTTGCTTGCTTTCTTTCTTTTTCTTTCTGTGGTTATGAAGTGTTTGTTAAATGAAAATGTAGTACCAACATTTGAAAAACAACTGGGCTTAAGATAACTCTCTTCATTTGATTAAAAATATCACATTAATATTATGTTAGTGTGTAAGTTTATGATGGTATACTACTTTTAAACATAAAATCAGACCCAGTCCCTGCTTCAAAGAGCTTACAATGTAAAAGACCTGAACTCTTGTTTTGACTTCAGATCTGAGGGCATGAATTGCCTCTCAAGGTACTCAACACCTTGTAGGATGGAGCCCTAAGAAGTTATGCAAGGCATAGATGTCCCTTAGTAAAATGGTAGAAAATATTGCATGGTAGCCAACACAAAGTTCATTTTAGCTGAGAAATAAGCGTTTTATAGTAAAAGTTAGCTGCTAGGTCCTGATCCAACTAAGCATGTGCTTTGCTGGACTGTAAAATGCCACCTATAACACTCCACTAATTTTAATAAAGTGAATAAATATATCCCCTCTTTGATACATGGGTACTCTCTTTGCTCCTAAATTCATTCTGTGTGGTGGATGCCACCAGTATGGATGACTGGGTGAATCCTCATCTGGTAGTAATACCAAAGACAACCAATGCAGAAGCAGAGATTTTATGCCCAGTACCATCTCCTCCTCTTCCTGACTTGCAGGCTTCCCCAGTCCTCACTGAAAGAAGCTGGTTCCTCTCTGGTGAAGTACCATCTTCCTTCTAGGTTTCAGTGGAGCTTCAGAACAACATGGACCAGAGAGAATAAAAGAAATTCCCTCACAGAAAAATGATAGCTGAAAATGCTTTTTCTATGTGCTTCTCCTCAGAAGTCTTTGGCAGTGAGTCTATTCTACCCCAGGCATAAAACAAGAAATTCTGTATTCTCAAACCTTTTAGCTAGGGTAGTGTATGAAGAGAGAGCTAGTCTCTAGCTTATGCAGAACTCAAATCACTAATGCTTTTTAGATCAGAACAAACACATTGAATTGCACCCTGGCAGCCTTTTAGGTCAGGTGTAATATGTTCCCTGCAGGCTGCCACTTCTGCACCAGGTGAAGTTTACAAGTGGTTTTCAGGTGTAGTCCCAAATGAAGTGCATTGCTGTAGTCTAGTATTCAGGCGAGAGAGGCAAAAAGTAACTATCCCAATGTCCACATCTAAACTGAATGATCACAATCTTCCAGTTAAGTACAGATGGAAAAAAAAATACTTTTGACCACTGCTATCTGGACATTCAGAAAGAAACTCCAGCTGCAAACTTGAATAACAAAAGCCCAGCAAAGGGAGCAGAAATTCTCTGCCATTTTCTGCTATTATTTCCCCATGGCTTACCAGCTTGCCCTTATTTCAGCTGGCATTAGCTCTCATCCAAACCATTTCAGTTTTATGATGGGCATATCAATCAACTGCATTTTCTTCATCCAGTGAAATAGTCATAGAGCTGTGCATCATCCACACACTGATGGCATTATAGTTCAAACCATACATTGTTTGATACCACAAGTGCTGTTCCTATCACTGAGTTAACATTTCCACTATTTCTAATGATTTGCTGTTTGTGTTTTCATTAATTTGGAACTATTACATATGACTCCCTTTTTAAAAAATAGAACACATTTAGCAAATACAGTGTTTTTTCCTTAAAAAAGTTGGTTGACTAATTATATATCTTTTATTAATATACTTTAGGGCCAACTGCATAACAGTAACACTGTGCTATGCTTCGAGATGTCATGGGAAAAACCTTTCGACTTCTGGGATATACCATTCAATATGGCTGCATAGCACACTGTGCCTTTGAATACCTTGGAGGAATTGTTGTGGTAATATGTATTTCATGCTAATAAGAATAATTGATTTAATCAGAATTTTATTATAATAGTAAAACGTTTTTGTATTATCTGCATTTTAACATCAAGCTTCATTTCTGCAGATACAACTTATAAGTTTGTTAGTGTCCAGTTTTGTTAGTTGGTTTGTTTTTTGTTTTGAATTAACTGAACAGCCACTTCTTGGCTGTGGGAGTTAGCCTCATGAAAATTATATCTTCTCAGCTACAAGCATAATATTGCAAAGTACTTTGCTCCTCAAATTCCACTGAAGCCAATGACAGTTGCAGCACTGTGCATGTTGGAGAAAGTTGGGACCACAAATAGCTTCTAAGAAAACATTTTTTCCCCAATCCTGGTTTGAGCTCTGCCAGCAGAAACCTAGTAAATTTGGCCTCCAGAAATTAGTGATAGTTGGATTATGTAGAGCTGTCAGAACTTCTGTGGCACCACCCCTCGCAATGGCTGAGGAAGGGCAAGATTGGATCCTCCCCACAAATTCCTGGTGATCTTTGGCTGCTGTAATGGCCTCTTGGGACTGTTGCCGCTGGTGCAATATAGATCAGTCTTTTTGGAGACCAGAGTAGACTGAGGCGGAATGTATTTATATTTCCACAGAACTAAAGTTGTTGGGAGCTCAAAAGGAACCTTTGTACACTCCCTTCTCAAATGTGTCTCATACGCCTTGGCCACAGATAAGGATGTAGTCTATAGTTTCCCCCTCAAATTATAGCGCTTTGGTGATTTGTTTTGCAAATAATTTAATCTCTTAAGTATTACACAAGTTAAAATATTTTATAAATAGTTTCTTGTTTTTTTTTAATTTGCAGTGTTCTGGACCTTCAATGGAACCAACAATTCAAAATTCTGATATTGTCTTTTCTGAGAATATTAGCCGCAATTTTTATTGCATTCAGAAGTATGTTGCTTTGTTTAGATTGGTGATTAGATTTAGTTTTCTAAAGTTTGTCATGATGAGAAATATTTATCTGTTTATTGCCTTTCCAATGTTTTCTCTATGGCAAGTACCTGTCTCTTGTCTTTTTTTCTGTATTCATCTTCTTTTAATTTGTTTTTGTAAGTGCCAGTCTCCTTTCATTCTAGAAAGGAAGACAGATTAAAAGTTTTCCTTTTAGTCAACACCATCAGCGTTACAAGATTACTTCAGTCTGAGTTCTCCTGGAATGCAGTCAAGTCACTTTTGCAACTTTGACCAAAAGATTAAAAATCCCTTGTATCTTTCCAAACCATGTCTTTCCATAACCACCACATTGAATAAGACTTTCTGTTTTTAGTTGATCTTGTCCTATATGTTGAGCTGCTAATATCGTTGTCTTCAGATGGGAGGCCAGGAGAGAGATTCTCACTAGAAATGATGAAAGCACCATTTATTATATTGTCCCTATGCCACCTTATGGAGCATTGCACGTGTACATAGTGGTCATCAGCCACATAAAAGACAAGGCTCTTGCCCTGACCGTTGTAGTTTACAATCCAATGCATGCAAAAAAGGGATGATAGTTCAAACAGAAGTAGTATGGGGATAACACACTCTTGGAAATAGACATTAGAAGATTTCCTGAAAGTAAAGGGTTTTGCAGAGGATTTGAAGAAGGTTACTGGGTATACAAGAAAATGGAGGCTGATCTATGTATAGTAGGCAGCAAACACACTGATTTAAATGGCTATCAGTTCAGGGCATTGTCAGATGAAGATCAACTGTGTTTTTGTTGTTCAAATAGTATACATTGTATCTCTCCAAATGTGTTTTTTTTAGAATAATTGGTCCTTTTAGTTGAGTTGTCATGGAAGAAATGGAGATTATAGGCAGTGGTTCTCAAATAACAAGAAATACATATTTTTTCAGTTAAATTAATATTAATTATTATTTGTGTATATTCATCCAAAGATTGTTCTATAGTGACATTTCTTTACAATTTGTTCCCCCAGAGGTGACATTGTAATTGCAAAAAGCCCAAATGACCCAAAATCAAATATCTGTAAAAGAGTAATTGGCTTGGAAGGAGACAAAGTCTGCACAAGCAGTCCTTCAGATTTCCTTAAGCGCCACAGTTATGTAAGTATAACTATTTCGTAAATCATATCAAGAATTACTTAATATGCAATCAATATTATTAAAGTAGAACCTGCTGCTTAATATTTAAATCTTGATAATTCTTGATGATGTATAACTGACTTTTCTTACAAAATTTTACTCTTAATGTGCATTCTTGTTCACTGTATGTCAGACAGTCTTCACAATGGGCATCTACCACAGAGTTTGAGTCCTAAAAAAATGAAGTGCTGAAACTGCTAGGCCTAGCTCCCTGCTGTGAAAAGAGAGATGGCGGCTCAGTAACAAGGGTGGATCTCTAGTAGAACTGAGGGGGACTCCCTCAACCCAGCTCTCCGCTGCAGGTAATTGAGCTGCCATCTCTCCTTTCAGAGTGGACCCAGAAGTGGAAGAGGTGGAGGAGGCAGCATGAGGAGATGGCATCTCTGCCTTGTCCACCTCTTCCACTGTCAGGCTCACTCTGGAAGAAGAGATGGCTGCTTCTTTCTCTTTCTGGAGTGAGAAGCAAGGTCAGAATTACTGGAATGCTGTTCCAGCTCCCCCAGAAAAAGCTGGAACGCTGTCCCGGAGCATTCCAGCATAACTCATGTGGTGGTCCTCCATATTCATAGCAACTGAAGGCAGACCAGATCTTTGTTCTGTTCTTTGCTTATCATGGCCTTTCTGGAAGAACTTTCCAGAATTTTCTGCCTCCAAATGTACAGATGGCAAACTCAAAGGCTCCCTTTTATAGCAGAGCTTTTCTCTGTATTTTAAAGAACTTTGACTAAATTTCACACCATTTCTCATTGGCTTCAAGGTGTTTCTCTGCAAAGCTACTAATTTTTTTTCCGTTTAGTTTTCTGAGGAAGGTTGGAGGGGGTAGCACTTTGTCTTAACCCTCTGTCAGAGACAGCAACAGGAAACAGAAAGACAAGACATGTTCTCCATTGGTCACACCACTTCCCAACTAGCATGTTCTTCCAGGAAATCCTTATACTTCATGCCAAGGCTCTGCTGTAAATAGTTTGAGTTGAATAGCATTTTAAAACTTTTATCTCGTTAGTGTCCATAGCTGAAAAATATTCTGGAATATTCTTCATGGAGGGCAGTCCTAAGCCTGGGCTCAGAGCAAAGATCTGGTCTGCCTTCAGTTGCTACGGAGACAGGGAACACTCACTGAAAAGACTCTCTCTGACATAGAAGGTTTTATAAAGAAAATTCACAGGTAAGACAGCATTCTCCTTTGCCCTATAAATTATAGTGAACAATATTTTCTGAGACTAAGGGCCTGATCTTGTGAGGTGATTTAGTACACTCAACTTCCACTGCAGATAGATCTCGAAAGTAATTAATAGTTTACCTAATACCTTTTTATGTTATACATACATATATTCTGTCTTTTAAAACTTATCCTGGTAACAGTACTGTATTTCTGTACCTATCAGTTTGTTGTATTAGGCTATAAATACAATCAGTACATTCAATGGTAAACTCCTTAATGAACAAAGACTATTAATTATATTGAATATATGTTGTTTTTGTTAGACTGCCAAATGCATTTCACAGGGAAAACTTGAACATAACCTTATAGTATTTTATATTTTAATAATTCTCAATAAATAGTCCAAGGTGATGGTGTTTAGTTTTTGTTTTTATTAAAATGTACTACTTTTTCTCCTTTTACGGGGGAGGAGAGGGTTTGCATCACTTAACCTTCTTTTTGGCTAAACTGTTTGTAAGCCTATTCATGGGGAGTCGTCATGACACATTGAATGACTTGACAAGCAAGAAGTACTAAGGAGTGAGCAAACTAGTACCTTCTCCTCTCTCCCTCTCTTGGATTCTGGTATCCACCAACTAGTGGCTAGATATTATTGTAAGCTCACTCAGTTAGTAGACACTAGTCTGATACCAGTAGAATCTGTGTAGTATCTTTATCACAATTGAGACTTCAGCTGCCTCTAGGAAACTACTTGACTTTGTGAGCCAAAAAGAAGTTTCTTCCTGGCGAGGTCAGTAGGAATTGTGTTCATCTTGCATCAGCTAGAAGTTACTGTTGGCATATCTTACAAATTCTAAGCATGTGATCTCTGTGCACATCAGTACCACTACATCTGGGACCTAAAACCTAAGTGTGTTCCAAAATCTAGTTCTATTGCCCTCCCTAAATTTGTTCTTGAATCCACTTCTGTATATAAATGGGAAGAGGGGAATGGAACCCTTTATTATTAGGCATTCCTATCACTTTAAGAACAGTGGTTTTTTTCAGAAGTGGAGGGAAGAAAAGAGGAAGATAGCTGCTGATCCCAAGATGGCATGCCATCAGACGAGTGAATTTCTAGTTTGAAATAGTCTATTTTCCTTCCCTCTTCATTTCCCCTTTTGCATGTTCAAACATTACAAATGAGTATTTTACAATAGAATGTTTAGACACAGTAATTGGCTTAGCCAGCATTTTTCTATGTTATATTTGTATTTGAGTAAGAGTATCCCCTTCACAATCTAGTTTCTCCTGCTTGATCATTGCACTGAAGTCATAATGCCATATTTGACATGACATTCTTTAACTATGAGTGTAATTGCAATACCCTATGAAGCACACTGTCACTGGATGTTGCTCTCGGTCTCAAATTCAGTACAGGCTCAAATAAGATCTTTAATATTGCTGTAGGATTCCTAGCTTCTAGATTTCCTGACTTTTACATGCTCTAAAACACTCGGCTATATTATTGCATTAACATTTTTTTTTCCATATAGTTTACTGATCAGAGACTGTTTTAGTAAAATGATTTTAAAAACTCCATTTTTAACATGCAAACTATCCAAGGCTGTACTTTGCCTCTTGTCATGAAAGAAATGAAAAAACAAAACAAAACAAAAAAACAGATTTACAGGGACATTTGTTTCTGAAAATATACCGACCATAAATATGTTTCTGAGCGGCTGGCTTTGACAAAAGGATACACCTCAACATGAAAGGATTTTTTGTTTTTGTTTTAAGAATGTGGGTATATATATTATAGCTGTTGTTTAAAATACAAATGTAGAATCCTTAGCAGTTGGTGAATGTCATGCAATGCTTCCAAAGATTTTCCAGGAAACCTGATTTCATACTGTAAAAAAGAAAAAACAACAACAACAACCACTCTCTTTTCATGAGACCCTAATTCAGTAAAACTTGAGCATTTTTAGAAAATCCCTAAAGATTTAATGTAAATTTGGTTTACAGAGACTATTTGGTTCCAAAAAGTCAAGGAAATATTTTTAGTATCATTGGAATCACAATACATATCTTCAGTATTTGCTATTCTACAAGAAGAAATTTGTAGAATGTACTATTTTAAAATGAATTTTGTTCTCTGAGGATGTGTCCACATTGCAAAAAAAAGAAAAAAAAAATCCAATATGCCCGGCCCTACAGTCTTGGGGTTTCAGGGCTTACGGTACAGAACTAAAAATAGTAGTGTAGATGTTTCTGCTTGGGCTTCGACACTCACTATTTCACCAGTTTTATATCCAAACCTCAAGCCTGAGTGGGAACGTCTACAATTCTATTTTTAGCTCCATAACGCAAGCTCCGTGAGCCCAAGTCTGTAGACCGAGGCTCTGAGACTTGCTGCTGCAGGTAGGTATATTTAGCAGTGTTGATATAACCTACGGCTCTTGATCCTGAAAGCATTTAATATGCTTGTGAGTAACATTACACACCTCAGTAGTCCCAAATATTTCAGTAAGGCCCGATCTACATTAGAAACTTTTGTACAGCAATGTAGGATGGGGTGTGATCTTCATTAATTATTATTATTAACATTTCTTTACTGGCAAAAGCTCTACTGCAGACTCAGTGATACCAGCATAAAAATGTTTTTAAACCATACCAGCAAAAATACTTTATTGCCCATATCAGGTTCATCTACACTAGGATGATTTGCTGGTATACCTGAAATCAGTGGGACTACTCACTTGTGTAAAATTATTCCTATGTAAGTGCTTGCGGGATTGGATCCTAAATCTTCAGCACATTTGATCGTTAGACCCTGTTCAGAGCACATAAGCATGTAATTAAGTCTCACTGACTTCAGTGGGGCTTCAGCATGTGTTTAAAGTTAAATGTGTGTTTAATGGCACACACGCTGCATGGGATAGGTTAGATCAGATGTATAAAATCGTAGCCAAAACTTCTGCCTATTCGCATAAAAAAAGAAACTGAGCTTCCTGTATTCAGAGAATTCTTAAAAAGGAAGTATAAGCTCTGAGAGAAATTAGGAACATGCACTATTCCTTATTAGTGGGATGTAATATCAATAGTGGTTTGGAATTCTCTTTCATTTATTGGTAGAGGGAATGTTAACAAATAGAGAAATAAATATACTTCATTGTAGTGGATTATTTCAGAGAACACTTCTTTATAAATATTATTGTTTTTGGTCTTTTATCATAAGAAAATGTGGTTTTGCTTGTAAAGTATAAAAACAAAATGGAGCTTATTTGAGGTGACATCTGATATTTAAGTGCATTATAAAACAAATAATCTTGTAATTTATTCAGTTCAGTTAAATTACAAAATCTAAATATTGAGATAATAAAAAAAATGGTGGTAAAATTTGGAATACTTTTTTAAAAAAAGCATAACAAAACATTAGTTAGTAATGATTTAAATTTTCTAATTCCTGTTTGTAAAACTTAAATATGTAATCAAGGATTATAATTCAAATCCTGAATATCCTATTGTTGTATCTGCATTTATTTTAATGCCATTTACCTTAGCTTTAAGTTCTTTTCTACCATATGTTCTGTTACTGTAGTTCTTATTTACAAACTGAAAAAGTGAAGGGGAAATTATCAGAGTAAAACAGCTTGTACATCATAAGCCACCAATATGCTAAGCTCTTGTGTCACTTAAACAGAAGTAGTACCTAATAATATCATTTAATACAGCTATGGTTTGTAAATAAGGAACTTGCTTTTTCCAAGTTATAGTGATAAAAAGCTGAGATACAAATCCATTTCTCAGCAACACTCGCCTGATAATCAATCACAAAACACTGCTAATGCTGTGACTCTAGCTGATGTCGGGGAAATATGTTTACTTTGTGCTAAAGTGAGGTTCATTGCGGAGATGACATGGGCCTTTCATCCTGTAGCTAACTCTAGAGCTAACATAATTCTGAAGATAATGTGCCTTATTATGTTTGCACATATGAGAAGTGGTCTTATTCAGAGCTGTTAACTCTCAAACATAGTCTGTGTCAAATGCAGTGAGTACTTTTAGTATGAACATTGAGAATAATTTAATATTAATGTAAACAATATATTAGTTGCTGAGACCTAAAATTTCAAAAGACACTGTTAGTGATTTTACGATCATGGTTTGGGTGCAGAGCTTAGTACGTTGAGCAGTTTCAGAGATCGAGTTCTCAGCACTTTCTAACAATCAGACCTCTTTAAAGTGCCCCAAATTGGCACTCAAAAATGGAAGAACCTCAAATCATTAATTCTTCTTTAAGAACTTGTCCATACGGATCCCACTATAGATGCATATGCCCCATGCATGCAAGCCTGGAATCTTTTAGCCAGCAGTTTCTGCCACATCTGGGCATGTCCCATTCTGCTCTCATGCCTACTTCCCAAGGATATAAAGGGCAGAGCAGCCCATGTTGTCACTCAGTTCCTCCTTGCTATGTGTTGCAGCAAGATGGAGCTACACAGTTCTGTATAGTTCTGTACAGTTGGAATTATATTTTCCGATGTGCATTACTTTGTATTTATCAACATTGAATTTCATCTGCCATTTTGTTGCCTAGTCACCTAGTTTTGTGAGATCCCTTGTAAGTCTTCCTGTGTGCTTTGGACTTCACTATCTCGAGTAGTTTTGCATCATCTGCAGATTTTGCCACCTCCCTGTTTAGTACCCCTTTTTCCAGATCACTTAGGAATATGTTGAACAGTACTGGTCTCAGTACAGACTCCTGGGGGACACCACTATTTACCTCTCTCCATTCTGAAAACAGACTATTTATTCCTACCCTTTGTTTCCTATTGTTTAACCAGTTACTGATCCAGGACAGGACCTTCCCTCTTATCCCATGACTGGTTACGGTACTTTGCTTAAGAGCTTTGATGAGGGACGTTGTCAAAGGCTTTCTGAAAATCTAAGTGCACTATAGCCCCTGGATCACCCTTGTCCACATGCTTGTTGACTCCTTCAAAGAACTTTAGTAGACTGGTGAGGCAAGATTTCCCTTTACAAAAACTATGTTGACTCTTCTCCAATAAATTGTGTTCATCTATGTGTCTGGTAATTCTGTTCTTTACTATAGTTTCAACCAATTTGCCTGATACTGAAGTTATTGCTGGGATCGCCTCTGGAGCCTTTTTTTAAAAATTGACCTCACATTAGCTATCCTCCAGTCATCTAGTACATAGGCTGATTAAATGATAGGTTATATACCACCGTTAGTAGCTCTGCAGTTTCACATTTTAATTCCTTCAGAACTCTTGGGTGGATACCATTTGGTGCTGGTGACTTCTTATTGTTTAATTTATCAATTTGTTCCAAAATCTCCTTTAATGACACCTCAGTCTGTGACAGTTCCTCAGATTTGTTAGCTAAAAAGAATGGCTCAGGTTTGGAAATCTCTCATCCTCAACCGTGAAGACCAATGCAAAGAATTAATTTAGTTTCTCCACAATAGCCTTCTCTTCCTTGACTGCTCCTTTAGCATCTCAATCGTCCAGTGGCCTCATTGGTTGTTTAGCAGGCTTCCTGCTTCTGACGTACTTAAAAAAAATTTTTGCTGTTACTTTTTGAGTCTTTGGTTAGTTGTTTTTCAAATTCTCTTTTGTCCTTCCTAATTATATTTTTACACTTCACTTTCCATAGTTTATGCTCCTTTTTATTTTCCTCAATAGAATTTAACTCTTTTAAAGGATCCCTTTTTGCCTTTAACTGCTTCTTTTACTTTATTGTTTAGCCACGGTGGCACTTTTTTGGTCTTCTTAGTTTGTTTTTTAATTTGGTGTATACCAACCTCTATTATGGTGTCTTTAAAAAGTTTCCATGCAGCTTGCAAGGATTTTACTTTTGGCACTGTACCTTTTAATTTCTGTTTAACTAACTTCCTTGTTTTTGTGTAGTTCCCCTTTCTGAAATTAAATGCTACTGTGGTGGGCTGCTTTGGTGGCCGTCCATCCTCCCCTCACAGGGATGTTAAATTTTATTATCTTCATTATTACCAAGCAGTTCGGCTATATTCACCTCTTGGACCAGATCCTGTGCTCCACTTAGGACTAAATCAAGAACTGCGTCTCCTCTTGTGGGTTCCAGGACTAGCTGCTCCAAGAAGCAGTCATTTAAGGTGTCAAGAAACTTTCTCTCTGCATCCCGTCCTGAGGTGACATGTATCCAGTCAGTATGGGAATAGCTGAAATCCTCCATTATTATTGAGTTTATTTTTATAGCCTCTCTAATCTCCCTGTGCATTTCACAGTCACTATCACCATCTTGGTCAGATGGTCAGTAGTATATCCCTACTGCCATATGCTTATTATTCAAGCATGGAATTACTATCCATAAAGATTTTATGGCACAGTTTGGTTCATTTTAAGATTATTTCATTTGACTCTATGCTTTCTTTCACATATAGTGCCACTCCTCCACCAGTATGACCTATTCAGGTGCCATTGGAAAGGTTATAATTTGCTAAGTATGATAATATTGTTTATGTGTATATATCATCTTTGTATTGTAAATTATGGATATATGTGATATATCTGTATCCAAAAACTTGTGTTGTGCTGCTGGATTACACTCCTCAGGCAGATTAGTGTCAGCATTGATGACTCATTGAGGGCCATCACCTATACAATGAGCCCAGGGAGAGAAGCCAGGGCTGCACCTATGAGTCATCAGGACATGTAGGGACATGCCTGTGGTCAGGGGGACCCATGTGCTTTTCCCTGCCCATGAGCTGTGAGCTTGTGTTTGAAACAAGCCACATGGCAGACCAGAGACTATAAAATGTAGCTGCACCATATCCATCTTGTCTTCATTCCTGCTTCCTACCTCGGGATCAACTATTCTACATCTGAAGCTGTGAAACAAAGGACTGAGACCCATCCAGATGTACACCAGAGGAACTGTACAAACCTGCAAACTCCAGTACTGTTAAAAATCTGATACATATGGACTTTGAAGTCAGTTGTATGTATCTGATTGCTTTGATCTTTTAACATCTCTGATTTTGTTTGTTTCTTTCCTTTTATAATAAACCTTTAGTTTTAGTTACTAAAGGATTGGCTGGCAGAATGGTATTTTTGGTAAGATTTAAACCAGTATTGATCAGGTAATGTGGCTGACCCTTTGGGGATCAGAACATTTTATACAGTGAGCAGTTTTAAATAACTCCTCACTTTATTGGACATAGTTGCTAATTGGGGGTCAGAGACTGAAATGCAATAAAGGGGGCTGTGTAACTTTTTATTTAAGCTTCTTGATAACCAGTGTGGGAAATCAGAAGCACTGTTTGTGACTGGGTCTGGTTGGTGAATCTAACTGCAGTGTTAGCCACCAGTTTGGGAGAATCTGCTCTCCTTTTTGCAAGCTGCACTGACATTGGCATTTTCAGGTAGGCTATCCTAGGCATAGATTGGGTCACAACTACTATTCTGTATCTTAAAACATAATGAATATTTTGAATAATTCAAATCTGCAATAATGTTCAGTCACTCAGTAAATCTTCAGTTTCCAGTTCTCATGTAACATTACCTGAAGAAAACCAACTGAATTTATACTTATGATTATTGATATCAGTTCTACTATACATTGATTTCTCATGCACTTGTTACCACTAAGGATTTTTCCAGCACAGAAGAAAAAGGATAAAATGAAGGTAGAGATTAAAACTGATTTCCAAAATATTGGGTTCTGGGTTCTTTTTAGTTGATTTGTCATTGGATTTTATGCCACTTGGCAGCTCTAAGGTGAACAACCTTTATTGTAAACTCAGAAGAATGAAGAATACAATTGGATGATAAACAGTGTATGAACAAAGTATGTTCATTAAGCTATATGATACCCACTTTGTGCTGCAGGTTATAGGGTAATTAAAGGATTAAGAAAAAAATAAATGTTCATTTGTGAGACATGAAATATGCAGTACTAAAGCAGAACTTATCCACTTTTAGATCTTATGCTTTTCCTTAATTAGATGCAATTTACTTAATCAAATAAATAAATTTCATTAGTACTTAGTAAATGTGTAATTTGATATTGTAGGTTCTTTCATCATATTTCACTTTAATCAAGAAAGTTAACACCTGTGGTTTATTCACAAAAGCTTTTTTTTGTTAAATGAACACCCACAGGCAATGAAGCAATTACATTTGTTGCTTGTACCAAAGTAGGAGGCACTTAAATAGAACTCAGTAGGGATAGATGAGAACTTAGAGACTTTATTCTTTTGTCCAGCACTGAGATTAGCTCTTATCATAGCTCAAGAAGGAAGCCTCTGAATTGAAAAGAAAAAATGAGAATGATTTAGGGTTCTTTTTAGATTTAAAACTTTGATATTGCTCAAGGTGATTGGAATACCTGTGACCTTATGAAAGTTCGCCCTTTGAAAACACAGGCTATTGTAGAATTTTGAAAGAAAAGACGACATGAGCATGAGTGTATAATTCTCTATGCTTTGTATTTTAGAAAAAATACAGGTACTTAATTATTTCTGCATATTTACATACACACAAAAATGATTAGAGAAAATTAGGTAAGACAGTAATTGTTACTTTTTTTATTCTTTTGATGTTAGATGATTCTACCCTTGTTCATGTTGTACGTAGCTTTTCCCACTGAAATCAATATGGGAACCTTATATATAAAACAGACTTGAAGTCAAGGAGACTACTTGAATAGTAAGGTATGACTCAATGTGAAGGGGGGTGGGTGCAGGATCTGGCCTTTTGTGACTTTTTTCCATTTCTAAAAAATAAATACATTTATAAATTTACTTTTCTAGAAGTACAAAGTCAGTATAACTCTAAGGCCTTGCTACACAAAAGTCCCCTAGTGTAGATGTAGTTATGTTAGTGTTAAAGTGCTTATACCAGTATATTTTAATCTAGAGATCTTAAGTGAAATAAGCTATGCCATTATAAAGCACCTTATACCGGTATAACTGCATCTGCACTAGGACTTTTCTGGCACAACTGTTTTGATTAAAAAATCACGTGCCTAACTGACAATTATTCCAGTAAAACTTTAAGTGTAGACCATGCTGAAGATGAGAGAGGATCTAATATTATCAATGGTGATATTAGGTAATCTGATTTTCTTTATCATGCTCTTGTTCCAAATGTCTGTATTTCTTTCAGAAGCACTATTAAAGTCACATGCTTGCTCTTTGTAATAAATGTGAATTTAACAGTTGGGATATTTGGTTCTGCATTTAGATATAATTAATTTTGTCATAGATGGCTAAGTGGCTGATCCACCACCTGCAATTAGTGCAGAATGCAGCAGTGTGACTCCTGTCATGGATGTACAGAGGGAGATTCTAGTTTACCAGTTGCTTTGTCTTCTACGCTAGCTGTCTATGTGGGTCAGTTTTGATGATCTGTTAAAATGTAAATCTTTCAGTAGACTCAGTCCCAGTATCTTGCTGATCTCACCTTGTATATCTTCTTGACGCTTTCTTACCAAAGATACCATACTTTTGGTGTTGAAAGTATGCGCTAGAATGAGCAAAGCCATATTTTTGTTACAGTTGCAACAGAGCTTTGGAATACTCTGCCTTCTTATGTTATGGGGACCAAAGACTTAGGTCCTGATCCTGCAAAGACTTATGTACATACAAAACTTTACACACTACGAATAATCCCATTGAAATCAGTTGATTGACTGAGTGTGTAAAGTTAAGCATCTGCATATATCTTTGCAGGATTGGGGCTTTAGTTTTTATTTTAAAGGGGCATAAACCACTTTTTTTTCAATTATTGAAATTATGGCCTGTCACCATTGTTTGGCTTTACATTTTCATATAATTCATATGATTTTACTGGCTATCTTAATTCTAGGTTGTAGTGAGGTGCCTAGGTGATGGACAGACACTATATAAAGGTATCATACTGTATTATCTTTAGATGTGTCATACATCTTGACAAAACTTTAAAGTCAGTTTTTGATATGTAGAGTTCTGTCATGCTTTCCATCAGGATTTTAAAAGTTACCACAAATTGTGAATTTCACAGGGTAAGACTATTCTTCATTGCAAACATCCTCTCTAGTATGCAAACTGTGATAACCAATAAGGCACATTTATAGTACTATATAGCAAATAAATGGGTCAGAATTGGCATAATTTCTGCTCAGGAATATATGAAGACGTGAAGGGCTACAGATGTTTGTACATATTTGTTCTGTGAGTGATCCCACTGACACTGACCCATTATCTTGCTAATGAATGCTTAGCTCTGCTTTGGCCATGTCTCATACAGAGCGAAGGAGCATGGTAACCAATCAAGTGAGGTGGAGGAGAGGGGCTAGTTGTGTGCTGGTGATCAGACAATATCACTGCATAAAGTGTGAGACAGCTTCGGAACCCTGCATTACTAAGGACTTGTCTACCCTAGCTCTTATGCTGGCAAAAACTTTGTCGCTCAGGAGTGTGAAAAAACCCACCCCCCCTGACCGACATAAATTTTGCCGGCATAAGCACTTGCTTTCCCACTGACATAGCTACCACCGCTCATTTAGGTGGTTTTATTGTGTCGGTGGGATAGCTGCTTCCCGCTGACATAACATGGCTACACAAGGGCTCTTATAGTGGTACAGTTGTACCGATACAGTTGTGCTGCTGTAAGTTTTAAGTGTAGACTAGCCCTAAGGCTTGATTAAAGACAAGGTAGGTGAGATGCTGGTGAGAGACAAGCTTTCAAGATTACACAGAGTTCTTTTTCAGGTCTTCAGGACCCTTTTTTTTCATGGGGCTATGGCCAATGAGGCCTGTTAACTTTGTACACTGGATATTTTGGATATTCCTTTCAAATGACAGTAGTTTGATGTGTCATTTGTAGCTCTGGGAGATGGTGGGTAGTGGATTACACCAGCAAGGTCTTCAGGATTTGAAGAAGAGCTCTGTGTAAGCTTGAAAGCTTCTCTCTCACCAATTGACATTGGTTTAATAAAAGATATTCTCACCCACCTTTTGTCTCTAATATCCTGGGACCAACACAGCTACACCACCACTGCATAAGGCTTAGGTTTTTTTTTATGGGGCTATGGCCAATCATACCTGTTACCATTATGCACTTGATATTTTGGCTATTTTTCAATAACCGTAGTTGGGACTAAAGAGACAATGTGAGTGAGATAATTTATTGGACCAATTTCTGTTGGTGAGAGAGACAAGCTTTTGAAATTACACAGAGCTCTTCTTCAGGTCTAGGAAACTTAATCAGAATGTCACAACTAAATACATGGTGAAACAGACTGTTTAGCATAAGTAGTAAATGCATATTTCAAGAGACCATTCAAGGTGAAGTGGCATGTTAAGATCCCTCCAATCATAGGGAAGAAATGAAGGGGGAGGAATAGAGGGGGTGGATTGCTAATGGCTTATAGATTGTTGTAGTAAGCCATAAATCTATTATCTCTAT
Organism: Emydura macquarii macquarii; assembly: GCF_026122565.2. Taxonomy (NCBI): domain Eukaryota; kingdom Metazoa; phylum Chordata; order Testudines; family Chelidae; genus Emydura; species Emydura macquarii. The sequence continues at coordinate 4,033,074 of NW_027133377.1, forward strand.
TCAGTTCATGATTTTTAGTGTCTTATACAGTTATGATTTTAAGCTCCCAGGCTCATCTTTTGAAAGTGTTATGCAGATTTCCTTTGATGATGAGGACTGATAGGTCAGATATAGAGCAATCACTTTGTCTCTCACCAACAGATGTTGGTCCAATAAAAGATATTACCTCACCCACCTTCTCCCCCTAATATTTTGGAACCGACATGGCTACAATAACACTCTATACAGTAATTTGATGTCATTTGCAGCTCTGGGAGATGTTGGGTAGTGGATTACACCAGCAAGGTCATTTTGCCCCTTTGCATATAATATTGCAGGACTGAATCTGACAGTAAATTGTGGGTGGGACGGAGAAGTGGATGTGGTGAATACTGTGCATGGGTATACTGTCAATTATCAGTAAATAGCACAAGTATTTGCAGTGGGTGTTTAAAGCATAACTGTAGTATCAGACATGAAGGAAATTTGGGTGAAATGGAAGTGTCAGCACATTCTAAAACCTAGATCTATAGATAATGGAGTGAAACTCCATGTACATATGCTGAGATGGATGTCCTACACAGATCAGTTAGAAATTTGATTGTCTTTTCCTGACTTCCATCTTCATTAGTTAGTTACTTCTGTCCTGTCTTCCCATCAGTAAAATCCTTTTATGCTTTTCTATGCAGTTCTGATGATATGTTCTGCCCATTGGTATATTTCACTGGATTTCAGTATGGTCTTTTTTTCTTTTTAATCAAGTGTATTCATATATTCAGTTTTTAGCAGTTAAGGTGGATCCCCTCTCAAAGTCAAGGCTGGTTGGGTAGCAGGAAATTTCTGCTTCACTGTGCTGGTAAGAGACTTTACTGAAGATATATGTTGTCAATGAAAGCTCTAAGGGCTAGATTCACAAGGGAACGTAAAGTGGCAGTTAGACACTTAAACACCTAAGTCCAAAACAGAGATCCTCAGAAATACTATTTAAATTCCCTAGTCCACCTAAGTTTTCACCAGTTAAGTCTCCTAGGCACCTACATTTTTGTCAGAGGACATGCCCTAAATCTTGGTACCACCATGCAGCTCAGCACCTAGCTCACAGCTAAGCCATGGCTGGATTCACAAACTAGGTGTTCTCCCATCTAGCTTGCCTGCAGGGCAAAATTTGGTAGCTGTGCTCTGAGCACACCTAACGTACAAAAAAGATGGTCGTGGTGGAGTGCCCAAGGCAGGGGGCTATAAATGATTTTGGGGTGGATGTCTGTCATCTCTTTGGCTGAAGCTGTTCCACTTTTTATAAAATACTTAAATACTCATTGAGGTAGCAAAAGAGTGATTATAGCCTAGTGGATAATGGGAGGCATTTCCCTCTTGGTATTTCCTACTGGCCAGCTTAGGCAACTTCCCACTCAGCTTCCTGGTTCCTAACTCTTCCCATGTGTTACATAAGGTACCTAATTTGGAGCTGTGAATTCCACTGGACACTAGGGAGCCTAAATGTTAGGCACTGCAACACTAAGCTTAAATCCTTTATGGATTTACCTTAAGGAGGAGATAGCCTCCTTCCAACTGTGGAAGATAGTGTTTCACATCTTTCATCCTCCCGAGATGTTTTCCAGATTAGTCTGTTTCTATTCTTGATGGGATTCATCCAGTTTCTGTCTAACCTGAGAAGTTACCCATGGTAACTAGATTACACTATTTAACCACCTATCCTTGAATTCTATTTATGTAATTCTGTGACTTTACCTGTTTTAATAATAAAAGTTAGATATTCATTTTCTGCTCAGACTTGTCCCAACTGTCATTGTCTAAGGGATTCTAATCTCCCCCCCTTTCCATCATACCTTACAAATTTAATATTTATATATGTGCAATTGAAATTAAATATTTATGCTGAAGGTAAATTGTGTCCCTTTACCTGGTTCTAGTTTCATTCTGACATAGGAGTGTACTAAAGTTGTCCCGAATAGCTTGCTTCTTAGAGTAAACATTGGTATTTTGGGGATTTCACATTACATTAAGATGGCTGTTTGGTTGTTTTCCTACGATGTAGTGACCAGTAGGAAGTAATACTGGGATTTGTTAAATTTCAGTCTACCTTAGATTGTTAGGCATCTAAACTATCAAATATAATATTTAAGAATTATTTTGCTTTTAAGTGCTTATCCTTATCTGAAGTTGTGAAATGTTCAATGATTCTATTTTGTCTTACCAGCGTAAATCTTAGCCATTGCATGCTATATGTTTTGAACCAATTCTTTCATGCTGGTGAAATGTATGCTGCTCTGAACTGTTTTATTTTGGTTACTAATGCAACTGTATTTCTATTTCTCATGTTTTCAATGAGTTAGACAGATCCTGAACTTACAGCGCATAATATAGTTAATGCATAGTACATATAGGCAATAAAAGGTCTTTGTCATATAGTATAAGGTCACCATCATTAATTTTCAAATTATAAAAAGAGACTGGCTGTTTTGTAATGGTCATTATTACAATATAATGTGTTGTGGATCTTGCCTGTACATCGAATGAACTGTGATCTTAATTAGAACTTTGACAAGCCCACTCCGATAAAATGATGAGATTATTCGTAATTGGTGTCACAATCAATTACCATTTAGATCATCATGAGTCTACTAACAGGTCTAGCCTTGGTGCTGGCCCCAGGATGTTGATGAGTGTGTGGCTGCCCTGTTCATGCTGTTACTGCGACAGGAGGGCAGATTTTCAGTCAACATCCTAATGACCTCTTTTGAAGTCTATTAAATTAATGACCCTGTCATACTGGTCTATCCTCTTACATCTTCATTTTGGATTTCTTGTTGCAAACTAGTGTTTCTGGAGCATGTAATAGAACAGATAGTAGGAATTTCCTCCAACCCCCAATCTAGCACTGTTTTAGAGACTGTAGAAGTATTAATTCATGGCCTGGCAACAAAACACAAGAGCATCCACTTTACAGGTTATATCTTGGGGGATTGAATTTCCTTTAAAGAAACACATTCTTATTCTACATTGTCTAACTTGTATTTTGATCTTCCCTAATTGTAGGTGCCTAAAGGGCATGTTTGGTTAGAAGGAGATAATCTCAGGAATTCTACAGATTCTAGGTGTTATGGACCTGTTCCTTATGGACTGATAAGAGGACGCATTTGCTTTAAGGTATACCTCTAGGATCTAAAACCAGTTATTTTTTTACAAAGATATGTGAGCAAAAGTCTATTCCCATCCTTAATAACCCCACTGAACTAAATGGAGATCAAAATCAGAACAATCTGAATCTTTTATAATAATAGGTTGTTTCAAGAAAAGTCTCCATATTTTTGAGAAGGAGACTAATAGTTTCTCTTGAAAAGGTACACTTCAAATGATCACTATCATTAAGGCTGTGTCAACAGTTGGGCAAGTGAGTCTATACCCATTCCATATATATGGGCTACTACAGGTGAAGAATACAATCCTTCCCCAACTTGCATTTTTTTGCAATCATTTTTCCAAAATGATAAAACAGTATAATTTTGTTTAGTTATTTTATATAATTTAAAAATATATATATAATTTGAGAAATAGTTCCAAATTGCAAACAACAGAGACTAAGCAGTAGACTGTCTTTTCCAGACTTAGGTAGCTTAGGACCCTAACTCTAGACACCATCTTTAATACTTGTTAAACTGAAATCTCTGAACCAACTTTAACTCATGACTGCTCCACCATAATTATCTTCCCTTCACTTCTAGATATGAATCAAGTCTCTTGTTAAATGTTTTGTTACATAACAAACCATGTAGGCTTACTTTTTACTGTTTCCTTTAATAGTCCTATAAACATATTTCCTATTAATTATATTTCCCTATTCTTCGTCTGCTTTATTAGTCAATGTATACAACTGTATTTAATCACTTATTAAAAATAAGGAACTAGGATTAATTTATCTTTTTAAAGGATTACTAAAGGGCGCATGCTGGTGCAATTCAGTGGGTTCATACTCTAGTTAAATATTTTGTATTAACATAGCTTAGAATTGTTAGGAGTGCAATTTGACTTTTCAACTACTTTCAGCCTTTCAACTACTGATCATGATTACTTGTACATGACTACATGCTTACTAAACCTGAAATAACATTTCCCCCCTCAGCTTTGTCTGACCTTTGTTCTTTTTGGATTATTAAAACATTGGATTATTAGAACATTTGCTATGTGTCTCCCTGGCATGTTACAAGTTCTTACTGTTCCATCTCTGCATGTTTGTTTTAACATGCATTTCTAGAGCAAAGAATGATGATTGTTCTAAACAGTGTGGTGATTCTGTGATGTTGACAAATAGCCACAAAGGATAACTTGGGTCTTGATTGTGGCCTAAAGTTTGATCCAAACCTCCAAAAGTACAAAGCTAGTTAGTGCATCACGCACTTAACATTTATATGTAGCTAGTAAGCCTATTAAATTATATTAGTGAGACTCTAGTGTTAGTCACCTTACTGAAAAATCTTCAGCCACTGTGACAGCATTAGAGAACTGCCACTTAGTATTATATTTTCTAGTCCAAGATGGCCTTTTGCCAACTGATGATTATTAATGTTCTGCTGATGAGAATAAAGCATATGGTTTGTAACAAGCGAGGGTGAGTTTATACTTCAAAACACAGTGTGTGTGTTTTAGGCAACTATTGAGACATTTAACACTGCTATAGCTATAAATCAGTGTACAGTAATCTGCGTAACACCACATTTTAGTTACTGGGAGAACACACAGTGTCAGTGGCAGAGTATTATAGCAAAAGGCAGCAGACTGCAACACTTCCATACCACAGCAAGAAATAAACTAACAGCTTGGTCAAATGGTCCAATATTCCTTTTAATATTGCCTCACCTGTTGGAAGGCTTGGTCTTTTCTTGCACCATATTGCTAAAGGAAGCATAATTGATAGAGCAGAGCAACTTGTAGTAGCTAGACTTCCTGCAATAACTTTTGATGGACAAGCTGCAGCATTTCATTAGTGGATTTCAAATTGTGTGCCTCTGAATGTACACTTGGGCTCCTGCTAAAGGATACAAAAAATGCTGCACATCCCTCAAGTAGGAACAGTGCTACCAATCTAACTGAGATTAGTGCCACCTCCCCTCCCCTATCTCCCTAAAAACCACCACTGCAACAGTCATCTGCTTGTCCTATATAGCTGCCGTGGCTCAAAATGAGCAGACACTATGCCATCTTGCTCTCTGCAATTAGTATGTTATATTTTCACATTTTTCCTGCTGATTTTAGCAGAGAACCCAGAGGGCCTTACCAATCTTGCACAGGCAAACAGTTCTTCGCAAGGGAGAAACACTAGTATTGATAGTGCTTCTCTCTTTATCCCACCAGGGTTAATAGTCTTAGGCAAAATTGGCAGAGATCAACTTTCGGCCCTCTGATGGTCATGGAAGTGGTGATATTGAAGCACCATTTTCCTGTTCTGAAGTACTGGAACCCCCACTGTGAGAAGTGACCACTCAGCCAACAAACTCACTACACTCTAAGTAGCCATAGAAGGCACAAACAGCTCCACATGTATTTGTCCAACTCACTGACAGCTTCAAAAGATCCAGTTAGCCTTTTATCACTTCCACAGATTTAATTTGATGGGTGGGAGTGTTAAAGATGGAAAATAAACAGCCCATAACTGGACTGGCTAATTTGAACCACCAAGGCACGATCAGTTTGTCATAACTTTAAAGGGCTTGGCCATAATTACCCATGTAGTGGCATATGTATGCTTTTAATATAAACATGCTCTTTATCTTATCAAACCACAATGGTTAGTTCTGGGAATTCAGTTGAGTGCAGCCTATAATATCCTCTATTTTCACTTTTAACACTGCCAGTCAAGGCTATTGGGATAATTTGAAAACATCATTAACATTTCTTCTTTACTTTTAAAAAATAATTTCTTAAAACTCAGTTACTATAGTTTATTCTTAAAAAATTATGCAAGTCTTGAGCAATCATGATTCGTCTAAAGTCACCTATCTTCCATGTCAAACAGTCTGTACTGTGGGGTGTTCCTTTTCTTCCTGCTGGTTGGAGGCAGAACAAAGATTAACAGCCAGTTTAAGGCAAGGAGAACCCCCGAGTCCTTTGCCTCCATTCCTTGGCAGAAGGCAGACCAAGGGACTCCTGTTTGTAGCAGAGCCTTTCAGGACAGGACTATCAAAATGATCTGAATTACACTAACTGAAGACTCATAGAAAACTGATTTAAATCACAAAATTTTAAAAACCCTCTCTGGTGGCAGAGGGGTTTTGAGCCAGGTTGCCTCAGACCCTGTCTGGATTACTGCTGGAGCTGACCTGTTTCCCGCTTTTCTTTTGGCCTATGGGAGATGCCCCTCAAGGCTTACTCTGCTGTTCAGGAGCACTAGAACTGTAGAGGCATCAAAGAGTAATGCTGAGGTATAGGTGCAGACCAGAGCCCAGTGTAGCCCTCAGACACAGGCTGTAACCTTCTCTGTCAGTGTGAGGGCCAGGTCTATATCAAGCCTGGGAATGGGCCCATGGAGGGCCCACCCACCTTAAGCAGCATGCAAGTCCCATTATGGATCCTAAGTCTCCCAAAGCACAGCAGCTGCAGTTGCCTAGGCTACAGTAGTCTTGCTTCAGCAGATGAGCAGTTTACCTCCTTTTAGCTCTTCAGTCCCAGTGCAGACAATTCAGAGCGTGAGCTCAGCACCTTCCTCAGTGGGATCTACTACTCAGTCCCCTTGGGGACTACTACCGCCTTCCTCCACAACCAGGGTGCCTCCAGAAATAATTAAGTGGCTTTACTTTTAATCTGGGCTGAAAGACAGGGTACATTTATAGAGCCTTTTCTGCCAAAGGAAGTAGAAAAAGATCCCTCTGTTGCTTCCCAAAGCTCCAAGATTCTTGGAAGAAGTTTAGTAAAGTCTTTCTGAAGGTCCCTCCATCTCAGGAATAGAGCTGAGAAGTAATATAAGCCCTGACTCCATGCTGCCACACTCTTTTCTCTCCCCACCCCCAAAAACAAAATGGTTGAAGTCTAAAGGGGACTTCACAGGGCTGAAAACAGTGGCTTAATTCTATGAGATAAATAGAAGATCAATAAAAATGGAAAAAAGCTTCCAGGTTCAAAGTGCTCCTCAATTTAGACTGGCCCAAGATTTACCCTCTGGCAAGTGAAGGTTAAAGTGCTCCTGCAGAGACTGTGGCACTCAGAAGGAAGTGAAAGAGGGACCCTTCGTTCTCCTCCCCCAGTAAAAAAAAAAAAAAAATAGAAATCAAAGGTTAAAATAAAAAAATAAGGTTAAAGCTAAGAGATCAAAAATAAGAGGTATAAATTCTTTCTACTCATCATCCAGCCCAATCTCCCCTTTCTCCAAGGAATTATCTGACTCAGACTAAGCAGAGCTAAAAGAGGATTTATAAGAGAGGCCTTTTCTTCTTCAAAATATAGGATCATGATATAGAATGTGCTTATCCCACTGGAAATTCTTGATGAGATACTCCAGGAGCCACCAAAAAGCCCATAAAACAGAAAAGCATTTCAGAACTATTTTCCAAGTAAAATAAAGAAAGAATTATCTAGTCTACTACTCCTGGTGTTTGAAGAAGTATCCAAGGTTTAAAAGGTTTCCTAGCAAGGCTAAGTGTCCTAGACAGACAAATGCAGAGATTCTATTCTTTACTCAAGAACAAGAAAGATTTGGTCATTCTACCAAATGTGGATGCAGCAGCCACTGTTTTAGTAAAAGACACTAATTTTCTCAGAGGGAGAGCAATGGGAGAGTCTATCATGGATAAATAGTATAACCCAATCAGCTAGGATCAAGATAGAAAACTGAACAGAAGTTTGAACTGAAAGCAAATAGGAATAAGATCTGACTAGCAGCTTCTCTTGTAGCAAATGCCTCTCTGGATTCCCTTAGATTCACAGCTTGCTCCATGGTTTCTAATGTGGTAGCCTAAAGACATCTCTGGCTCCATCTCAGGAAAGCAAATATGCAACTAGAACACCTCATGATCTCAGCCAAGTATTTACGGGGCAAGATGTTTGGTAAGGACATGGGGCGGGGAAATGGTAGCAAAAGCCGGTAAGAAAGTATTTTCTATATCATTGACCTAAGAACTATAGACCTTTCATTTGGCACATCTTCAGTTTATGGCTAAGAAACTTGAAATAGTGATCTTCTGAAAGACCCTCAAACCATAAATCATCTCCCTGACTCTCAGTGCCCCACATCCAACACTATCTCTTATCTTGGGTGGAGTAGGAGGGAGAGGAGGAGGCTTCAGAGGTTTGTCCATTTATAGCAGACATTTACGTCAGGCAAGTGGGTACGTGGGACAGTTCTACAGGGTTATGCTATTGAATTTACCTAATTTCTCAAAGAAAAGTTCATGGTCTGTCCCAGAACAGAGAACAAATAAAGCATTTAAAACCACAGAATCAGGATCAGCGAGACAGATTCTGTGGCGTGTATTCTATTCTTTGTCATCCCAAGAGCCATCTTAGATTTTAAGTCTCTCAACTAATCCACCAGATCTCTCAAGTTTTGGATGGAAATCCTGAAGTCTGTTATTGCAGCTCTGTCACCCAGGATTTTATGACTTCAACACACATCAAAGAGGCTTATCTTCACGTGCCAATCAGGGAGATCTACTGAAAATTTCTGTGCTCTATTACAATGGGAAGCATTTTCAGGAGAGGGCTCTCAGATATGGACTAGTGACTGCCCCCACAGGTCATCACAAAGATCCTGGTGGGATTAGTAGCCATTGTCAGAAAGAGAGGGATACACATTTATCCCTATTCAGACAGACAATCTCATCAGATCCTTGACCTATCAGATTGTCCTTCAGGATCTAGGGGAGACTATAACCTACTTACAGGATCATGGGTTTCTATGAACATAGAGAAGAGGCACTTCCAAGTACCTCGAGGACTTCTGAATTTAGGAATGATCCTGGATACTAAGGAGATGTCTAGGATTCCTCTTACCATATCAGAAAGAAATTGCAACCAGTCAGGATCTGATAATCACTGTTCTAAGGTCAGTCACTTCCTCCCTTTGAGATTCCAACAGTATCTGATTTCAGAATCAGTAAGATTCGTGATTACCAATGATGCCACCCAGAGTATCTCAAGGGATGTGGTCCATTTTGGAGGAGTATGAAGTGGCTAGACTACAGGCCATTAACATATAGTAACATACACAGCATCATACAGACACAATCAAAATGACCTATGTCAACCAACAAAGAAAATCTTCATCCCTCTCCAAAGAAGCAATTAGTATGCTGATTTAATCAGAGCATCATCATCTCTTTGAAAGCCATCCACATAAAGGGGAGGGAGAATGCAACAGCATGCTGGCTCAGGAAGGACCTGAAAGAGGAGATGGGAGAGAATAGTCTAAATCCTTCAGTGTTTCAGGTGGTGCCAAAAACGTTAGGGGTTAAGTCACAGACCTCTTCATCTCGAGAGAAAACTGAAGAACAGTGAGACAAGAACCAGACAAAGAGCTTCTCCCACCGACATAGCATCTGCCACTCACAGAGGTGGGTTTTTTTTTATGTCAACTGGAGAGCTCTCTCCCATCAGCATAGAATATCTTCACCAGATGTGCTGCAGTGCTGTATGTATAGACATGGCTTTAGTAGCAGTCAACTCAGCTAAAAGGGGGTATCAGAACTCAGAGCACTGTCTGTGCGTTTTCCATAAGGACAAAATGATTCTTTGGATGGACTCATAATTTATTCCAAAAACAAACACTTTTCCACAGGTTGCAAGAAGCAGCTTTGCCTTCTTTCTGCCCCAATCCTAGGCTTCCCAACAAGACTGAAGGGCATGAAATGGATATAAGGAGAGTACTCTAAATCAAGAGCATAGAAACTTATTGGAGGCCACAGCACTTATCACTCTTCAGCTAAAAGGAAGAAAGCCTCTAAATCTTCTACTGCAAGATGGAGCAAAGCTCTTATTTACTGAAGCCTATAGAAGAACTGGAGCAAATCCACCAGATAACCTTACAGTTTACCCTGCAGAGTTCAGCAACTTGTTGGGCAGAAAGATCTGGTGCTTAATGTGAAATCTGTAAGCAAGCTATGCGGACATCAGTGCACCTGTTCATGAAGTATTACAGGGTTGGTGTCTCCTCTTCCTTAAATGCAGCATTCAGGAGAAGGGTACTGCAGAATGTGCTGCCCCAACGGTAACCCAAGGTCAGTTCCTGTGTAAATAGTTTGAATTTCCTCCCACCCTATAGGTGAATATGCTTTGCACGTCCCACAGTACAGACTGTCAGACACAGGAATGGGGGTCGGATGCAGTGAGAAAGGAAAACTTCCTTTTTACCTGTGAATTTTCTTTCTTATACTCTCCATGTCTGACTGTCTGGCCCAGCCAAAGTGGATTCATTTTTCTGAGAATTGAAGTTGTTTCTCTCCTCTGTCCCAAACTGGAAGCAAAAATGGATCTTTGCCTAAAGGACTTTGTCTGTTTCCTAAGGCTCTGTTATAATGGTCACACATCCAAATTAGGTGACGTCTAGTAATATATTCAGTTAATATTTTTCAGCTTTGGAAGCAATCATTCTGGATTCCCCACAAAGGGGCAGTCCTGCCCCAGGTAGGCTGTCAATCTTTGTTCTGCCTCCAGCCAACAGGAAGATGGGGAAAACCCTATAATACAGACTGTCAGATATAGAGGGTATTAAAAGAAGATTGATAAGTAAGATGGAAATCTTTCTGTTGTGGTATGCCCATCTCAACGAAAGAATTAAAAGGTGATGTAATAAGCGTAAAGTATATATAACAAGACTGGAAGTATGGAAATACAATTTAATTCCACTTATCCACATTCCCTTTTCCAAAAATCCTAGTTATCTGAATCCACATGCCTTCCCCATGTAGCCCTGTGTTAGTTAATCACCCGCTAGTAATGTCCAAATTAGCCTTTTATCGCTAATCGATGGCTTTGTATTTATATAGTGGTTCTGAGCAGATACCTGCAGTTACTGAGACCTAATCCGATTTCAGCAGCTGACAGTCTGTGTCAGACTGTGATTAGTTAGTTTTTTAAAAAGAGCGTTCAGAATTCTCTTTTGGTATTAATACATTTTGGTGATTTAATAAACTCCAAGTTGGGTTATTTTACTCTTTTATGGAGTACAAAGTATTAAGCAAACATCAGCATTACTCCTTTCATTCCTCACATTTCTGTATCAGTGAAACTGCAGCACAAAATAGCACTGTTTATCTGAACGATCAGCTACCTGAAACTTTCTGATGTGCCCCAGGCCATTTGGATAAATGGGTTGTGTACTGTATTAAATTAGAGCTGTAATCAACTAAACTAATTTTTCTCATATTTCATTTTACAGATATGGCCTCTGAATGATTTTGGATTTCTGCGTGCTAGCCCCAATGGTTACAGATTTTTGGATGATTAAGAACTAATAAGTGAATTCTGCCAGTTTACTTAACTGTCTTACAATGCTTTAAGAGCTTTCATATTGATTCAATGAAACAATGTATTTTTATTTACAATAAATTAAACATTATGTGATCAAGATATCAAACTTTTTGACCGTAAGTCCTATTTTATTAACATATAGATAGAACAAAGCATAATGAAGTCAGTTATGGAAATTAAATGCTGTTGTAATTACAAAGTACCATATTCAGCTTTTTTTGACCATTCATGGTGAGTCCCTTTACACACATGAAAGTGTCATACTCTAATGGCTAGACCCACACACGGGATTTCGGCTCAGTGTCCCAATGCCTAATTTTAGTCACGCAGTCTCCTTGTGCAATGCATGGGGAGAGTTAAGTGCCTAAGAATGGGATTAACAAACTGAGTCTGGGGCAGTACAAAAGCTAAGCAGTACAAAATACCAAGGAGAGTGGTGGGGCAGCAGCAGCAGACTCGCGTGGCTATGATGTAGCCATGGTGGCATGTAAAAATTGGACTTCCATCTTGAACAGTCCCTTGCAAGTCTTCTTCCTTCAGCAAGAGTCAGGATGGGAAGATTTAGGCTTCTTAAATTCTCAACTCTTCTGTAAAAGAGTACCTCCTTCTTCACAATGGATATGACCCCACCATTGCAGTCATCTTGTTCTCAAGTGCTGCAGCTTGCCAGGATCATCTAGTTTGTGACAAAAATCAAACTAATGGATTTTAAGAATATGCTGTAACTTGACATTAAAAATTGTTTAGTATCCTCTGCTCAGCTGTTTTTAATGGCCATCTTTTCCTCCATACAGAGTTGTCATCCCTACTGCATAGTTGTCACACAGACTTCCTGCTGCCCAAACAGAGGGCTCTAAAGACGGTGAAATGCCATTAATGCAAGACCAATCTGACATATGACTTGTTTGGATACAGCACCTCCTGCTGTCAATTGAATACCCAGCTGGATAAAACCATTCATCCATTCAATGTCATTGCCATCTACATGCAGCATTGGAAGATCATTCATTTCCATTTTACAGGAGGCATACATGGCTTTGGTTTTATAACCATTAATCTTAAGTCCCACAGATTCTGCAGTTCTTCCAGCATTAGCTGTAGTTAGTCAGCAGTCTCTCCAAGTAAGGCAAAATCATCCATGCACTTGAGATCCTCAAAAAATGAATCTTTAAATTTCACAACTCCTACATTGTCCTCAATCAGCTTTATCATTAGATATTCTATTAGAACATTAAATAATAATGTAGGTGATAAAACACATCACTGTCATACTCCCGATTCTATTGAAAACCAGTCTGTAATACAGTCATTGATCCTCACACAGCATAATATACCATGGTACAGTTCCTCTACTAGATACTGTAAGTCCTCAGTCACCCCATACTAATGTGCCAGTATTCACAGGGCTGATTGATGCACTGAGTCAAAAGCTGCTGCAAAGTCTATAAACATGTTAACTTTTTTTTGTCATGCTAGTCATTTTTCAGTAACATTCCACAGAACATATATGAGCTGCCCTGCCCCTCAGGGACAGCTAGGCACCCATCTCCAATAGGGATTCACAGGCATAAACCTCCCTCGAGTTAGATACTTCAGCTAGATTAGGCATTTCTCACAAAAAATTAGGTTGTGATGGTGGCCATTATTAACTGGGCCAGAGAGAGAAAGAGGGAGTGACTCTATAGCTTAGTCATTAGGACATTCATCTGGGAGACCCAGGTTCCAGTCCCTGTGCCAATGATTATTTATGTGGAACAGCATCAAGAGAAGAGACCCACCTCACAAGACCCTATAACCTGGTGATTGGGGTACTCATCTATGATGTGGAAGACCTCACAAGTGCTTGCTCCAAATCAGGCACAGTAGGTACCTGAACCAGGTCATCCAGGTGAGTATTCAACCATTGAGCTACTGGATGTTAGGAGGCTGCCACCCCACCCTCTTTTATGTGGGGTCTGATCCAGTAGGCATACTTTTAGGCAGCCTTTGAGAACACCTACCACATCAAACCCTGGTAGGCGATACAGGTGAAGAAATGTCTACTGAGAGAACCTCATCACAGTTTTGGCGCTGAGCAGCTCAGTAGTGTCAGGACTTAGGTGGTTTTGTGCTTGTCCACTAACAGAAATGTAGGCATCTTGGGGACTTTACCATCAGCAACATAGGCACCTAGAGATTTTAGCCACATACAGGGTTAGGTGGCAGCTGAGCAGGGGCTTTGAGGATCTAAATTTTGGACTTGGTGCCTAAATCCTATTGTGGACCTAGCCCTAAATTTCCATTCATAAAACATTACAAATGTAGTTAAATTAAAAGTCCCTCAAGTCAGTTGCATATGCATAATATGACTGCTTAAAAAGCCTTGACCATTTTTAAAAGGCACAGGATCATTGTTTTGTACATCAGCTGCTTCCTAGGAATTTTACCCTTCCTCACTTTAACGCATTATGCTTATCTCCATTCTCTTCAAATCACAGTGTAACAGTTTTGTTTTCAGAAGAATACTTCTCATGTATAAGTGTTTATAAAGTAACTTTTATCATCTTTGCTTGTAATGTGGGACCTAGCTACAACTGATATATTCTTAGGGAGAAAGAAATGGCATCTAAACCAGAAAGAGAGGTACTACTTCCACAAATGGAATGGAAATAAATTAATTAAAAATGATGAAAGCACTCATTTTTAGGGCAGGAAAGGGACAGTTTTCAAATCAATGAAAACAAGCAGAACAAGCACCATTTTTACAGGACAGTTAAAATTCTATTAAGTACAGAAATGTGACTAATTTGATTCACTGGATCATTTATAGCTCTTTTGTTCATAACTTTAAGGTCTTGTGGTTAAAACTTGAAAATAGAATTAAGCCCTCCTTTTCAGACCTGCCAGTGTGCAAGCATTTGCAGTACACACCTTTTCCCTGATACATTTACTAACAGATTCTGTCCTCCGAATATTCAGCTGGATGAAAACAACATGCACAAGTGGGACAATTGGGACACAAGCGGGACAATTATTTCATCGAAGGATCTCTATAATTAATGAACATGTGTCACAGCAAACCAGGGAAACCTCTTCAGCTTCATTTCTGGAGACAGTATACTTCCCACCACATCGGCATGGGCACGTATAACATCGTTCATCTGTTGAAAAAAAACCAATTTAATAACTTAGTACTGGGCACAAAGAAGAAATTGAAGCAATCATTGCATAACTTCTTTTTAAGATTGAGATTTGCAATCTTATAGTTGAACTGATGATGGAAGTTATAAGTCTGCAGAGTTTCTGAAAGACCTTTTATCACCCTTAAGAAAGGCAGAGGCTGAATACAGCAGTTCCTGCAATAGATTTAGTGCTCAGATAGCTATATCTGAAACATAAAAGTCTAGTGTTTCATTGACTATGAGGAGCCACCAGTGCCTAGCAGGAGAGGAATCTTTTCATTAACAAAAAACAAACTGAATATTAATCAAATAAAGTGTACCTTCACCAATGAACTAGTGCTAGGAATCTGCAGAGTACTAGTGGAGACTTGTGAGCAAGGAGGACTGGATTCTGACAAAATGCCAAGAATCTTAGGGAAATCAGAAAATCACTTATGTGAAAACAAATAGGACGTAAATACAGTTTTCCATGATTGATAATTGGCCTCTGTGATGCGGGTTATGAAGATTCAAAAACAGTTTGGAAGTTAGGCTGGGAGGAGAGTGAGGAAGCATAAAACAGAGGAAAGGAGGAGAGCAAGTTACACATTTTCCTTCCCAGGATTTAAAAAAAAAAAAAAAAGAGTCTAATGATAAAAAACCCAAAATTAGACAAAATGGAAATCTTATGTATGAGAAGTATTGAAACGCACTTGCTCCTCTGAAGAAGGAAGGTTCCTCTTCTCTACCAATGAAAACAGCAAAAAACAGAGTCTGAACAATTAAGAGTCACATATAATGTTAGGAGAAGAGAGCCCAAGTACAGAATGCAGCCCTGCAAGCTCCTGTGTAAGACATACAGAAAACTTAGCAAATATTTCCAGTCATCTCAGTAAAGGCACGTTAAAAAGCTGAGAGAGGCTCAAAGTCTGAGGAAGCATCCCTGCTGACTTTATAAAAAAGTGTAACATTCATACCCTTATTCCAGGACATGTCTTCAAGACAAATCTGAGCATCCACTGGCCATGTTTGCATTAGATCATCTTCTAAAAGAAAGTAGTGATAGATGTTCAGTTCTGATAAATTGAAAAGATAGAACTATTTGTTTCTTACTTATAAGTTGGTAGTCCCACGTATACATAATTCATCAGTCAAGTCACCGCAAGTTCCACCCATGAATGTAGTCAAACAGGCATTTCTCTAAAATGGTTTTGATGCCCATGTCTCTACTAGAAGGCTGGGAGTGCCTCACAATACCCCCAAAGATGCTTCCAGCGCTTAAGAAAACTTTGAAGGGCAGGATACTGATTTAAATAGATCATTCACTTACCCCAAAGTATGGGAGGGAGGTTTAAGTGGGCAAGCTTTCATTGTGAAGTTTAGATACCATTGTGACAAGCATGGTATAAACGCACAGAACAGCTTAACTATAGCTACTTTTATGGGGCTGAAATGCTAGACCCCACTCCCTCTTGGGCTTCTAAATGGAGAAACCAAAATAATAACCTTCTTGTCTAGAGAGAGAGCCAAAATTTGCTGAGGTCCAGGTATTCTTTTATGATCTACGTGATCATGTCAAACAGTTTTAGAATGATACTCCTGGACTGTACCAAATGAGATCTAGATGTTCTGATGCTCTCAGATCTACATTTAGCAATGAAGAAGCACAGCATGTAATGTAATTTGACACGCCATATTGGAAGAACCTTGACTAGTTTTTATACTTTCCCAGCATACTTAGATTTGATATATGCAGTTTGCCCAAGGCCTTTAGAGATTACAGCATAGGACATGGCCTGTCACAGAGCTGCAGATAAAAAAACATAATCCCTCTGAAATGGTGGATTCCAGATTCATATTCCATGAATAAAGTTGGGGCTCTTTTGAGTTTCAGGGTCTTTACATAACTAGGGCAGCCAGTTTGGGCAATATGTCCACTCGTCTCACTATGGTCATATAGGTAGGCTTCTCTTTTGAGGAGAACTGTATAACTCAGTGCATTTATATTATGCTCCTCAGTGGAAGCTGAGTATTTCACCATCCTCTGAAATGGAGGAGGACTTGGCTTAGCTTTTTCCTCAGGACTTTTTGCCCTTCCATTTGGATGAGAGAAACTTAGGAAAGTAACAACTTTAAAGAAGTCAATGAAAGGGGCTACTGAAGGGTGAACCCTGGGACTAAGGGCAAACTGCCCATGGAAAAGACCTCATTGAGGTACAGCAAAATACCATGGTGTAGAAAAACCTTTTGCTGGGAGAGGGAGAGATAAAGTAGATCAAGTACCTGTGTGGAGCACAAGTACCCGTGGTGGCTGTGCATTAGATGCAGAGTGGAGTGGGAGGGTAGTGAGAGGGTGGAAAAGGTATGAAGAGCAGGACCTGCTTGGCAGGAATATAAAGGCTAAGCCACTGGCAGTAGAGATGACAAGGAGCAGGAAAATGACTGTAGACTAAGTCTACATCTACACTAGAAATCTTACAGAAGCACAAATGTACAGCTGCAGCTGTGCCACTCTCCTTTTGGCATAATTAAACTCATCCCCAACAAGCAGCGATAGATATGTCGGCAGAAGAAAGTCTCCTGCCAACACAGCACTATCCACACCGGCACTTCTGTTGGTAATACTTATGTTGGTCAGGGGTGTGTTTTTTCACCAACAATGCTAGTGTAGACATAGCCATAGTTAGGCACTATTCAGGACTAAGGTATTATTACTGAACGAGCATTGTTTCTTCCACTGGTGCTTCAGTTATCAGGCCCGCTACCTCTGGAAGGAAGAAGAGAGCAAGAAAATGTTCCTAGAGTGACCTGAGAGGCAAGACAGGCTTAGTGGAAGGCTGCAGCACTTGCTATGAGGTAAAGAACTGTGGAAAGTCATTGTTATAGGACAAAGGTGGCAATGCAGCTGATCCTGTGAAACAATCCCTCTGCCCTATATACCAGCCACCGTATATACTTGGTGTGAAGTATATACAAACACCTGTAATATTTTATAAATATTTATAAGTCGTGTCTGATTGTTAGTATTGTTTGGTATAGATTATGAAGAGTTATTTCCAGCAGGAGCTGAGCACACCATCCAACAGCCCCATTTACAGATACTTAAGGGAAGTTTTAAAGTTTTTGAAGTTTTACCTTAACCCCTGCTCAGTCCAACTGTATCCATAGGAAGAGCAAAACCAGGTAGAAAACTGAAAAAGAACTATGGGGTGGTTAAAAACTCTGCCCCTGAAGAAAAGGGGAGAGAGGCAAAGACTACCATGAAGCAGACTGAACCCCAGTCCTCTGAGGTGGAGGTGTCTGGGATAAACTAGAGCTTAGGTAAAATTGATATGCTTGTAGACTGCTGTGTTAAAACTCTATTCTCTAGTCATGCCGTGTTCTTACTATTAAGATTAAACAACACAGTTTTGAAACAGCTGTCTTGGGTCACTCTATTGAACCACTGGTCACAGCTCCCAAAGGGAAGACTAAGAGGACCCAACCCTCCTCCACTTGTGCCTGCAAAGTACTCGGAGCTGGAACAGAAGGTGCTCTAGTCTGGGAACCCAGTCTAACAATGCGAGAATTGCCAGATTCCACCCTGAGAGGTATAAACACTGGGTCTGTCACCTGAAAGGGTGCACATGGATAGAGAAGGGTTAAACAGTGCTTAATTTGTGCCAGGGCTGAGCCCCAGCACCTCTAGGTTTGGCAGTTCCTAGCCCCAGCACATTTGTTATGTTACGTCAGTTATGAAAGTAAAAAAATTGCTTGAGCCCTGGCATCTCTTTCATTACAAATTAAGCACTGGCATCAAAGGTGCAGCTGGCCCTGAACCATGATACATGGGAATCAAGAATTTCTTAGAAGGCTGCCTCTGATGAAAGCTAAATGTAAGACTGCGCAGCAGTGGCCAGATTAACTGTGCACACAGATAGACAGACAGATGTACACCCCCATATTCTTATATTAATAAAGATCAATTCAATTTGAAACAACTGCTCAGTACATTTTTCCCTTGATCCTAGCAGACTGACAGAATGGCCAGGCTGTGTGCTTGGTATCTTCAAGGAGAACTAGAGCTGTGCCTCAGGGCTGTGGTTGCAGCTGGTGTACTCTGCCTCCACGGGGAACTAATTGGGGAGGAGATCTCTGCAACCGACCCTCAAAACCCCATGCAGTAGAACACAGAGCTCTTCCCTCAGTGGAGTTTGGATAACATGAAGTGGATCCATAAAGATCTCATGGATGGGATCCACACTAGTTCTATTTGATCAAAGCCCTCTGTCACTGTGAAGGAGAGGATAGGATGTGGCCCTTGATGTAATATTTATTAGTAACTTTTGCTGCAGTGCTAATAGCAAGAGCCAAAATGCGCTTGACAGGCCAAATCCCTTACTCGCTCCACTGGACATTATAGTATTCATTTCCAGTGGAAAACGAATCATTTAACAAGTAGAATTACCTCAGAACAACTGTAAGTCTCTAGCCTTTATGCATTCATATCTGGAACACCTCATCCTTTATCACAAATATTATCAAGAAATTGGCAGCTTCCTGATTCTTTAGAGCTATATAATATTTAATATTTTTAAATAACATATTAGTAATTTAAACACTTTTTTCCCAGTATGCAGCTAGATGAGGTGATTATATAACAAAGTCATTTTCACCTTTCCCTGTAGATTAGGTCTAATAAACTAACTCTAGTCTAGTGTCAATTTTCTACATAGTGGTATTAATACTTGTGATATGGCAGCAATTTTCTAAAAATTTTAGAACAAATAGAAATATTGCATAAGTCAACTTCAAATATTAACTGTATAAAGCAAGCCATTCATAATTAGGATTCCTAATTTGACAGCACAGTGATATGTAGAGTAGATAAAAATCAATTAAATTTTTTTAATTTAAATCAGATTTTTTAAAATTTAAATTAAATAGCTTTTCTTTTTAAAAATAAACCTATTTAAAATTAAATTTGAAATTATGACTAAGTATTAAGGCCTAAACTTATCTATTAAAATATTTAAATTTAGTTACAAAATAATATTCAAGCTGCACGTTATGTTTGTTGCCTAAGTTTTAAAGAAAGTCAAACCACTGAAATGAAGTCACAGACTAAGCACCTGGAACCAGAGTTTGTTGAAGTGCTAAACCAACTTTTGACAGCAGTAGCCTCTTCTGCAGTTACAGAAAAAACAGTTTCTTCATTTCAGTTCATTTGACTAGTTCAGTTCAATGACTAGTTCATTCAAAGCTGAGAAATCGAGTGGGAGTTGAAAAAGAAAGAAAGCTTGTTTTCCTCTGCCAATCTATGAATAAAAATGAAGTGCAAGAGGATGAGATCTGTTAGTTCTAGAATCTTGAAGGGCATGGTGACCAGAAAAAAAATCAGTTCAATATACTTATTGCAGATAATATTTAGTTTATAAAATCATTTTTAAATGCAGACTGTTTTGAGAAACTCACCTTTTTTCTTTATGTATCCAGCACATTAAAGATTGTATTATTTAACTAATAAAAACAATATTTAAAATGCTGCTTTTATGCATCTTTAATTGAATTTCAATTTCCATCCAAATGTAGCTTGACACAAATATGGATAAATATTATTTACCTAGTAAATAAGAAAAGTGTCATTCACTATTTTCTAACTTAATATAAAATTGTAAAAAAAAAGATTCAGAATAAATGTGTGTTAATCTAATAATTGCTTAAATGTGTGTGTATAGATATAGCATATCCTCCTGGTTAGCAAAAAGAAATACCAAATTTAATGTAAAGGGTTTGTTTTAGTGATTATATGTGAGACTACTGAGAATGAACTTTTCTTTAGGAAAATAACTAGAAAGTACAAATGTAAAAAGATTTAAATGGATGATTTAAATAAGGGTTTCCTGCTTGCTGATTTAAATCATGATTTAAAATGGTGAGGTTAATCAATCCACCTTGGTGGTACATTATATTGTTGTAGCAAGGGAACATATGAAACAACTATTTACGCATGACTCTAGCAAGCAGCAGTCAGAACTTTCTCTGTGGTTAATATTTGATCATCCAAACGAATGTCTTAGAACAAAAGCTATGATATCTGGGGGGGTTTCTTACCATGGATCTATCATCTTGGTGTCAGTCTTACATACATAACACGGTAATTAGCAAAGAATATTAACTTATCAGTAGTGAAAGCAAACACTTGTTTTAACTGCCTTTATATATTAGTGAAAAAGGGAAATACTGGACATTAAGAATTATTCTTTTTTTAAAAATGTAATTAATTAATTAACAGCCAGTTAGTCAATATAAAATTAGCCTGTGTTCTAGGCTTTCATTTGCAACTGAATTGTGATTCTAAATTTTACCTGAAATCTACACTGTCATCTAAATTAGATTAACTGTAGACAAATAAAACAAATCAAAGAAGTCAGAGATAATGACAGGATCAATAAAACCACCTTGACCTAATCTAACCTATCCCAAATACATACACTACATTAAAGAGGTACAGATTAAAATAAAATTAACCCACTCACTTCTAACACTTTTCTACTATTAAAAGAGAGAGACAATAGAAGTATGAGGGGAAAAGAAAACTGGAAGATACAGCTTTCAACCAATCTTTCTTATTCAGAGAGTCATAGATTCCAAGGCCATCTAGTCTGACCTCCTGTATAAAACAGGCCACAAAACTTCGCAAAATAATTCAAGAGTGTGCTGAGTATCCATCCAATCTTAATTTAAAAATTGTCAGTCATGGAGAATCCACGATGACCCCTTAGTAAATTATTCTAATGGGTAATTACCCTCTCTCAAAAATGTATATCTTATTTCCATTCTGAATGGCCTAGCTTCAACTTCAAGTCATTGAATCACGTTATACCTTTCTCTCCTAGATTGAAGCACCTATTATTAAATGTTGATTACAATCTATAAGTGTCTACATGGGGAATGAAGTCACTCCTTAACCTTCTCTTTGTTAAACTAAATAGATTCAGCTTTTTGAGTCTATCAATATAAGACAAATTTTCTAATCTTTTAATCATTCTAGTGGCTCTTCACTGAACCCTCTCCAATTTATGAACATTCTTATTGAACTGTGGGCACCAGAACTGGACACAGTATTCCAGCAGCAGTCATGCCATTGCCAAATACAGAGGCAAAAAAAATCTCTCTACTCCTTTGAGATATCGAGATTCCCATTTATGCATCCCAGGATCATATTAGTTCTTTTGGCCATAGCATCACATTGGGAGCTCATGTTCAGTTACGTTGCCTTGGCTCTGAATTAGCCAAATAAAAGCTAGAGTAGTGCTTTTAGCTAGGATTAATATCACACACTGTCACGGAGCATTGCTTTGTGCATTTTCTTCCACTTACTCAAAATGTGTCTAAAATAAAATGTCCAAAATAAAATGAAAGTTCAGTATTGTCTTAATTCACATGAAATATATTTTAATGTTACTTGGGTTCTGCTCAAGCCAATTTACAGACTTGTAGTCATAAAGCATTTATTATAATGGAAACCATTAATATCTCTGACAGCACCAGAAAGAAAAAAGTCTAGTGTAGGAGGCCTTTCCTTCTCCAGGTTTCCTTCAGTCTCCTCTCTTCTCTCTCTGCTGTAATGACTTGGGAGAAAAGACCACCCACCCTTCTACTTCTCCTCTTTCATGGGACAAGAAGATTTCACGATGAGGCCTCTTCTCTTCAGAGATGGGGAGAGACAAAGAGAATTGGAAGAGTCCATCCTTCCTTTTTTCTCCCCCAACTTGTAAGGAAAGGAGAGAAAGTTTCTGAGGGTGGGGTAGGTTCAACTTCCCCTCTGCAATGTAGTGAGCAGACAGAGAAAAACGGTACCATAGGCTGTGGGAGCTCCAACCACCATTTGCCAGCTTCCTTTGTAAGAGGAGATATACATGGGCTAAAAAAACAGGCTGCCCTTCACAGATTTCACAAAGGAGTGGTCTATTTCAGGACACATTTTTCACAGAAAAGGGTGTGTGTATGGAGGTAGTATCTCACAGGTAGAATGCACAAGGAGGGACAGACATGGCACATGCCACCACGAAGGGGATTTCAACACAAAAGCATGGATGGGGCAAACTAAGGGAGAAACAGTGACATGGGAGGAGTAGTGTCTCTCTCACAATTCCCACCATGCTTCCAACAACTTTGTTGACTTTGGAAATGGGAGGGAGGCTGAGGAAATCAGGCCACCAGCAGTCCCTCTACTCCAAATACCCTATAGGATGGAGCCTGATGTTCAGAATTTCAGCTGTGCTTTTCCTGTCCAGTGCTGCAATTGTAATTAAAAAACTTCAATAGGCCAAATTAATCCTCAGTGTAATTCCACTGAAGTCAATGGAGTTACAGCAGGGAATAATTTGACCCATTATCATAGAAGATATGGGTTGGAAGGGAGCTCAGGAGGTCATCTAGTCCAACCCCCTGCTCAAAGCAGGACCAACCCCACCTAAATAATCCCAGCCAAGGCTTTGTCAAGCCACACCTTAAAACCTCTAAGGATGGAGATTCCACCACCTCCCTAGGTAACCCATTCCAGTGCTTCACCACTCTCCTAGTGAAAAAGTTTTTTTTTTTTAAATCTCCACCGTAGACTTCCCCCACTGCAACTTGAGACCATTGTTCCTAGTTCTGTCATCTACTACCACTGAGAACAGCCTAGTTCCATCCTCACTGGAACCCCCTTTTAGGTATTTAAAGGCCGCTATCAAATCCCCCCTCATTCTTCAGTCTAGTTCCCTCAGCCTCCCTCATAAGTCATGTGCTCCAACCTTCTAATCATTTTTGTTGCCCTCCGCTGGACTCTTTCCAATTTGTCCACATCCTTTCTGTAGTGGGGGGCCCAAAACTGGACACAGTACTCCAAATGAGGCCTCATCAGTGCCGAATAGAGGTGAATAATCACTTCACTCGATCATTATAAGTCATCCCTAATATGAAGCTTGACCTGTAATTAGCTTTAATAATGATTTGATAATCAGTTAGATTATCTTCAAAAAAGTTAAATTTTCAATTAACATGGTCTCTCTGCATAAAGCCTTCAAGCATAACGTACAACCCAATACACACACTATCACTTTATTTTGTATGCTACAATTATTTGCTTGTCTGCTTCAAGCAGCAAACATTTCTTTTTCAAACTGAACAATGCTAATTTAACTTTAAGTTTCCCTGTTCAACATGTTATCCAATCTAAAATGCTTTAACACAGCATAAATGGATTTTTGGACTTGGACATTTATTTAATTATAGAACGTGAAGGCTGATCTGCGTTTTACAAATTTGTCTGCAAGATTACAAATCTTGCAATAGTCAGAGTCTGTGTTATTATTAATAGCTGTGTGCCCTTTCTTATTATTTTAACTGTACTTTAGCTTGCATTTTACAACCTTCCATGGCTCATGGTTGTTTTGACATGAGCTGGTTGTTATGGAGTGGGGGGTTATAAAGGTTACTCAGACTCATATTCATATCACAGCTTAGCTCTACGTTTTATATGTTTAAATACATATGGATATACATTTGACTCCTCAAATTGTTTAGATCTGCATATTTTGAGATATTTTCTATCTGTGTTCAGGAATGTAAAATGATTTGGTTTTCCATAGTTACTTGAAAAACAATCTTTAAATCTTTAGAAGTATAGGCCCCATGACCTTGTGTCTATTGCATTTTTCTGACAACAAGAGGTGAAAGGATTCTGCAGGTCCATTGTCTCGACTGTAGGATCTAAGAAAACACCGTCAGGCTCATCAGAGAGGTTTGTGAGCCTGCAATTCAAGGAGATTAAAAGGAAAATCTACTGAGATTCTTTCAGGCTGCAGAATAACATCAAATAACTTTTAGCAGCTTGGTTCAGTAAAGCTTTACTAAAGCTCTTGCTGGGTCATTCACAAAATTTAAAGGAGGAAAGGTTTTTAAGCTTTGCTTAGGGATACAATAAATATTTTGGTTTTTCAAACAAGTGATAAATGAAAATCCAATCTTTTTAACTATTCCTAAGAACAGTTAAAAATATGCAATACTCAAATCTTTGCCTTCTGTTTTCAGTCATGTATCCTGGGATGCGTTGGAGATTTTAGTACTACAGTTAAGTTGTAAAGAAAAAAAAAGGTACAATTTATACATTGTTGGACTGAATACAGTGTGAAATACCTAGAGGGCCTCAATAATCACACAAACATAAAAATAAGTCACAATGGTACTGCTAGGAGTGGTTTTTACTACTAAACCATATGTTTATTCTTTTTAAAGTACTAATATGGTTTTTACTAAGCAAACAAGGTCTTTTTAATTTAAAATAAATATTAGGAAGTGTTACAAAATATATAAAACTGATTTCAGTAAAAGTTATGAAGAAAGGAAGGTGTGAGTGGAGATGAGAGTTCCTAAAAGCAACATCCTGTGTTTTTGATAAAACACTGCTTCTTAAATATTTATTTTTAAACAAAACTACTGTAGTTTCATACAGTAGTACGACATAATGGGTAACAACGCTGGTCTCCTTTCATTGCCTCAGATGTGCAGCAAATAAATATTTCCATATTATAAGTATATATTTAGTCAAGCTTTCAAGTTGCAACCTGGATGCTAATTTATAAAGCACTACAGGCTGGGATATAGATCCCTTTGAAAATTCCACCCAACAATCCTCAGCCAATTTAATTTATTAAAAGTTACCCTTTTTAAGTTCCAAGCTAACAAAAACTGAAAACAATACGTATTTTAATTGTGAATATAAAGACTAACTGCAAAGCCTTATAAAAATGACTTGAGTAAATGTGGGGCTCAGTCCTACAAAGCATAGAGCACTCTGACCCTGATCCAGGAAAACATTTAAGTATGTGCTTAATTTCAAGCATATGTGTAAATCCCTTGACTTCCAGGAGACTATGCAAGTGTTCAAAATTAAGCATGTGCCTAGTGATTTGCTAGGTCAGGGTTGGAGTGCTCAGCACCTTGTAAAACTGACCCCTTAGTGCCGTAGAAGTAGTGGTGGATTTCCAACCTAGGAGAAAGAAGTCTCCCTTCTGTTTATTCACAGAATACATACGGTACAGGCAATGGAAAAGCAAGCTTCACCACACTTTCCATCTAATGTGTAATAATTCTGTTCTGGAGGAAGGAATCGTTATCATGGCTGAGAAATTAGTTCAGAATCTATGGGCCATTCAGTCTGACCTACCCTAAGACTATTAAGAGAGACCGACCACTGTGAATAGTGATTTGAGACTAGAATGAGATTAACTCATTTCACACAGGCTAAACAGCCACCAACGAGTTAATTTACAGCTACTACGAATCTGGCCTGAATTTGAACGAATGACCTAGTGGTAAAATGCTCTCTGTATCCCATTATCAATCTCCCAAATTACCGAGTGCCAAGGAAGTTCCAGAATTTTAAGATCCTTAGCTAGAAATACAACATACAGTGCTGTCACTTAGAGTGTGGTACACCTGCCAGGCAAACTGCAGGGTTTCAAAGAATCCCACAGGGCCTGCCACATTGTGGCTGTGCTTGAAGCTTTATTTTGGTTTTAAAAGGCTTTTTTTGAGCTTTACTTATGCTTTCTTAAAAAGGGATTTTCATACTAAGGAACAATTAAAAATACACCATGTTAAAATCTCTCTATTTTCTTGTCATATGCTAGTCAGATCTCTCTTTGCTACTTGTACTAGCTATTAAAAGCATTTTTATAGGCACTTCACTCTTGCTTCTCCTGCTTGATCCTGCGGTGAAGTTGTAATGCTACCCTTGTGGCATCCTAATCAGCACTGCATCCACATTCTGATGTCAAACACAGCATTATGATTTCAATGTAGGATGGGGAGGGAAAGTAGGGATGAGAGAAGAGTGCTCGTTCTCAAAAACCCTTAACTAAAATGAGCACGTAACAGGAAGCCCCCCCCCCAAAAAAAGAAAGGTAAACTACTTATTCTTTAAACGTTCTGCATTTCTTCAGAATTGGACCAGTGTAAGACTCCCTTTTCT
The DNA here is from genome assembly GCF_026122565.2 of Emydura macquarii macquarii. NCBI lineage: Eukaryota > Metazoa > Chordata > Testudines > Chelidae > Emydura > Emydura macquarii. The sequence continues at coordinate 4,059,669 of NW_027133377.1, forward strand.
AAATCTCCATCCGCCACTGTAGGATTTCCACCTCACACAGAGGAATTTCCCCAATGCTGAGGGTGAGTGTCCCACCTGGATGGTTTTGAAGTTTTAAAAGTGATGATACCAGAAGTGAACTTCTAAATTACAAACAAGGACAATTTAAAACCAGCTACTTTTTCCAATTATCAGGGAAGTCCTAAATTCAATGCTCTAGAGTTCTTCCAACAGTTGAGGACTTCATCGGTCCTTCCAGATAAGGGAAACTTGGTTAACATGGGATTTTTATCATTTTTCTTCACATTTTACAAAAGCTTTGCAAAAACATCTTTAATTTTTTTTTGGAGGGAGGGAAGAAGAGGTGAGGAAGGAGGGAAGAGCTTATCTGCTAAACTGCAGAGCTATACCAAAGTCATTGATTCTGCATCTAAGCACAAACTTATGTGAAAATCTTACCACTCCAAAGAATAGACATTTTGTAAGTAAGATATTTACAAAGCGTGGTTTAGCACATCTAGTTAAAGTACACAATTAAAAACTTAACAGATTTTTTTCATCAAAAATAAATGCAATATCTTTCTTAAAATCCTCAGATTCATTTTCTTCATATGAATACATCTATGCTTAATCTGCAACCTGTGAATGAGATATTTTCTTTCCAGAGTGACTACTGAACCTTTGATAATGTCAGTGATGTGTCCATCCCACCATTATATACCGTGTGTACTAATGAATGGAATTTTGAAGAGAAAATTAATTGAATTTTCAAATAGGAATTTAGAACTATTCCCCACTCTGGGATTTGAATTTACTGAAATACCCAATGTTGCTAGTAAGACTAGAATAAAAGGACAAGACATCGGTAACTAACGTTTCAAGTTTGCAGCTCAATCCTGCATTGGAACCTATTATCACATTTTGATTACTTCAAATTAAGAATAGATACCACTTTCTTTAAGAAAAAAAAAAAAAAAAAAAGGAAAGGAAAGGAAAGTTATCTGGAACATCCCTTATACAACCTCTCCATGCACCCAGTGATCAGAAATTAGAACTTAGGCACTAGTGGCCTAGCCCAATTAAGTAAATGGGAGTCTTTCCATTGACTTTGGTGGATGCTGGATGAGTGTCCAGCTGGGAAGGTATTGTAGGAACTGCTAGTGGAAATGAAAACCATACCATGAGCTACAAAACATTATGCAGTAAACAAAAGAATTTAGAATTTCTGTAACCATTTTATATTATTTGTTTTATATGATTGATCATTTACTTGTGTCACAGGTGTGTTGAGGTTTAATTAAAATGTTCCAATAGTGCTCAGAGATCCTCAGAATGAAGGTATTTTTATTGGTCCAAAGTAATATTACTACTGGAAGGGCCATCATATGATGTGTAATAAAGCATGTGCTATCTGCATGTTAAAGTATTTAATTGTCCAGACTGTTAAAGTATTTGTTTTTGCTACTGTACTTGTGCAACTTCTCAGGACAATTTAACTTTTTCTGGGATGAAAGTAATTGTGAAGAAATCAAATTCTGTTTTTACCACAAGACAGACAGGGAATGAGGAAATCAATAAAAAAACTTCACTTATAGCTAGCTATCTATGGCTCTGCTAAAGAAACCCGTTCCCAGGCAAATTATGTCAAGTAAACAGACAGCTCTCTCATTCAGAAGTCCCCATGACCTCATAATCGTTACCTTTATGTGTTCGTAAGTAACTACATGAACTGACACCAACTGACAATGAGCTTTCAATTGGTGTATGATGCCTCCAGATCAGTGTAGGAGGGCAAAAAAGATTTTCAATAGACACTGAGATCAACAAAAGTTGTCATTAGGCTGATAAAGCTTTTCTTCTGCTATAGTGCTGAGTTGATGATTGGAGTCTTCAGGTATCTTAATACAGTATGAAAACAATACTAAAAACACAGCTTTGAGGCTAGGGAGTGCTGAGATGAACTTGTTTAAGTTAAAAGGGAAAAAATAATTATTTTCTTTTCTATTAAAAAAATAGCAATTGTTGCCTTCTCTCCCTCCATATGGGACTAAAATAAAGGAGGAGATACGAAGTATCTTTTTGGTGCTTTGCATTGTTTGAAGGAGTGCACTACTCCTTTAAGAGACACTCCTGTGCCTAATCAAGGAGACCCTGCCTCTCCCTAGAGATGGGTTATAGAAACAGGAAGAGGAAGCTGTCCAAGTGAGACAGAGGGAGGGTACTAGAAGTCATGCAGGCTGCAGTATGTGGTGGTTGTTTTCTCTCAGGCTCTAGGAGACCAGCCTAAACAAAGGCTTTGTTTTGTGGACTTCAAATTCAGAGCTGAACCAGGGTTCTGAGGTGAGAACCTTATTAATTGTTTATTGTTGTTAGTCTTTTCCTGAAGTCTTACTGAAAAAGGACACACTATTTTGTCAGTATGGGTTGGTTTCTTTCCCCTGGACTGTTACAGTGAACTTATTGTTGCCCAAAGCAAGGGAAATTAAGGTGGAGCACATCTGCAGCACCACACTGGGCAACCAAGGCATGTGCAGGGACTTCCTGCACCTTTACACATTGTTTAAAAACAAATTTAAACAAAATTTAATGCACATAAGAAGTACCACACTGAAGTCCCTAGAGACTTAAAGCCTTCATACATAGAATAGGTACAACAAAGGCAGCAATGCAAGTAAACTCCCCTAATGTACATAAACCCTAACTTGGAAGAGCTACTTCTGAGGGGGATACAGGACAGTAACAAGAATGCCAAATATGTTGTGATGTAGACACGTGCTTGGGAATGAAACCCATTGCACATAAACCACCAGTCAAATGGTAATATTTGGTAACTACTACTATCCTTAGCTGGATTTTTTCTTGTATATAAGGATGGGACTTTCAATGGAGCTTTAGCTGAATTCAGATTAGCCTATCAAACTAACTGAATGTACATCTTTTAGGAACAGGAGTTGTGATCAGAAATGAACAAATCATAGACCAAATCTGGAAAGAAGTTACTTTTCTTAATAGGTAAACTATGGTGTGCCTTTTTCCTTCCTTCATGCTTTTGAGAAGTATTAGAAGCAGAAGCTTCAATATTATGAAAAAATGGTGTTCTTATTTCATTTCCAGGCTGGCAAAACAAGGAGTTAGTGAAATTTTCACAAAACACACTAAAAAGGCAGTTCTTGTAAGATTTCTAGTTCAAAGAAAGATCATTTGGATAAGTACCTGAGCCAAACTTCTAACTTCTCTGAGATTTGTCCATTGCTCACTAGTATTTCAGGGCACAGAAAACTTTTTGAAGACCACTGTGATACCTTCAAAATAACATAACAGGGCATAGATTATCCAACAAATTCTTGGAATGTATTGGAGGCAGAAGGTGAAGAAAGCTACTAGGGAAGAGGCTGTTCTAGATTTGATTTTGACAAATTGGAAGGATCAGGTTGAGAATTTAAAAGTGAAGGCAGCTTAAGTGAAAGTGTTTATGAAATGTAGAGTTCATGACTCTAAGGAATGGTAGGTGGGAACACAGCACAATAAAGACAATGGATTTCAAGAAGGCAGACTTTAGCAAATTCAGTGAGTTGATAGGTAAAATCCAATGGGAAACAAGTCTAAGGGGAAAACCAGTTCAAGAGAGTTGGCAGTTTTTCAGAGACACTAGTAAGGGCAAAAGAGCAAACTATCCCACTGCGCAGAAAAGATAGGAAGTATGGGAAGAGACTGCCCTTCCTAAACCAGGAGATCTTCAATTATCTGAAACTCAAAAGAGTGTCCTACAAAAAGTGGAAACTAGGTCAAATTACAACAGATGAATATATAACACAAGTATGTAAGGACAAAATTAGAAGACCAAGGCACAAAACAAGATTCAACTAGCTAGACTTTAAAGGGTAACTAGAAAACATTCTACAAAAACATTCTACAAAAAAAAGAGGAAGACCATGGACAGGATAGGCCCTTTACTCAATGAGGGGGGAAAAACAATAAGAAAATGTGGAAATGGCAGAAGTGCTAAATAAACTTTTTTGTTTTCATTTTCACCAAAAAGGTTAGTAGTAATTGGACGTCTAGCATAGTGAATGCCAGTGAAAATGAGGTAGGATCAGAGGCTAAATTAGGGAAAGAAAAAGGTAAAAATTATTTAGACAAGTTAGATGCCTTCAAGTCACTAGGGCCTGATGAAATCCATCTTAGAATACTTAGGAGCATAACTGGTTGGAAAACCATCCCCAGAGAGTAGTTACAGTGGTTCACAGTCAAGATGGGAGGGCATATCAGGTATCAGGTCTGGTTCTGTTCAATATCTTCATCAATGATTTAGATAATGGCATAGATATAAACACTTATAAACACTTATAAAATCTGTGGACGATACCAAGCTGGGAGGGGTTGCAAGTGCTTTGGAGGACAGAAGTGGAATTCAAATGATCTGCACAAACGAGAAATGGTCTGAAATAAATAGAATGAAATTAATAAGGACAAATGCAAAGTACTCCACCTGGGAAGGAACAATCAGTTGCACACACAAAAAATAGGAAATGACTGCAAAGGAAGAAGTGCTGCAGAAAGGGACCTGGCAGCCACAGTGGATCACAAGCTAAATCTGAGTCAACAGTGTAACACTGTTGTATGCATAAACAAGCAAACAAAAAAGAGCACAAACATCATTCTGGGATGTATTAGCAGGTGTGTTGAATGCAAGACAGAAGAAGTAATTCTTCTGCTCTACTCCAGGCTGATTAGGCGTCAGCTGGAGTATTGTGTCCAGTTCTGGCACCATATTTCAGGAAAGATGTGGATAAATTGGAGAAAGTCCAGAGAAGAGCAACAAAAATGATTAAAGGTCTAGAAAACATGACCTATGAGGGAAGATGGAAAAAACTGGGTTTGTTTAGTCTGGAGAAGAGAAGACTGAGGGGGGACATGATAACAGTTTTCAAGTACATAAAAGGTTGTTACAAGGAGGATGGAGGTAAATTGTTCTCATTAATCTCTGAGGATAGGACAAGAAGCAATGGGCTTAAATTGCAGCAAGGACATTTTAGGTGGACATTAGGAAAACTTCCTAACTGTCAAGGTTGTTAAGCACTGGAATAAATTGCATGGGGAGGTTGTGGAGTCTCTATCATCAGAGATTTTTAAAAGCAGGTTAGAAAAACACCTGTCAGGGACGGTGTAGATAATATTTAGTCCTGTCATGAGTGCAGGGGACTGGATTAGATGAACTCTCGAGGTTCCTTCTAGACCTACGATTCTATGATTCAGAGGAAACAAGCATTAAAATGAGAAAACATAGTTGTTAACCACAAAGGGTCAAAAAAAGCCATTACCGCCAGGAACATTGTCTGTTTCTCAAACTTTCTGCTTGCCACTGAACTTCTGAGCTGACAGAATTATGAATTAAATGAATACACCATAAGGTTGTTTGTGTCTATGCACATAATCTCTGCAGGGGAAAAATAGCAACAGTGCAGATAATCTCCTTTCAATGGACCTCTCCCTACTGTCAGAATCTTGCACACAAATCCTACCCCTCAGCCTTCGTAGTCTTTTCCACCACCCCTGATTCATCACTTCCTCCTCCTAACTCTTCCCCTTTGTTCTTGCCTTAGCAGAAGTGTCCATGAAATTGACCAGAATCATTATTTTTTAAGTGCTCTGTACAGGCAATTCAGAGAACTGGATTCTAGTCAATTCTGCTGCCATCCTGTTGCTACTGAACTTACTATGAAGTGGGAGAAATCCAATGTGACAGTGGAGGTATACATCCTGTGCACAACTTTAGGTGAATCACACCATCGTTGTGCGAACAGAATCCTGATCTTAAAGTGTATAATCTTCATGATATATAATTGGAAGTGCCAAAGGAACATTCAGGTTCATATAAATAATAAATTTACAATTTGTTTTCCTTTTTTAAGTACCTTTATGTTCTCTTGAGATAACTCTCTAGAACAACCCCTTTGAATGTAAGAATCAGCACACATTAATACACCTTTAATTCATGATAAAATGCTTTAAAACAAAATTACTTAAAAGCAAGCATATCTTCTGCCACCTCAGAAAGACAGAATAGGCCATATTCACTCCTAATGTAATTCCACTGACTGCACTGGTGGAATTGAGCCCAGTATATTAAAATTTTGCGGTATACATTAAGGCTTTAAATTAAACCCATCACATACATAAAAATAAAGATTTATAGTTGAAACTCTTATTAATTTCATCACACCTAAGCATGCAATAGTTATTAGAGTGGGTGATGGAGTGCTGTAAAAATCTAAAAGCATAATGAAGTGTTATGAGAGTTATGAGAAATTCCTATTCTGAAGTTAAATCAGGCCTTTTCTTTTCTTTTTTTTTCTTTTTCTTTTTTTTTAAATAGCGCTGAGGTACTGGGTCATTTCAATGAAATCAAATACTGCTTAAATGAAAAAACAAAAATCCAGTCTGAAAATCATTTGTTCAGTTATTCTTCTAAAAATTTTACCCTCCCCCCAAAACTTACACACTGTCTAAGTGATATATTTAAGTATAATTAGAAATTCATCCTGAAAATAAACTTCTATACACTGAGTATCATTCTTCTTATCCTACAATGATGTGTATTGCTACTATGACTAAGCTTTTGTTTCTCAGATAAAGTTCTGGTAACCTTAGCAGCAGGGGAGTTAAAATCAGTACAAGAGAGAAAGGTTTGATGGTGTGCCAATGTACAATGGAAGGGAATTCAATAAGCTGCAGAGACAGTGGGCTTTTAATCAGACACACTGAAAAGTGGTGGTGGCTACACATCAATGCTGGACCAGTGTGTGTTACTGCAGAATGCGACTGAGTGTTTTCCCCATGGGCAATACACTATTATTGACTCCCCCCATTAACATGGAGGGTGGATATACATTTATTGAAGGTTCTAATGGAAGGCTGAGGGACTCCTATCCTGAGGCCAGAACAGAAAGACAGCCTATCACTTCATGTAATGGTAGCCCATGTGTGACAGACCTGACCTACATTTCCCCCCTTTCTTTCTCACAACAGCCTGTCGCTGTTTTAAGAAGCTATTTTCTGAGATGTATAAAAAGAAATGCATGCTGGAGCTGCCTAGTTAATGTATTTTACTGGAATATTATTTATAAACCTGCTTCATAAAGAGCAATTGTACTAGAGATGAATTATGAAAGCTATCCTAAAATACATACATCCAAAAAAGAACATGCCTTAATAATCTTGAAGTGTTTATAAAGCCGTATGGTATATTGTATCTTAGACGTAAATTATTCAGTACCTATATCTAAACTGCTTCAACAAAACGTAGTAGTGGGCATAATCTGAAGTAGTTAAGAAAATTTACTAAAACTGCTTTAATGATAAAAGAATGGCTAAACTACATAATTACAATCTAAATTCCATATTTATTAAAATTATTAAAGTACCATCACCTAAAGCCTCATTAGAAGTAATTCAATGCTTTTAATGATTAAAGTATGTGTATTTATCAATATGAAAGTAGGACAAGAGCAAATAAAACATTTGGTTCAGAAACAAACAGCTTTTAAAAATACTATCTAACTATTATTCCAGCCCCAGCATTAAAGAGCTGCTGCCACTACAGCTAGCACTCCTCGGCAGGAACCTACCACGGCGCTGTAGGTCATACTCTTTTTTTGTCTCTTCGTTCCCTAGAATTTTCCACGCTTGATCGATTTCGATGAACCTCTGCACACGCTCCCCCACTTCTCCTGCTGGCACATCTGCGCTCTGTTTGTCTGGATGATACTGCCAATCAAAAGGAAGGGAAAAAAGAGGGGAAATCAATAGTAAATCTGATATTCATTTAAAGGTGGGGGGGAGAGGGGGAGAGAAGAGGAGGTCTGAACCAGGGAAAACGAGATGACAATGTTGGGTACAGGAGATAACTGCCAGGTTAATTAGACCACTGAAATAGCAGCAAATCCACCAGTGGCACAAAATGTCACAATGTGCACTGACAACATTTTCTGGATAATTTGCTAATGGAATCATTGGTCTTATGGACAATTTACCTAGAGAGAATGACTAATGCAAACAGAAAGAGGTACATGCAGAGGAATACGACATGGGAACAAGGGGAAATGCTTTAGGTGCAAGCAGCTTTTTTAACATTATAGCTGGCTAAATTTAAAAAACGGGACCACTGCTTAGTTACAAATTAAACATAAATAAATTAAATGCTTTATTATATGTGCCTGGTTTTTGTATTTTAAATAGTAAAAATATGTAAGATCAAATATAATTTACAATAAATGAAATTCTATTTCTGAAACTATACCTCAACATCTTTAATTTTTTCCAGTTCAGTGAATCAATAGCTTTTCCAAATATTTAATGTCATGGATCACTGGCTATAAAATTGTGTCATTTTAGTTAAATGGTTATTTGAGGATAAGCTGTAAGATAAATCATGTATCAAGGAAAAAAAATAAAATAAAACAAAAACACTTTAAAAAATGTCTTCTCTCCTCATTTAAATAGCACATTCTCCTCTTTTTGTTCCAATCTCTATTGAAAAATAGCTCAGTGAATTCTCTTTTTTGTTCTTTGTATAAGTTCTCATCTCATTTGTAAGAAATATATTATTTTTTTATATTTTAATTGTTCATACAGGACCAGCACAAGGAAAGCAGCAACAGGAAAGAATTGGTGGGCTGGGGATGGAGGGAACAGTACAAAAGGTTACAACACTGCAAAAATGCTAGTTCATTATATTTCAAAATATTCCTCATTCACTTATTTACCTTATACCAGAAATATTAATTTCTGCCCTACACTAACATTTGTTTGGATACCTGAATCTACTGTAGATATTTAGACCTGGAAGGTCTGTACCACAAGTGAATATTGCATTAGAGAGTGGAATTCTGAACAAATATTTTCAATTATAGTTTGTTTTGGAAAGAAGAGACTTATCATCTGAGCTTAAAACAACTGCTCCCCTCCTTCACAGACCATTATACACTAAGAATTCAAAATGAACATAGCAGCTAGAGTCTATTTGCCCACTGATACATATATATTTCATTTATGTATATTTCATTTGCATTGATGGGAACTATCTTGATAATCATCCCTCCCTCCCCACTTGCCAATGCAACAATGGGAAAAAGACCATAAGAGTAAAATGTTCTCCATCTCTGACTTCAATTGTTTTCACATCTACTTTTCTATACACAACTTAACAATCTGGAACATTTATAAGTATTGGGTATGTCCAGCCATATGCAAGTAGCAAACTGACCTAATACATCACTCAGTACAAGAGGTTTAAACAGTGATCTGAATTCATGGCATCACTCCATGAAAATATTTAGGACAAAGCTTTCAACAAAATTCATTACAAAACCTGTTGCCCAGAATATCCTATCTTTTGATTGGCCAAGAGGCCGTCCTTAACTGTTGAAGACCATGTGGGAAGATCCTGATTTCTGGGAGGAAGCAAACCAGTCATTAATAACTGATTGCTCACAACAATGCTAAGAAAATTGGCTCCTCTCCTGCTGAGAATATTGAAGTTCAAACAAAACTGGTTCCTTTACTACTTCTTCACAGTGAAATCCTAACTGATGGAAAATAAATTTGCAGCTTTTGAAGAGTACATCAACCAATGAGTGGGTGAAAACAATTTATCAAGGGAGTAAACTGACCATCCTTTCACCATATCAAACTGGCCTAAAATAATTTTGACAGTGGTAGAAGTAGATACTCCAGAAAATAAAGCAACAAAGGCAATGAAAATGATTAGCAGCAGCAGCGAGTCAGAGCAGCATATTTTGGTCATTATTTACTGAATAATGAGTATAATTCTAAGATTTTTTTTCTAACTTGTCACTATCGGATTAGGAATAATAAAATAATCCATTATTGGTTAAAAACCAACCTATACCCCTTAAACTTAACCCTTAAACAAAGCTTTCTACAATGTAGATTTAGACAACTTGTTAATACATGTTATTTGTATGGCTTATATAATCAGTAGCATATTAATAATTAATTATTAATAATTGTATGGTTTATATGATGTGTACATTTCATCGTCACCTGAATGTGCTACTGCTGCACAGGCAGCAGTTTTATACTTTCAGTTTTATAGCATTTATGTGAAAAGAGTGAGGTTTCTTTTGTGGGGCTGTAAGACACTGTGACACAGAGGCTCCTTAGCAAAGGGTGCCCTGTTCCTTGCAAACACCACCCACCTCAGACCTGACCAACTCACTACACCAAACACATATCTTACAAGATATTTATCCATAAAGAGCAACAGGTAAGGTATCTACAGAAATCTTGTAACTTGTAAGATTCATAATCATTGTGGGATGTATGTATGGGTAAAATTTAAGGAATGGTGTATTCATACTGACTTTATGAATTTGGAGGTACAAATTAGCCACTAGGGAATAATGTGTCTTGGTGATGGTTTGTTCGGAGAGGGGGAGTTGTCACCTTGCCCAGTTTTAGCCGGTGATGCAATGCATGGCTCAGTTGTTTAGATATGCACAACACTAAGACTTTCAATGGAAAGCCATAGAAGGCAACTGCAAATAATCAAAACCACTTACAGGTTTAAAAAAAAGGAACATTTCAACAAGATGGGTTCGCCCTGTCTATGAACAGGAACAAAAAACTTTCAGTATAGAACAGAGAAGGGAGAGGTCCTCTGGATCCTTTCATTTGAGAGATATCTTGAGGAGTGATGTCTTCTCATGGAAAAATTGGATCCTGGTTCTTGTGAAACCAGCTAACTCTGCAAGAGACTGAACTCGGGGCAGGGAAACCTACTTTATTAGATAGGAAAGGTAACTATCAGTAAGTGTAGACTTAGGTTCAGGTTTTATAATTTTGTTTTTTATTTTAACCATTTGTTTCCACCAGTCTCTCTTTTTTCTAGTTAAATATATATTCTCTGTTAAATAAATTGTTTTATTATAAGTGTTCACAAATGCTGTGTGGCTTATGGGGACTGTGCTTTAAGGTAAAACTGGTAAACTGGGGCACATTGCTTCTTTGGTGACAGAGGATCTGTGTTTTTGTGAGTAGTCAGTGTCAGGGACTGGATATCACAAAGGAATGATTCAATGGGAGGGGACTGGGATGCACCTACTGCCAACCTGCAAGGCAAAGGTATGGCTGCCATAGCCTAGAGGAGAGTGGCTTCAGTGCCTGAAAGGCTGGTGATATGAGAGAGCTGACACCCAGCCAGTCACAGGCAAGGCTCATTCACACTGGAGGCAGGGGGTAACAAGGTCCTGGGTGCCCTAAGAACCATCACACACATCCTGCTGACCTGTACATAAAGGATAAGTGTGGGTATGAAATGAAATGGGGAAAAAATCTTTAGGAAGAGAAATTTCTTCTGAGCAGTGGGGTCCAAATTTGGAGAAGAGCTGCTACCTTCTTTGTACATTCCTTTATTACAGATGATCACTAAAATGGTGATATTTCACTGGTATATCTCATCTAAATATTTTGGAATAAGTATTTTCAATGCTTGAAGAGTCTGTGTATTTGAGAGTGGAATTATTCAGATGTAGCCAAGTTCAGGCTGCATGTCATGGATTCTTTTTTGTTTTGTTTTGAAATTACTAGATCCAGGATGTCTTTTGACCTGCTTTTAGGACTCCCTGGGAACGATATCTTCCTACAGTACTCTCTCTCAAATACAGGGAGTGAAACAATGCTCCTTTAGATAATCATTGGATAAAGAAAGTGGACCCAGATATTACTCTTGGTTTTAAATTACCTGGGATTCATTTATCACAGAAAAACTCACAGATTATATTATAGCTATGTTTCCTAGAAGGCACTTCAGATACTATAGTAATAGGACTTATACATCAATATTGGAATCTGAATTAAATAATATCTTAAAATAAAAAGATGCAATTACATTTAACAAAGCTCTTCTGATTTATCAGTAGATTTTTCTGTGGTCAATATCTTTTTAAATTCCTGCCTGACATTTCATACTAATACTAATTGTATTTTCATGGTTGATCTGCAGTCTCACTTTCATTTTTTCTATTGTTTATTCAGTTATTTCTTCTCAGAATTAAAGGTTTAAAAAAATTTCTAGGTGACCATAATTTCATACAATTTCTTTGTTTTGTGCTTTTCCAAAATATTTTGGATATCAAAATGGTGCCATTGGAAATTACTTGAATTAATGATATTCTCATCAGGAGGTAGCAATTCATATATCCTCAAATATTCATCTCTCTTGCTATCCTTCAACTGACAAGGGAGGCAGAAAAGCTGAAAGGAGCAAAGTGAAAGACCATAAAATAGGATCAAAGGATCATCTTTTGCGTACTTAAAAAGATCTTTTGAGGACATAATGAACACTATAATAAGCAGCTGGTTTGTATATCCGTTATTTATCAGTGCTGTTACCTTTGTCTTAAATCCAATAGTTATCCTAGGAATATTTTTAAGTCTATTTTACAGATTACATCAGCCTTGCAAAATTCTATTCACCCACTCACCTGGGACAAATAAAATAGTTTTTTCCCTGTATCATTTTGATCTCATTAAGGGTGGGTGAGCAAGTAATGTGTCCAAACTGGAGTATTTTGGTGATTATTTTGCAAGATAGGATTATATAAAAAATTAGCTAGAAACAAACACATCCTCCTCTATAACAATAGACAAACAAATGCTAACATTTTAGCTTTCATTTCTTCCTACTCTCTCCCCTGTACTCAACCCAAGAATCCACCCTAACCGCTCCCTTTCTGCCTTTTTCCTTATCACATCTTTGTGCCTTTTTTGTTGAGGCTGCTTATCCTGGGAAAAGCCTAGCCCATGTTCTCTTCTTTCAAACTCTCAGGAAACAGTCCTCCTATGAAGCCTTTCAACAGTAATCCATGAATAAAAGAAAAAAACCAGACTGATAAAAGCCCAGTGTACTCCTTAGAACTGAGACACTGGTCATCTGGTTTCTTATGTCTGTAGTGTATTACCTGTCCAATTTAGGCTGCAAGTTCTTTTGGGCACAGACCGTTTCATGTAGGGTGCAGGACTCAGCACTTTTGTGGTAATCAGACTAATAAGGGAACAGCCACCTTTGATAATTAGTAAATTTAAAAAACAATGCACCCACCATGTTGCACTCTCTGTTTCCACAGATTGAGTCCTCAGCGTTCTCAGCACTTGCTTCTAATATTTCTACTAGTTTAATCCAGCATTGCATTCATGTTGGAGCTCCTCAAACTCTTGGGAAAATAAAGCATGGAGACAGGTACTCATTTTTCTTTGGGCCACAGTAGGATCGAGTCCCTAATCCATGTCAATTAGAACTATTATCAATGTGCTCTCTATGCTAATCTGTTTTCATTTAGTAAATTGGGAAATCCAAGCTTTTGTCTCACATGGACCAGGGCCTCAATTGTGCTTTGACTAACTGGGCTATGATTTTTCTCTGCTGGGTCCATCAAGATCAAGTCATTCCTTATTGCCTAGCACACTAATAATTCAGCTCTTTCTTATCCTTTCATGGTTTTCCAATCTGCCATCTACCATCTGTTCCTGTTTCATGATATTTTATGAGTTCTTATACCACATCATCCAAAGCGAGGCCTGTCTGCTCAAACTTTGTTTCTGGTGCTTATACTTTACCATCAAAGAAATAGAAAAGTATCAAACTTCATTTCCAGTACCTCAAATTTTATATTCAACATGCTTTGATTTTGGTCTTAATTGGGAGTTAATTCTAATATATTTATAAAAACTGCTCTTAAAGGTGCACAGCAGGTGCCACAAAGTCCAGCCCTACCAGTTGTCCATTATTTATTATTTGTATTATCATAGTGCCTAGGAGACCCAGTCATGGACTAGGACCCCATTGTGCTAGATGATGTACAAACATAGAACAAGAAGACAGTTCCTTCCCCAAAAAGCTAAATATAAAACAAAAGACAACAGATATATACAGACAGCCGGGGAAGTACAAGCAAACAATGTGACAATATTGGTCAAAATGATAGGCAGTGGTCTCAGCACACCAGCAGTTTAACTGTAGTCAAGTTGTCCCTGTTGTTGCACTGCCATGAAATGTAATTTGAAAGAGTCCACTTTCAGGCATTTTTCACAAAAGTCAGAAATGGGAAAAGCCTGTTGGGTCATCTACTCTCATGCTCTCTCCCAGTGTACAATCTGATCCTTTTTACTACACCATATTTCACTAACACACGTTCTGTAGTTTTCATCCACAGTGCTTGTCCAAAAGTATTCAAATGTGGTTAGAAAGGTGTTTCAAGCAGGCCATTTTAATGTAGGTTCTCACAAGTTATGTAGAAGTGCAGTCTTGGGTTGGCTTCCAAGCTCCATCCTAATTTTGGTATCTCAAGTAAAAATCTATTATACTTATTTTACTTCTCAACTTCTGCAGCTATTATTGCCTTCCTGAATCTAGTGAGTGGCACTGTATTTCAACTTTATACCAAAGACGGCACATCCAGCTGATCAACATCTTAAACACATAATGTGACTCTTTTTAACATAATGTAGCTAATATGTTAATGTATAGGTTTGTGAGTAATACTGCAGGTATATTAGTATAGAATTATAGAAATGTAAGACTGGAAGAATCTCAAAAGGTCATAAAATCCAGCCTCCTGTACTAAGGCAGGACCAAGTAAACCTAGCCCAAACCATAAATGTTTGTCCAATCTGTTCTTAAAAACCTCCAATGATGGGGATTCCACAGCCTCCATTGGAAGCCTATTCCAGAGCTTAACTATCCTTATAGTTAGGAAGTTTTTCCTAATATCTAACCTAATATCCTAATATCTCCCTTGCTGCAGGTGAAGCCTGTTATGACTTGTCCTATCTTAAGTGGTCATAGTCCTCTTTAGAATAGCTCTTAATATATTTGAAGCCTTATCAGGTCTCCTCTCAGTCTTCTTTTCTCAAGACTAAGCATGCCCACTTTTTTTTCTCCTTTCCTCAAACGTCAGGTTTTCTGAGCTTTTAATCATTTTTGTCACTTTTCTCTGGAGTCTTTCGTATTTGTCCACATCTGTTATAGTGTGGCATCCAGAACTGCACATAGTATTAAGATGAGGCCTCACCAGTGCCGAATAGAGTGGGACAATTGTTGTCTTACATATAACATTCCTGCTAATACACCCCAAAATGATATTAGCCTTTTTTGCCACTGCATCACATTGTTGACTCATACTCCGTTTCTGATCCACTATAACCCCCAGATCCTTTTCAGACCAATTCATCAAGGTCATTTTGAATTCTAATCCCATCCATCAAATTGCATGCAACCCCTCCCAGCTTGATGGCATCTGCTAATTTTATACAGCATACTCTTAACACCACTATCCAAAGTCATTAATAAACATATTGACTAGTATCAGACCCAGGATTGACCCCTGTGGCATCACACCAGATACACCCTCACAGTTGGGCAATGAATCATTGATAACTACTCTTTGACACTTTAATAATACTAAATTATAATACAGTAATCACATATTAGTGCTTTTCAGCAATGCAGCTCAACACTTTTTAGAAATATTAATTCACAAAAAAACCCTGTTAAGTAACTGAGTTATGTCCATTTTAAAGATGCTTAAACTAAGACAGATACTAAACTGCCCAATGGAACTAAGGAATTTGACATCCAGTCCTTGTTTATGTCCTCTACATAACCGTGAAATTGCTCTGCAACAGAATGTATGCATATAATAAAAACACGTAACAACAGTCAGTTGTCTTTATAAACATAGTAACGCTTTACCAGCACTTCACTCGTTGACAGGATTTTGGGGAAGGATAAGGGTAAGTTCCTGGGTATGTCTTGAGGGCAAGAGCCTTTATGGAGCTTTTTTTTCCTTTTTATTGTCAGCTGGTTGAGATAAATTGTTACTTCCCTTCACTACTGAAGGCTGCTGGAGTACATTGGTATTTATGTTACTAGGCAGTTATTGTAAGCTATACTAGTCCAGGTGCTCAGAGCTTTGTCTGCAGTCTCTTTTTAATGCTAAATCTAAATAAAGTAAACAAACAACAATTACCTTATTCCTACTGACCCTGTATGTGCATGTGCACACACATGCAGTTGCCCACTCTCCTGATTTTATTGCAATTCTTGTATTTAATATATTTCTTAAAACCCTGGCTCCCGAAGTCACAGTTACTGAGAATTTCATTTTTTTCCCTTTTTCTTTTTTTTAAAAGGCACACTTCTAACCCTCATGGTTGTGAAGAAAAGTTGGAAAATGTGAACCCTAAAGAACAGAAGAGAAATGAAAGATTCAAAACATGATTTCTCAAAAATCTCACTTTTAAGCCACTCTAAGATTTTGGGTCTGACATGATTTCTGAATGCTTAGTGTTGGCAACAATGACTGAGAAACATACAAAGAGAAAAAAGTTTACTTTAATTTTTTAATCACCTAGAGTGCTTTTCATCTACAACGTGCCTATCATCTAGTCCAGGGTTCTTTCTTATAGTTTAACATAGTTTGTTCATTTTATATATATAAATATAAAGAGAGAGAGAGAGAGAGAGCGCCATATGTTCCTGCAGCTTGAGTGCTGTGCAAAAAGTTAACAGCACCAAAACATTATTTCAAAACACAGCCGCACATCATAACCCAAATCTGCAAACATAAAAGTGTATTCCTGGGATGTTATTGGGACATTTGCAGCTCCTTCTGCACATTTGTAAAAATCAGGGAAGTCAACCATATTAAATAAACATATGCTATAAACTAGCATAACCTATTATAGAAAAAACATTCAAAGTTCTACATTGCTGAGCTCACCAGATTATAAACTTGTAACTAACCTCAGAAACTGGGTTAGGTTTTATTGTGGATAGAAAAAGGCTCAAATTGTTTACCTGTGTATATGCTTTCACTCAATCCAGTAGCAGGCATAAATTGTACATTACTACTCAGCTCCTCCAAAAGAATATGTGCAGAACTGTGGTCATCACCCACAAGATTACTATTAAACAGTTCCTCAATATAAAGAAATACTGTGTTCTCTCTAATACCAGTGTTTTAATTCTCTATAAAATGTTTACTTTTTAATGTCAGTCAGTGTCTATTGATTTCAGCCATGCTTGCTGTTCTTTATAACACAATGGTTTGCATGCGGTACCCAGAACGTATTAACGCATAATATAGCATATCATTTTCCCCGCCTCATTCTCCACAGAGTTCAGCACCTTCCGCACTTTGAGAGCTGCCAAGTTAAAACCTGGGCTATATGGGAAGCTAATAGAGATCACCAGCCATACTACTATAACCCAGGTGACCATTCCAATGATCTTTAAAAGCATTAAGGTATGTCTACATTGCAATTAAAACCCGATGGCTGGCCCATGACAGCTGATTCAGGCTCACAGGACTCTGGCTAAGGGACTGTATAACTGTGGTGTAGACATCCAGGTTCAGAGTGCAGTTCAAGCCAGGACGTCTACGCTGCTATTAAACAGCCCCTTAGCCGAAGAAGCCGGCATGGGACAGTCACGTGTTTTTAATGGCAGTGTAGACATACCTTAAGACTTACACAAATGCTAACTTTACAAATGCTAACAGGGTCAAGTGATTTAAGTCACAGGATTTTAATTATGATTTATATTAGCAAGAAGAAAATCTTGATTTAAATCTTATTTTCCATTTCTACTTATTTTCCAAAGAAAGGTTAATTCACACTGGTTGTATAAGTATTAAAACATATTGATTTTATTTTTTACAACTAAGCATAGCCTTTACAGTAGAATTGGTACCTCTCATAAACCAGTGGCATGCACTATGAGCATGCATATTTATTTAAGCAATTATATAGCTTAATATACACTTATTCAGATTCTTAATTTCTACATTAGTTTTTATTAAGTTAGGAAATGGTGAATGATGTATTGCTTATTTACAAGATGATCAACTTTTTGCTCATGATTTGAATCAAACTGCTTTTGGAGCGAAATTGGAATTCAATTAAAATATGCAATCCAGCATTTTTTATTTTTTTATTAGCTGAATGAAACAACCAGATTTTCTCCTCCATTTCCCAACTGTTGAAATCTACACTATCAGCTACACTCTGAAGAATGCTAGATGACACTGATGAATGGACTGGAAAACTGAAACAAAGTACTTCTGCTAAGCTGAAACCAAAAGTAATTAAGGAAAAATCTTTTCTGCACAAATGAAACTGAAAAATATATATATTTGAAAAAAGCAAATACCTGTATCCACTCCATTATACAAACTGAAAGTTATATAGGTACGCAATACATGACATCTTGCTTTATTTATAAAGCTTGATCTCAGAAGTTATAAATGCTCTCCCCCTCATGGTGTAGACAAAAAGCAGATTTTTGAAGTCACTACTTGAAATTTGAGGGCTCATTAATTTGGCACTTTTTTTATTTAATTGACTTTAATAGAATGTAACAAGCTCAGACCTTAACACAGTGTGTTGTACATTAAAATTTAATTTTAAATAGGTTAGTATTTTTAAGAATTCAATTTAAAATAAAAAAGTCAAATATACTTTTTTTTAAAAAGCTGGTTTTTAATTTTTTTTTTTAAATAACTGATTTTTTTTCACCCTGATAAGTAGCTCACTTTGACTTCAAATTACTTTCACTGAGTAAAATTAAATGTATGTGTGTATGAATTTTATTCTCAATATATTTTCCAGTGTTCTGCCAGCCTAGCTTTCAGTATCTCATGAAAGACTAGCCAAGCACTAGGAAAATTTATAGCAGAAAACAATCCTGAAGTAGTAGAAGAATGAACTACGTGGCTTTATAGTTTTTTCCCATAAAAATTTTAACCTCTCTAAGATAACTTCTGCAGAGAAATATTGTTAACCTTTTCAATTTTTATTTTTAATATTTAGTAAGACTCATAATTAAGTTTTACAAATTAAACATTAAAGATACAAGCAGCAACACTAACCAAGCCGTATTTCTACCTTCTGGTGACATTACAGTAATGAAATTAAAAACAAATTAATAGATGGTCATGTGTTTAGGACCAC
The DNA here is from genome assembly GCF_026122565.2 of Emydura macquarii macquarii. Lineage (NCBI taxonomy): Eukaryota > Metazoa > Chordata > Testudines > Chelidae > Emydura > Emydura macquarii. Next base: position 4,078,680 of record NW_027133377.1, read on the forward strand.
ATTACATATAGCTTCCACCATTGAACAACAAAACATTTGCCACTATTAATTATTCTAAGTATGAGAACTGAATGCTAAATTTCAAAATTATCAGATTTACTAGTTCAGATTTTTATTCTATCGAAGTAATCCAGAACTTCACCTTGCAGTCCCAACTGTTTTAAACTGGTAACTGAGAACATAGTTCAGTAAGGTACTTAAGTGTGTGTTCAACTTTAAGCATGAGAATAGCCCCCTTCCTTCAATAGGTCTACACACATGCTTAAAGTTACGCATGCACTTTTATAAATCAGCTTCTAAGAGTACAATCAGACTACTGGATCTAAATAATGACAATAACTCCAAATGTAAGCAAGAGTCAGAGGTGAAACATGTATCACGTAAGATAAAAAATGCTTGACAAGTCTGCTTTATTTCAACTCTGTGAGAGAGTGTATGTCTGTGCATGAGACAAGTGCTTGATTATTTAACTATTCTACTTTCATTCTTTTTGAAGTAAAGTGCCTTTGTAACCTTTATTAAAATAGCAGGGCATTGATTATATAGCTAATTAGATATGTCCCATTTATGTTAAGACCCTGAGTTTACAGCCACAAAAACTAAGATTATGTTGATTATAAAAGCAGAGACCAAATCTGAAGCAGTGGAAAGTTTATGAGATTAATAGAAATTTCATCAACAGGAAAATCTAAACTTGAAGGTTTTGCTCTAACAAGTTATGAAACTATTTTTTGTTGTAACCAGCAATAAAGACAACCCTTCAATAGTGAGTAGTTTCATTTTCAAACACAAAATTACCTGTAGTGAATAACATAAAACAGTTTTTTGAAACACTGCATAAATATACTTCTTAGTTTACAGATACTACTTTTAAAGAGAAATTTCCTTACAATTTTTATTTTCAAATTTTAGAGTTCATGACATTAATACACATCTAAAATTAATTCAGATATCTATCTCTAAGTATCCATCTGTCATTTTTGTGGATTATATACAAAATGATAGCTATGATCAAATCACACCTTTGTAGAGGTGTGAGCTTAATCATCATTAGGATTTATAGCCAGGTAAGAATACACAAAAGGAAATCCAATACAAAATTCATTTGTAATTTTGCAGTATTGTATTTATTTATTTTATACAGTGCAGGTGGAATTTTCAGGAGCGCTCCAAATTTGCTTATTACCATAGTGCCTAGAAGTCCTAGCTATGGACTGGGACCCTATTGTACTAGCTACTGTAGAAACAGAACAAAAAGGCAGTCCCCGCTCCAAAGAGCTTACAATTTAGTATAAAACAGAAGACAACAGATGGATAGACACAGATGGGGGAGTACAAGGAAACAAAGGGACAACACTGATCAGCATGACAAGCAGTAGTCTCAGCACACCAGTAGCCTAACCAATGTCAAGTTTTTTGTAGGCTTAATAGAAAAGGAGAGCTTTAAGGATAATGAAGTAGCTTTGTGGATGTTTACGGGGAGCACCTCCCAAGTATGAGGAGAAGCACTGGAGAAAGCAATGGAAATTTAACAAGCAGGTGATGGAGGTTGACATAAGAAGCTGATTGGAGGCAGGGCAGTGACATCTCAATAGTGAATGAGTGAACTAGATAGGCTGTGAAGGGCTTGAAAGTAAAGACAAACGGCATATATTTGATGTGATAGAGAATGGGGAGTCAGTGGATGGCTGTAAAGAGAGGACTGACATGGTGAAAGCACTAAGTTAGGAAAATTATTTTTGCAGCAGCATTCTAAATATGAGTGGCCAAGACTGTATTTGTCAAGGCAAGAGAAAGGTATGTTGCGGTGATTGAGGCATGAGATGATGACAGCCTGGATGAAAGGTTTAGTGTGTGGATGGATAAGAAAGGGCATATTTTAGAGTTGTTATGCAGAATTGATCTGCAAGATTTAGACAGAGAATCCCAGTCAATGACAATGCCCAGATTATGCACCTGAGTGACATACAAAACAGTGGTGTTGAGAAAGGAGGTGGTGAGAAAGGGAGAGATGAAGAAGTCTGTTTTAGCCATGTGGAGTTTGAACTGATGGTCTGGCATCCATGAGCAGCAGTCAGATATGCAGGCAGAGATTTTAGTTTGGACAGGAGATAGATCTGTAGTAGAGAGGCAGATCTTCCCTTTTCTTCCACTGACATGACTGTGGTCTCCATCCTCCACTTGACTCTTATACTTTTCCCTTCCAGCACAAGGTCCACTCTGCCAACCCACAGCCAATTCACCTCTGCATTTGCTTCCCTCCTGTTCTTGCTCTGCATAGCATCTCTAGGGAAATCCCACAACCAGTCTGACTTCCTGTATAATAAAGTCTCTCCTTCTTCAGTTCTGCCATTTTCCTAGCTAAATAACTCTTATTTCTCCAACTCAATTTCCACATCCTCAATCCCAGCTGCCTTTTCACCACCTTTGACTCACTCTTCAAACCCTCCCCTCCTCCTGCTGCTTCCACTTCTCTCTCCACATAGGATCTCACCATTTTCTTCAAAAGAAAATGGAAAACCTACAATGTGACCATCTGTATCCTTGTCTGGCCTTTTCTTCCCCCTTCCTTTCCTACAACTCTCTCCTCAGTCTCCAGTCAGATGTAGAAAACGCCAATCTGCTCTCCTCTAACCACTCTACTTGCCCCAGTGACCCCACCCTATTCCATCTCCCTCACACCCATTCTGAGCTGCTCTTACTATTCTCAACTTCTCACTCTCCTCCAGCTCTTTCCCCTTACAATATGAATATTGTTTAGTTTCTCCCATCTTAAACACTCCCCACCCTCAACACCATTGGCCTGTCCAATAATTAGCCTCCTTGTCTCTCCCTTTCATCTCTAAATTCATTGAATGTGCTGTTTACAATTGCCTTCTGTAGTTCTTCTCCTACAATTCCATTTTATACGCTCTCCAACTTGCCCTCCATCCCTTGCACTTCACTAAAACCTCTCTCAAAGTCTTTAATCACCTATTCCTAGCCAAATCTCGTAAGTCCATCCTCATCCTTCTAGGCTTGTCAGTTGCCTTCAGCATCATCAACCATACTCTTCTTAAATCATGTCCTATATTGGATTCTCTGACTGTCCTCTCCTGGTTCTCCTTCTACATTTCTAATTATTACCATAATGTCCTTTGGAGATTTTCCTCATCCCTTCACCCCTCTCCAACTTTCTGTGGCAGTTGCACAGAGTTCTGTCCTTGGCCAACTTCATTTCTCCCTCTACACATTACCTCTGGGTAATCTAATTCATAAACACAAATTCAACCATCATCTCTATATGAAGGATTCAGGGCTGGAGGTCAAATGAAGAGATGAAGGTGAGGAAACGTGAAGCAAAGAAGCTGGATTGGTCATCAATATGGAAGTCAAAGTCACCAAGGATGAGCATGGGAGACTGAAGAAAGGAAGGAAGAAAGTCACAAACTGGTTGGAAAATAGATGACAGTAATGTGGAGGGGAACAGAAAATAAGAAGAGAAAGAGTGGGAAGAGGAGAAGGGAAGGTTTGGAAGTGGCAGGAACAGAAGAGGAGAAGCCCAACATCCCCATCATGGTCAAACCCAGAGCAGGGTGTGTGAGAAGAGGAGATTATTTGGAATGGGAGTACTTAGGTCAGTGATTAACTTTTTTACAAATACCACTGGTTAGTGTTTTGGGGTCTACTCACATTCTTTCCTGTTTGTAAAAATCCACTGAAATACATTTGGATTAAACCAAAAGACAGAAATGTCCTTCCCCACCTACAACAGCCTATTTCCAACTGGAAATCAAAACAGAAGCCAGTAAGGCTGAGTATGATGTGGTCACCCATCTTTACATATGTGAAAAAAGCAAGCAGTTCCATTCTGCAATTGCTGGGGAGTTGAGAGAGGCCCTGGATAAGAGAATCTATCAAAAATGTAACTAATGCCATAAATTGAGTAAGGCATTATAGATCTAGAATTTTAATATGCTATCATGAATATTTCAATAACTGCAGTAAAACTTTACCTATTCATTAAAATATAGTTTTATTATATATGTTTAGTTTACATACATTCAGTAATCATATTCCAAGTTGCAATATTAAAGTACTCAAACATAAATTTCATAATATATTTCTGATAACTGCATCTCTTCGTATTAGTACAAATATGTCACATGACCAAAATACCTCAATTATATAAAACACAGAACTATAGTGTTTAACAAAGCCCAAGTCACTTAACATACCAAGTCACTATGTTAAAAGTTCAGAGTTAGAACAATTCTCTCAGGATGAACATGTTTTCTTTGGTCAACACCCTTCATTCCCTTTGTCGTTTTCCTTGCTCTGTATTTTGGTATAAAAAATGTAATATAACATGACTATAATCTGACAAAGACTATACTGATACAACTGAGGGTCTATGTTTGTGTAACACATAGCATAGGTCTTGATTTGTGATTAGGAAACCTATATGAAACAGTAATACAAATAAAATAAAATTATGGTACTAAAAGACAAGTTCACAAATACTGTATGATATATCAATAAAACTAAAATAGTACTGCAGATCTTCTCAACAAAAAAATACAGATAAAATGCAAGGTATATTTATAAATCTAAATTTCAGCCTCATTGTATTTGAAAAGGTTTTCAGTGGAAGTAGACTTTGTACACTCTCCACTAGCTAAAAGCTACAAATGACATTATCTGTAGGCTAAACTAAATAGTAGGACAGGATACAAAAGCTGTAAGAGGTCCTAATTAGACAAAAGTATTGGCAGGCTCATGCTAACCTGCCTGTAGCTTTCAGACACATTATGATGCAGCCGCTATAACCCTGATAACAGTTTTTCTAATTTTAAAAGAAAGAAACTGGTATAGTTATGTTTAATTTCCAATTATATGTTTTATAAAATTAATCTCAGATTAATAGTATTCATCATAAACAGGAAATAAGAATCAAGTATGAAGGACACTGAAGAATGAGTACGGAGTACTTTATTCAGACTTTTTCCATTTGAATTATTGTACACCACAGCATTTAAAAATCATCTATTTTGAGTTACAGTTTTTCCCCTTTTTTTAAAATCAGAATGAATTTAGTACAAGACTGAAAGTCCTGGAAATATAAATCTTCCACACAGTGTTTACAGCATATGCAGTGAAAATAAGTGTGTCCCCAAAAGGTTCTGCCAACATACCTCACCCCCAGACCTGTCATCATTCAGTTCTGGCCTTTCTGCCACAACTGCCAACAAAGGGACCAATTAATGAAAACTTTGGGGGTGCCTTCTGTGATGTGGACACTTGTCCATTGGGAAATGAACTCAGACAAGATTAGTTTCAAATAATCCAAACAGCCACTGTACGGTAACAATTAAGTCACCACGGATTAAAACCAGCAACCAAAAGATGTAAGGCTTTATGGGTCTGATCCAATACCCACTGAAGTCCATGGAAATTTACTTGAAAAAGGCTTTGGACTGGGCCTTATGTATTTCCCCAGCCAGCTAGTACCCATGAAGTTATGTTTTTATTAAGAGACCATCTGAATCAGGTCAGAGGACATATAGCTCAATCTACTTCTCTAAACTTGCATTTGGAAGAGAGCAACAGAGAATAATTTGCCCAAGACCATTTCCATAACACAATAATAAGCTTTTGTTCTATTCATTTGTTCTGTCCGTTTGTGCTCTTGCCCCTACTCCCAAGACAAAGCCAATAGGTATTCAACACAACAATCTCATATGCTGGGGAAAATATTGGGACAACTAAAATGCAATATCTCTTTTCCTCTCCCAAAGATAAATTCAGAAGGAGAGAAGAATTTTGACACTTCCTGTAGCACTATCCAGAGGTGCCTGTGTGGAAGTCTCTTGCAGGATGATCATCGCCATAAGAGATTAATGTCATCAAAGCTGGGGGAGAAATCCTGTCTCTGTTCAAGTCAATGGCAAAACTATTGACTTCAGTGGATCTAGGATTTCAAAAGAGATCTTCATCAATGTTCCAGATTAATCATCTGCAAAGTGCCTCGGCCAATTCTAAGTATACATGGTCCAGGCCCCAAATCTCATGACCAATTAACAATTAACACCAAAACATGCATCAGTCTAGCAGCTTAGTAGGTATTCCCTTTAAAGTTGCTCAAGATACTAAAATCCTGTCATTTTTTTAAATGCGGCAGTTATGTTTAATATAATAATTTAAGATGCAGAATATTAAGACTTACAGTAAAAAATGCAAAGAAGGGAAAATAAAATCTATGTGCTATGTAATTATAAGTCTCCTGAAGGCTTTTATAATTGACTTATATGGTGCCTCACGAGGTATCCAGTCCAGAGGATAAAGGACCACTAAATAAAGCTGAGCAGTTGCCTTACTAGATGGAAATACAAAAAAGGCACCTTATAATTCAATTATACGCACCTCCAGGAATCATATAATTACATTATAAAGCAGTTTTAAGAAGTTGACTAAAATAGTTTAATTTTAGCAGGGCAAGTTAATTTAATAAACAGTATATAAACAGTCACACAAACATAATTTAAATAGTCTGAACCAGGCCACTCCTATAATAGCATCTAATAGAAATTTACAGTATTATTTGATTACTTAGCTTTCATTTTTACTACATAAAGTAATTTCCACACAAACTATATGGCACAAAATATTCAAGCTACAGTAAAACAGGCTAAACTGAGGTGATAAGCTACTATGGTGATGGCCATGGCTAAGAATCTAAACCAGTGGTTTTCAACTTTTTTTTATTTGCAGACCCCTTTGGAAATCTTAAGTCTGCAGATCCCCAGGGGTCTGTGGACCACAGGTTGAAAACCACTGATCTACACAGATTAACCTTTACTGCTTTAAGGCCTCACTATTCTTTCATTGACAGGAATGGGAATTCTGCTATTAAATGAGAGCCTTCATATTTTGAGAGTTATGTAACTATCCTCTGAATTTGCATGGACTGTGTGATTTTGGTTAACTAGGTTAAAAAAGAAGTTGGTCCAATAAAAGATATTGCTTCACCCATCTTGTCTCTTTAAAATACTTTAATTATTTTTGTTCATAGTCCCATAAAAAGGATTTAAAGAAAAGAAGGTGACAAACTGTCCCTATGCCCCCACCATGTAGCACTGGATGAAGGGTGGGGGAAAGAACAAGTCATTTTCCCAGGACACAGGATGGACTCATTAAATTAGGTCAGATTTGCAAAATAACCTGAATTATGTCAGACTTAAAATTCAGACATTTTAATGTTAAAATTATTCTAAAGAAAAACTACTATTTTTAAAATAAAATGGAAATGCTGAAGTTAAAAGAGTAAGTAAAATTCATTTTAAAGAGTTTTTGTTTTTAACATTGAAATATTCTCTGGGTGTCCCTGGAGAAGGACCCATTGAGTTTCAATAGGGTGAATGATGTTATAAATATAATTATGTATATGAATGGAAAAAAGGTGCTTAACAGCAACACAGACCAATTCTTCTAGTGTTGCCCAGTCGTTGTGCAAGACTCGTAAGTTTAAAGTGCTTTTAGATGACCCAGTGAAAGGCTCTATAAAAAACCCACTAATATATAGACTAAGCTTGTTAGCAGTGTTGAAACTCAATCCAACATGGTGCTAAATGCCCTCAGTTTACAATTAGTTAAAAAATCTTGGCAAGTGGACACTTATTATCCTTTTGATATTATCTGTATCTGGAGGACATCTTACTGAACTAATATTTCAAACTCTCTCTAGATTAGTTCTTCAACACAGTTAAAAGAAATCTGCAATTTATTTTTAAAAATTAAAATAATTTTAAAATGTATAAATAATTTTTAAAAAATGATTTGTACAAATTAAAAGCCCAATGCTTTGAGTTAGTGAGTTTCTCCTGGAAAGTTCTGAATGTCTTCAGTTTGCACTTACTTCCGTGGGAAGTGAATTCGCTCAACACTTTGCAGGATTTCCTTAACCAGCTGAAATCAAACTGAAGTATTGCTCTTTGGCTACTATATAGACTTAATGATTTGAATGCAAAGGTCTTGTACAGCAGCTACCCTGAAGCGACACTGCACTCTCTGCTCTGTGGCCTACATGGTTCATCAGGTACTAATTAGGTAGCATGTTCTGTCAACGCTTTCATGCGCTTCTTCTATTAATTGATCATTCTGCCAAATTAATGACACTGCTGCAGCAGCTTTGAATTCCCTGAGCCTTCACCTGAGAGACACAATGGGGGGGCAGGGCAGGAAATCAAAAGGTCACAAGTTAACTGTACCTGTCCAAGATTTGAAGCAACACTAAAATCACTATAGTGAAAGGTTAATTATATCTACCTTGTTTCCACCAATATTCCCTTGAACCTAGAAAATGCACTCATTTTCCCTAGATGATAAAATAAATCAAAAACATAAGATAGCAACATATCCTCACACAGGGTTAGGACTGCACTATATATTTAAAAACTATAGAAACAATAAAATGTAAAGTAGCAAAAAGTTTCCAATATTCTGAGCTAAATTCTAGCATTTGAGACACACCAAATAGTGGGTAACAGAATACTTTATTCTAGGTGACTTGTAAAATAGAACTAAATAAAAACATAAATTGCATACAAGTCATAATTACACTTCTGCTAATGGTAAGGAAATCAACCCCAAAGTGTGACACACTTTTAATTAACAGGACAATGTCACCTTTTCTGGATCTCTAATAATATGATTTTGCACATTTACAAGTATAAGAGTGAATTTAGCATTTGGGCCCCAGGGAGAGGATCAAATTTACTGAAGTTGCTACCTTGGAAATTACATACTAAACAAGTTTCTCAGGATCTTTCTGGCACACACCTCCTCTGAATATTTTCAGTTCATATTATTATAAATTACTGTTTTATATTGTGCAGCAGGAAAATACAGGTCATTAATACCCTGCTGTAACAACAGCATTCCGACTGGATCTTAGGCATATAAGAAAGGCCCAAACAATGACTGCCTCAACAGCTCCACACAATTCTCATAACAAAACTATGACTAAACTGGTGTATTATAAAACAGTTAAGGAAAAATATTATAATCTAGTTTGCAACACCACATTACAATTATGAAAGTTTAAAAAAATTCAAATGACAAAGCAATTGCCAAATACAGCACACTACTGCCACCTAATGCTTACTAAAACATTGGACATTTTCTCTGGACTATCATTTATGAAACATGGAGCCACTCTTGTAGCATAAAATATTGTCTATTTCTGATTTTTTTAAATTAATGATTTGGTTTAATATTTTTCCTCCCAGATGTTTTTCTTAAAATAGACTGGTATGATCATATACTCTTTCATGCATACATGAACTGATCACAGAAATAACTAAGATCACCAAGCTAAGCTCAAGACCCAAATATTTAATTTGCAGTGTTAATAAAAATGCTTAACTTTATACATGAGCTTCAACAGGACTACTCAAGTGCATAAAATGTAAGTACATCTGCTGAATTATGACCCTAATTTGTTTGGGTTCTTTTAAATTCTCTTACCTTGTTTGTATACTGCCCTTTAGGTACAAAGGCAGTAAATGCAACTTACATGCTGAGTAGGTCCACATAGGGAATACTTTAAAAACCATTTGGTCCCAAGCTAATGCCTCGTTCCTGCCACATAAAATAAAAACTCTTTTCTTCTTATTTTAATTAATTTTGTGGCAATGCGCTCTGAAACTTGAAGCACGTTCACTTCCACAAAGAGAATCAGATTCTGGGTCCTGAACTTTTTTGGCACTCACTGGATTGGCAGGAGTTGGGAATGTTCCAAAAACAGTCTACGCATACTGAGGAGGTACAGAATTCTTAATGTCACCTAAGTCCTCTTCTGGCTTGAGGAATGGATTTAAGATCTCCAGAAAAAGATTTTATCCAAATAGGGTGGACATAAAGAGCAAGAAAATAATCTTCTTGACTCATCACTCTGACCACATTAACCTTCTAATTGAGTACCTCTACTTGCTTTTGCCTCACCTCTGCACCAAATACAAACATCTTGTCTTCACCTTTAAAGCCCTTGTAACTTAGCCCCACCTTACCTAGCTGATTTTGTTATCTCTTTTGACATTGACTCTTGCCTTCACTCCACCAGCATTCCCAGCCTTTACTTTCCAACACTATCTCCATGCTTTCTCCCATGCTGCTCCTAATGCATGGGAAATATTCACTGGAAAAATCTAAAGTCACTTATCCTCTTTCAAATCCCTTCTTAAGGCTCATCTTTGCAATGATGCCTACAAAACCTAGCCTGCTGATCATGACTAGATTGGCAACCAGCTGTATCTACTCCTCTTCCCCTTCTTTCCTGATCCCTTCCTCTCTACTGCTTATCCCAATTAAAAAAACAAACTATATTTATCCCTGTTAACAAAGAGAGGTCACACTTCTTCCCTATATTCATTTGTTTGTATGTCATGTCCATATCATCTACCCTTTTTCTATTTGTGTCTTCAAATTGTAATCCCTTTATTGCAGGAATTGTCTCTTTTCGGTGTTTGTACAGCACTCAGCACAATGAGGCCCCCATTCCCATGACCTGATGGGCCTGATAACAGAAATATTTGCTAAAAACAATGTGCTATGACTCAGGGTATTTATCTCCCAAACAAAATCACCACAACTTACAGTAGTTACCCCTGAGTAAGTTAATTAGACTTGCTAATTACATCAGTAGTCCTCAGTTTCTTTCCTCCTCCCCATCAGAAGGATGGGGTCCATGGGTCCAGTTTCTCTCTGGATATCTGCCAGTCCATCATTACATGAGAGACTACCGCACTTATTGTCAGAACAGATTTTGTGCGCTCAACTTGAGACACCTTAAAGGGGACTGATTTTCATACAGTGCAGAGCACTTCCATGCTGAAAAATTAATCGTCTTTAAGATGTTTCAAGTTGTGCATCTAAAATCCATAGTCACTTTTGAAAATGTAGGCCTACAAGTCTACTACCTTCCAGCAAGAACTAGCTATAGCCACTTCATTATGTCTTCTCCTAATATCTTGCTGATTCCCAACTCACCACACACTCTATCTGTGCTCTTACTTACCCCTTTATCAAGCCATGGCCTTACTCCCACATCAACCAGTCAATCCCACCTCCTGATCAAATACAAACTCCCTTACCAAGTTTTTCAACTTCTTTTATTTCTTTCTGCCGTTACTATCATTCACTCATAGCTTTAGAGGAACGCTGATGATTGCTACTTTGCTTAACACCATCAGTGTCACAACCGCTACATTCCATTTCTTAGTGGAATATAGGCCATCCAGTCACTTGAGGAAAAGTTATAAGCATTCCATATGTTGTTTCAAATGTAACAGCTATCTTGCTTTCATATATATATGCAAGTAATTTTTTCTTCAAAATAAATGTTAAAATAAATAATTATCAGTAGTTAAAACAGATGTAATGATATTCAGTCTAATTATAACTGATTTTTAAAAATGTAAAAGGGTCAACATGAAGGGTAATAAACAAAATTAGATCTATCAGCTGCGTTGTGATTTGCATACATGCAATTGTACTGTTGCTCTGCTGTGTGTTTCTTCTCATTGTTTGCAAGCAAGGAGGTTATCAAAATGTACCACAATCCTGCTGGCAGTTGGGCTTTGGTTTAAGGAAAACTCAGTGTTTTGGATTAGTTATTTCAGGACTGGCCACTGGGATCATTTAAATTTTAAAGCCATTAGTTTAGAAAACAGATTTTCCAAGAACAAAGGCTCATTGAATGCAAGTATATTATTTTAAAGGCAAATTAGAGTTTAAATCTATTCATCTTGACATCTCTATCCATAAAATATTATAACCTCTCTCTAAAAACAGTTTGAGCCCTATCTATCTACAATCTAGTAGTCAAATTGACTTCTGAATTTACATTCATACATTTTGTCATCTTCAGTTTACACTTTTTTTTGATGTTGCATAGTCAGAACAAATAGAAAATAGGAGGAAGTCCCATGACATTAGGTAAAGGTCACAGAAGAAAAGGTATGTGAGAACACAAAGGACTAAAAATCAACTGGAACATTTATCTTGACTTGATGTTTTTATCTCAGATATCATTAAGAGAGCAAACTCTTGAGAATTATCAGCCCTGCATTCAAGGCAAAAGCTAATGGTGACAACCTGAGCTAAACTTTTATATGCCATACATCTGTGTGAATCACAGAAATGTAGTGCTGGAAGGGATCTCAAAAGCTCAACTAGTCCATCTTCCCACCCACAGGCAGGATTAAGCATACATCCCTGATAGATATTTGTCTAACCTGCTCTTAAAAACCCCACTAATTACAAAAATTCCACAACCTCCATACGTAACCTGTTCCAGTATTAAACAATCCTCATAACTTTTTTTTCCCTAATATCTAACCTAAATCTCCCTTGCTGCAAACTAAGCCGATTACCTCTCATCATACCCTTGGTGGACAGAGAAGAATTGATCACTAACCTCTTTATGACAGCTTACACATTTGAAGACTTATGTTCCTCCCCTCAGCCTTTTCTTCTCTAGATTAAACATGCCCAATTCTTTCCCCATAGGTCATGTTTTCTAAACCTCTTATTTTTGTTGCTCTTCTATAGTTTCTATCCAATTTGTCCAGGTCTTTCTTCAAGTGTGATGCCCAAAACTGGGCATTGTATCCTTATTTTTAACCTGGCATATATGTCCCTTCCCATGCTTAGGTTTTTTTTTAAAAAAATGCCAGTGAATTATGTTTAAAAGGGTTCCCCTAAGAAAAGGTTTACCTGATCCAAGAGACTCCTAGGTAATGAAACATTTTCTCTTTTAATTAATAAATTGAGAAAGATGCAGCATTAGAACTGAACAAAAGGCACAAGACAGCAAATAAAAGGTCTGTTCCACTAGATATCGCACTATCAACTGGATACAGCTGTTGGCTGAAATTCCAGCTTCTGCGCAAAGAAACATTTGCTTGCAGGGTGACTATCACTGCAATTGTCCAAGACACCAAAAACCAATGGATTACAAAGGGCTCTAAGGGAAGCAAAATTTGAGACAACATGACACCTTACTATAAACAAAGTAATCTTAACAAAGGAGATAACTCTGAAGCAATTCTGGCACCAAAACCAAATTAAAAATCTTGTTCAACCAGCACAAAAATTATTTTTATCTTTTGAATACAAGAAAACGAGAGAGACAAGCCAGTCCCCTTTTTAGAGAAATGATATCCCTCTCTAATCTGTGTGTTTATTTTGTGCTGAGCTCCACAAATGTCAACCAAGGAATTCTCCAGAACATACCTGTGAGGTAAGGTCAAGAATTAGCCCCATTTCAGAAATGGAAAACAGAGGCAAAGAAGAGTAAAGGGAGTTGTCCAAGAACATGCAGCAAACCAATAGCAGAGCCAGGAAAGACCCAACAACTCCTGACTCAGTGGCTCCCATCCCCAAGATTACTCTACTTGAGCAGGTAAGCTTTTGGAAAGAGATGTTATTCCCAATGACTAAAATTTTCAAAAGTATGTAAGTGACTAAGGGGCCTAACATCGATTTTCAAAAATGACTTACATTCCCAAATCACTTCTGAAATTGGATTTAGGTAGCTTTGAAATTTTTACTTAAGAGTTTTCTTCCTCCTTTCTCCATCACTGATAGGAATATGGAATATGTACTGACTGGGAGCCCCCCCAAAAAATAAATCTCAAAATGACAGCTGAGAATGCAGACTGCTTTTTTTTTTTTTTTTTTTTAAACACTAAGAGCTATATATTAACAAAGACAACAAGTAATTTTAAATGATATGTGGATGTAAAATTCACAGGAAGACAGTTGTACAAGTTACCTTGCTAGAGGAATAGAGATCAGAATGAGGCCAAGCCATTCTGACACACGATTTTCAAAAGTTCCCACATTACGTACGAACAGAGAAATGTCACTGAGTTGAATGTAGGAACGTATATGTTCCATCCCAACAGTTTAGGCATTCAGACTAAAGCACTTATAAGGAAAACATATGTGACTGAAAGCACTACCCTACACACTATTGTAACAATCTTTGTACAAAATATGCCTTCTGAGGTACTATTTGAAAACTAATAACTTGCTGGTCAATAGTACAATGGTGAAATGTATATTGCAACACTGTATGTAAAGTTATGAAGTTCCCCTGTATGATATTATTAGCACATACTCAAAATCACCTCACCCTGCCTTGGCAAAGGTTGTTAAACAGGTCTATCCTAAACAAATGTATATGTGTTTACCTCAATTTACATATAAGTGGAAAACAGGGTCCTCAAGACAGCAGGAGGAAGAAATAGCAGGAGACAAAGCAAACTGGCATTTCAGCAAACAAGTTGGGAAGAAAGAGCTTGGTGCTTCCCTAACCATCAGACTCCACCGTTGCCTCTTTTACTGTTTGAATAAACTTTGCTTTGAGGGGTTATCTTCAAATGAATCCACTTCAAGGGACCACTGGACTATAAAAGAATGGGACAGAGAATCTCAGGTTACCTTTCTCTCTTTCACCTGCAAAGACAAAGGCAGCAGCACCTTTGGGCCTCTGGGAGAGATCCTAACCAAGGAAAGGATCAGTTACTATCTTACTAGAAGACTGTGGGTGAGAAAGGCCATCTTAAACAAAGTCTTGAATTAAAACTTGCTAAATTGTTTCAGACTTTTAGATGTGTGTTTTCACTTTTATTTGCTTGTAACCATTTCTATCTCATATACTTGAATTCACTTAAAATCCTATCTTCTTTTGTTAATAAACTTGTTTTATTTTTTAATCTAAATCAATCCAGTGCTCTGTTTAAACTGAACTGTTTGCTACTTTAAATGGAGTTACCAATCTGTTAAATATTGACTGTTTAAAGGACGAATGAACCCTTAACATCTGAATTGTGCAGAAGAGTACTGGACAGTGGAGAACACGTGATTTTGGGGAAATTTCAGGACTGGGAGTATACTGGGGATACCCTGCAAATAGTAACCAAGTCTGGTGGAAGCCAGAGTGTGACTGGTGTGTTTTTCACAGGCTGCTGCGGTCACAGCTGCTGGACCAAGGCTGAAGCTATACACAGACATTGAGTGTGTGACCTGCATGCTGGCAGGCTGTTTGTGAGCAGCCTAGGTTGGGAGGTTGTGACGGGATCCCCACGGTACAACTAGAACTGTGGGATTGCTGTGCCTCCTTAACTCACTAGCCTGAGTCATCTCTCACAATGTTTTGCTGGTGACAAGAAACAAAACCCTCCAGGCACCGTTATCACTCAGCACAACAGCATGTGGAGTCCTACACCCTGCTAAATTGCATAAATGCTCCCTGAGTCATCCATGAATCATACAGAGAATGGCACCAGTAAATCTCCCACGTCTACAGTCTTGCACCTCAGGAACATACCGTCCTACACTGCTCAAGCCTTCTCTAAAGCAACGAAAGTTTATTAGTTGGTTCACCACTTTCTCAAAGGAAAGTAGACATGCACCAACTTTTGTAACCTGAGCAGATTCCTCAAAGACTTTAGACAAACTCACTGGTTAAGATAAAACATTAATATAAGTTTATTAACTACAGAAAGATAGATTTTAAGTGTTTATAAGTGGCAGGCATAAAAGGTCAGAGATAGTTACCAAAAAAAATAAAAGGTAAACTCACATTCTAAATCCTAAAATTTATTAGACTAAGCAGTATTTGGATAAAACAGTTATCTTGCCTCACTGTTACAATCCTTAATACACTGGATTTCCCCTTAAGCCTGAGACCAGTCTCCTCAGTTCAAGTCTTTGTTTTTCCAGCATTCTTGTTGCCTTCAGCATAGGTGGGGGAGGAGAAAGGTAAAAGTATGATGGTACTGTTCCCTATTTTATATCCTCAGTCCATATGCCTGGAAAACACTAATCTAGACATGTTCCAGTGGGCTTTGCTGAATTCCAGAGTTGAGCAATCCCCCTAGTGTGGTCTTGTGCAACTCTCTTACAGAATTGTAAATCCCTTGTTTACAACTTCCCTGCTGATTAATGGTCGTTTAACACCATTGGTCACCTCCTTTTTTGTTGTCACTGAAGAACTAGCAGTGGGCAACTCCAAAACTCAGAACGTATTTCAATAACAATCATACAGCAACGTCAACTTCATACACACTAACGATATACATATTTTGACACAACAATGGGTTTCAGCAGATCATGACTTTTCCTATGATATCTTACGCAACATGCTTTGTCTGAAATATCACAACAATATATGAATGATGAATATATAGGATACAGGATACTACTTTGCAGTATAGCGTGTCATGGAGATACAACAGCAAAGTACTGTGAGGTACCCAGGGTTACGTGGCAGGCAACCCCTTCCTGATCCAGATTGCATCCCAGAATGTGACAGCATATGATGACCTCACCCTTGTGAATACAGTTAATAAAAAGTGTGCTATCATTGTTACTGTTGAGAGTTAACATTCTCCTTTAGTCTCCTGGTAGACCTTGCTGACCAACATCCATATAAATGATGAGCCTTCTAAACTGTATCAGGATCTCATGGCCACCATGACAATTACGGGGTCATCACAGTTAACTGTAGTCTGAGACACACACTGGATCTAGTGTTTGTGTTCAGATCAGAGATTTCAGGACTGGATATTACACTTGTGTCACTGCCTTTTGGGATTTGAGGTCAGTGCCCATCTCCTCTGATACAGTAAGGGACCTGTTTTGATAGTCTGTTCTTGAAGTTAATGGAACTTTAGGTTTTCCAGGTGACTCTGAGGGAGAATATTATATTACTAACAGAATGCACTGGTGGTTTAAAAGTATTTACTAAGGATTTTTTGTTATCAGCTGCTGACAGAGTGGGCCCCAGTTACTCTCTCCATAAATTTAATCCTCACAGGTATCTATAATGCATGGATGACCTGCCACAGATACAGATGAAGAACTACCACCTGTAAGGCACAGCGGTAGATAGAGCAGACTAATTCTAGGTCTTTACTGCTTGAACTCCAAGTAGTGTTGCTTACAAAGGCTGTGGATGTGTTGGAAGACTTCTATGACATAATCTGTGATTTGAATCCTTCTTCTTGATCAGTCAGGACCACTACTGGGTCATTGGCTGGCGGAGAACGACAATGCCTCCTTTGAAAAGAACAAGGTACTAATTACTTTAAAAGATGCATTCATTCAGCCTCTCCTTACAAAGCCTAATTGACTAGTATCTAATCTTTTACTTTACATCAGACTAACAAAGGATTGTGGTGAGACATCTCAGAGCATCTGGATGCCCCCCAGTTTCCCTGACCCTTTCTATTCCTGGGTCAGAATAACAGTAGTGCCGACATTGTACTTGCCAAGTTGGTTAATGATCATTTCCTGGCAATAATGAATAAATGGTGGAATTTTTAAAAGCACTTATCACTGCCTACCTATTGGCTTCTGGATAGACTTTAAGGTGGTACTTATGACCTGCAAAATCCTAAATGGCTGAAGACCTTATCTGAGAGACTGCCATACTAGTTAAGACCAGCAGAGACACTAAAGCTGGACTTGATGCTGATGGACCATTCTACAAGAAGGAATCTCAGCTACAGAATTAATTTAACCATCACACCAGTCCAAATTAGCTCAAGTTTGCTGACCTCCTGGGTAGGCTGAGAAGTGAGAAACTTTTGGGGTTAGTTGTGAAAAGGAGAAGATAATATGTACAGGGTGGGAGATTTTGATTATATTGGTAAGATTTATTTTGTGTTGAAGAAGGGAGGGAGAAATATTGTGCTATTTGATTTCAGTTATTTTATGACTTGTTTTAAAATAGGGGGCAGAGGTTCCTAGGTATTTCTTTACTTAAATTCAAATAAATACAGATCCTCTCCATGCTACACTTGAAAATAGGCTAGTGCACCAGGCTAAAGGAATGTTTTCTTGACTAGCGTGGACATTAATATACAGCAGAATATATATTTGTATTAAAGAAATTATATAGGGCATAGCTAACAGCGTCATTACAGAACAAAATATTCCTGTCCATAGTGATCAAGGAAACTACTAGACCCAACTAAGAATGCACCATGTTTAAAATATTTATTGTTACAGATTTAATGCAAGTATGGCTAGGTTCATAGTATAGCTATAGTGAGAGAAGTTTGCAAATTCAGTGCTTTCCAAAAACAATTCTTACTGTCAGATGGATTCTCTTACGTACTTTATTGTTGATCTGAATAGCTTATGTCCTCTGGTCTGAGCTTCTATTTTCTAAGTAAATAAGCCAAGGCTTAAAATTTCAAAGTTAGGCACTGAAATAGCTATCCTGATTTTCAGCAGTCTTAAATGGTCTGTATATGCTGATACTCAGATCTTTTTTCTGCAAGGTTACAACTAAATTCACTACTAAACTTGGCTGGATTTGAACCCATGACTTAGTATTTCACATAATATGGATTTTATTATTTAGGAACTAGAAAACTAAGGAATTTTTTTTAAACCTTTTTATCAAGAAACAGTGAACATATTTATAAATATGAAATCTCTTCCATAAAGCTAAGCTTTTCAATCCTCTAGTATGTCTTTCAGAACTTCACAAGAGAGTCTATTTTTAAAAATATTTTCTGTGTTACTAATAATAGCTT
Organism: Emydura macquarii macquarii; assembly: GCF_026122565.2. NCBI lineage: Eukaryota > Metazoa > Chordata > Testudines > Chelidae > Emydura > Emydura macquarii. The sequence continues at coordinate 4,097,273 of NW_027133377.1, forward strand.
ATATAACAAGTCTACAGAAAGTTCATGAGAGACATCCCCAGAGCCCATGTTAGCAGATAACACGAAGAGGGCAGATTGAGATGAAGCTAAATGCACAGATTTCAGATGCTTTTCACCCACCCCATTCTTAAACCTGAACTTTAAATGTTTAGAACAGTAATGAAAGTATTAGACACCGATTATCATAAAAAGTAGACTGCAAACAAAAATATTTAATTAACTTTGTGCCAGGAGGAGAAATCAGATTTAGAAATAAATAGCTTGTCCAGTCTGAAATCAGTAACCAAGATTAAATTTAATAGCAATCTGGATTACTTTGATAAGCAATGTGTATGAAATGCGGTAAAATTAGTTTCTTTGCTTGCTTAATTTGCCTTTATGATGTACTTCATCTTTCTAATGTGTGGATTATATAAGAATTGGATGGCATTTCTTGTTCTCCAGTTGTGTGTGTTATTCACTTTTTCCAGTATTGTTTTAGTATCCACTGTTAAAATAAAAAGGTGACACATTGTCACAAATGTAATAATTAGAGATATGTAGAATAATTGCCAAATACTCTAGGGGTCCATAATGCCCCTTCCTTTGATAGATTTAAACAAGAGAGTTCCATATGCAGATTGATAGTGAGATGTGACTTTTAAACTTCATTCCCAATTCCAGCAGAGCAAGGCAGAGCTTTTGCTCAGATCTGGCATTATACAGCACATAGCTCAGTGGAACCCCAAACTGGTTGGTCTCTAGTTGTCAGTCTATAATAATAGCAACTATTAATGGTACTGTTCAAAACATGGTATGCCTAGTATTAAAATTCCATTTTATCAGGACCATATAAATTGCATAGACATAACATGCAAAAACATAGCAAAGAAAAAATATCCACATATTTAAAAAGATACGTCCAATATAGTGGCTCAAACATCTCTGCTATAATTGGTGAATCTTGACTGAAATCAATATAAAAGAATCAAATTAGTGCATTCTTTTATTTTTACTGTCAAGTTACAAAATGCATTTTCCACTGTCAGAGCAGCATGATTAATCTTTTGAATATCAAATTCTCCAACATGTATGAGGCCCCATAATGAAAAGAAGGAAGGATGCCCAAAGATCATCGTTTTTTCCCTTTTTTTAAATGCAATAGAGGCAGATTTACATGATGTTTTAGTAATGCATTCAAAGGTTATACAAGTGATGCTTTTCATAATGGATTTTGCATGCTTAGAAGCTGAGAATTTTCTAACTCAGGGTGCAAATTCTCAACCTTAACTCAACATCAATAAAGGCTTTTATAGCAGATATACACAGGCTTTGAAATTAATTTGTTGCTTTTATACAAAAGTTGAGATACCACTCTTACAATCTAAGAGCAGTTATACATACATTTAACTTTACACATTGACCACCATGGAATTACTCATGTGTGCAAAGCTAGACACATGCATAACTAAGGGTATGTCTACACTGACAGCGGCAAAGTCACTGCTGTCAGATCGACCTTTCTGGATCGATTGAGCGGTCAATGAAGACCCGCTCAATCGATCCAGAAGTCGACGCAGTAAAACCACCCCAAGTGACGTAGCGCTGCATCGACAGGAACGCGGTTCCCGATGGCGCAGGGCAGTAAAGACACTGCGCAGAACGGAAGCACAGCAGTCGACAGGAGTTACGCAAGCTACTCTGCATAGATTGCGTAACTCCCATCGACTCCCACCGAATCTCCAGGAAAGCGGAGACAAGGCCTAAGAGACTGGAGCCCATGTAGACAAAAGGCACATATCCCCCTTATATTTTGATTAATTATTTACTTCTAAAAGAAGGAAAAAACCCACAATTTTGATCATCACTTAAAAACTAATTAAGCAAATCAAACAGTTAGTTTTCTAAGTTCGTTACAGTATTCGGTCCTTTTCAATCACTTTCCACATGTATAGTTTTCCTTAAACTCTGTATGAGACAGAAGCACCACATAAGTTCTAAAGAGGTGAGATTTAACAGGCACATTGAACATCACATGAGAAAGAATGCACAAAATACAAATATATTGCTACAGTACCATATTACTAACATATACAGCCATAGAAGACATTTCTGGATTCTAGATCAATTATAACCGTTTTCCCCTACAAAGCTATCTTTAATTAATATTTCTTATTGAAATGAGGACGATTTTACTTAATGTAACTAAAAAATTGTATAAGATCTACTACTGTCCTCATTGTTGCCAATATGGTAATTTTCTTCATCACCACATAGGATGCCCTCTGTAGTCATATCTTCCATACTTTCCAAATGTATTATATAACTACCTTAACACTAATCTATATATAACTATTTATGATCCAAAGAGAATCTCAGTGCCCACATGAATGTTTAGGGACACATTTTATACCCTTTTCACATTAAGAAGAAGCGCTTCCTGCACACTCCTTGCTCAAATTACATGGATTTTCTTTAAGATTAGGGCACACATTGTAACAGCAGCATATAATTTTCCTGCACAATAATTCCTTTCCAGATGAAAGGTATCCTATAATATCATCAGCATCAACAGGAATAGACACCTGATTTTCAGCTAGACAAAGCTTATACATTTGCTGGGTTTATTCTCTGTAAACAGCAATTTTCACATACAGAATAGCTGCAAGCAAATTTGAAAACAACCTGGCAACTCATTTTTGACCCTAAAAACACTGGACCAAAAAGGAAATGAAAATTGTAGTGACAGGAGAAAAAAAAAAAGATGGTGTAAAATTTCACTCACAGAACTTATTTCTGTTATTCTAGATTTATTTTCCAACTTTTAATCTAGCACATAGTCATAACCAATATATAATGATCAATGACTTTCATGGAGCGCAAAAACTGAGTGGGTTGCTTGATAAATAGCAGTAAAACCCAAACCATCTTAATGCATTTATGATTTTATATTATTCAAACTAAAATGCATCAGTCTATGGAAAAAAAATGGTTGTAGTTAAAACTGTATTTCAAAACTGTGAACATGAATATCAAAGGACTACAGACCAAATTCAGGCTGCCTTTTTCCACAAAGTTAGCTAACAGAGCAGTTTTTGAACCCTGCTTTCACCATACCTGCAGAGTTTACTCTCTGCAAGCCTTCTATGGGAAGGAGGCTCTACATGGACAGAACGTATGCTCATATTAACACTTTTTTTGGTGCAACTTTTCCGGATGCTTTTCTCTGCCACAAAAACAACTTGATTTGACTCTACCTAACCCAAAATAATGATTTGCATCTAAAATTTGTAAAATTTGTAAAACTACAGCCTTTTGTAAACCAGAAACCTAAACAGTATAAATTCTATCAGGTTGCCAATTCTCACAATACTTGATGTTTTTCTTATGACTTCAGGAGCTGGGTCTGTGTCAGTGAGAATCTCAGCATTTAAAAAAGAAGTTTCTAGTCTTCATGGTTGCAGGGAAAAGTTTGAAAACATGAACCCACGACATTCAAAATCCAGAAGGCAAACAAAAACCTAACATTTATTATTTTTAAAATCTCATAATTTTTAAACCAATCTCAGTGTTTTCTGGTGCCTGACTCATAATTCTGGAATATTTGAAGAAGGTAATGTTACTGCATATGTTTTATTATCCAGAAACTATATCATGACATGTTTCAGTTAAACACATTTTCATAGTCTTAAACTCCAGTAATAAAAATTAATAAAGTAAAAATAATGAAAAAAATTCTAATAAATCATTTGAGTCACTCAAAAATACTGACTGCAATATGGATATCCAAGTACCATTTCATTGTTTAGTTGTGAAACAACATTCACTGTTTATTGAATTACGTTAAGGAAAATAAGTTACATTTTAGAAATTAATTAGTTCTTTTAAGTGAGTTTACCCAGGAGAGTCAATTGTAGTAAATATACAATACAACCCTGTTTGCTTGCCTTTCTATTACTCTGACATTAAGGTCAGACCTAACCCTACACATCACATACTGCAAAATGTAAAGAAAATCCCATTTCCAACGACATATGGCAAGATCTTTAATTCTTCATAACCTAAAAGGTTTACATCTCTCTGTTCATTCAGAATGCTAAAGTTAAATATGTGCAATTATAAGGGAAATAGTATATGGCAAAAAATACAAGTATTAAGCAGCAGGGATTATTTGAAGATGACAAAAAGAAAAGTATGGACTGTGATATTTGCTATGTTCCAGAACATTTTCATAGCAAGATTTCCAAAATGTAAACAATTGCATCCTCTATTATGCCTGATGCTAGTGACCATTTGTCATTAGAGCTATGACAATTACAGAATTATGATAGAATCAACTTCAACTGGTATTTTAGCCACTGGCTGGCTCATAATTTCCTGGATTATAGAATAATTAACAGTGTTCAACAATTCTTAAAATAACACGAGGTTAAATGTTGCATTCTTATACAGATAACAAAATTTGTCCTATCCCATTACTTGACAGAAAATTTCTGAGTGAGGAACTGCTCTTCCTTCACCTGCCACTCTAGCTTCTGAGCAGGATTTGATTCTGCTACTCTACTATATTCCTACCACCTCCCTATGGAGAGATGTAGCTGGGGTGTCTGTGTGTGGTTCTGTCCCCTGCCCAAACCAATACTTCCAATGGAAGGTTTGGAAAACCATAACTGGTATCTGCAATGAACAAGAGGTAGATAAGTTTTTGAAATTGTATCTTCCCTCAATAAGCAGTGGAGCCACGTTACTTCCAGTACACTTTCACACCCAGGCCTGGTCTACACTGCCACTGGCGGTCGACAGGAGATACGCAAGCTACATAATGTAACTTGCGTATCTCCCATTGATTTACTTATGTTGCCATACCCCAGCGTCTCCACAATGCTGCATCGATGGGAGATGCCCTCTGGTCGACGCAGCCTTACTCCTTTTGGGGGAGGGGCCAGGAGGGGGATGGATTAATGGGCAGTTCCAGGATCGACTGAGTGAGTCTCCAGAGCCCTCTCATTCGATCCGGCTGCATTGATCCGTGCAGCCCCAGCAGTGTAGACAAACCCCCAGTGAAGGTAATTTGGAAGGAATGCAAATTAATTATTTGTATTACCATAGTAATACCCCATCATGCTAGGCACTGTACAAACACAGAACAAAAAGATTGACCCTGCTGTAAAGAGCTTACTATCGAAGTATAAGACAAGAGACAACAGATGGATACAGACAAACAAAGGAGTTCAAGGAAACAATGAGGCAACAGCAGTAGCAAATGAAATTTGCCTCCGAGAATAAAGTAACCAGCCATACTTTCAAAAAATGAAAGTTGCCAGAATTAACCAGCACTAAATAAGAGTACCTTTTATTCGTCCGTCACTGAAATGGAGAGCAGACATTTCAGTTTTCAAAAACATTGGTTAACATTAGGCCCCTCACACATCTTCCATAATTTTCCACAGTTAAATTGACTTCTTGAAATATAAGCATTTTAGCAATTTGCTTATCCCCAGGTTAGAAAAACTATAATGGAAATATATAGATAATTATTTTAATTTAAATAAAGTTAGTGTTTCAGCCATTCTGATACTAAGATGTTATGGAATAGACTTACCTAACATAACTTCTGTGCTGTTATAACCTCATGAATTTTTACCTATTTCTCTAAATAAATGCATACGGTGATGTTAAAGGTCAGTTTTCAAAAGTGGAGAAAGACAAGGAAATCTGAAGTCAAAGTTACTATTCTAACCAAATTTATTTTATTGTACCTAAGTATAGTAAACATCTGTCAAGAGTTATATATAATTTGCATTCCATCATTATACCCAGTGTAGTAAAAAGTAAAAGCCTAACAGACGCTTGTACCCTTCCTAAATATAAGGTCAGGATAACAGTGTAATAAATAAAAATGTTTTAAACAAACCATCAGATACAACGTAAAGGTGGTAACTCACCACATCAGCGGGGTACTACATAACTTATTTGTATCAATGTATAAAAAAGGGTCTCAGAATGTGTCCAGCTGAGTGGGGAACGAAAAGTCCCACCATTTACTGAGCTGGTCCATTGTCAGGGGGCATCTATCGCCTACTGTAACTGAAGACATTGATCCGGGGAGCTGGCACCATGCTTCACTGGCAATACACCTGGCTGGCTGCCTTTGTTACTAAATCTGGGTCTGTAAATTTACTGGACAGTTCAATCAAAGTCTGCTGTACTGGCTACCTGGCCAAAGCCAGTGCAGCATACAAAGAGAATACACACGCAACCAACACCTAACAACACTGGTGACTCAAATTTTTATCAATTCTAATTACATTTTTTAAATAAAAAGGTAATAACTTGTTTATTTAAATGCTTAACTCTTTTGTTTACCTGTTTGTTTTTTAAACCGCATTGCTTTAATAACTATGCTCTTAATGTTCTTTTGTATAGTTATAAATATAATTCTCTCTCCATTCTTTACTTGTAAATTTGTCATGTATGTTGTCCTGAGCTGTATGTTGTGTATGTCACATAACTATTTTTTTTGCTTTTCATTTTGTTGCACCAGAAATCAATTTTATATATATTTTTAAATATAAGTGGTACCACGCTATTTTAATATTATGGTTAGGATATAACTATCATCAAACCAATTTTTTTTGCAGTCCTCAAAAAGGCCTCATTTATAAAATATGGACATATATTTTTGCCTCAACCAATAATGAAACTGCAAACAACAACAGCAACTGCCATATTTATGCAAACTAAAAATACAGGTTCCAGTTCTGCAGAAACTCACATTTATTTCAGTATTTCTGAGGGAAACCGTGCCAGAATTAGGATGACTGTTTTACACCAAAACCCATAGTTCTCTCTTTCTATCCAATTACTGAAAACTAACAAGATGTTTATGCAAAAAGAAGAGTCTTCCTTTTTTTCCAATATACCTGCTTCTCATGCTTGATTTATTCAATGACACAATAATCCAGTGTTTGTGACTTTATAATGGGTTCCCTGGTAGCGAACCATAATGGCCCAAACACTGATTGAAATGTGACAGAATAAAGTTAATCATACAGGAGGGTAGGATTTTAAAAGAAAAAAAAAGATTTGTAAATTTGAAGAGAATTATTTTTTTTCCATTTTTATCCACATGATGAACCAAATCCAACCAAATATTGGTACATTCCCAGACTGCCTGCAGGGACTGGATGTGTGGGGAGGGGAGAAGGGAGAGGGGAATAGATAATGTGTTTTTAAGGGATGGGGGTGGGGAGAGAAAGCAACCACATTTTCTGGCGTCATAAGAAAATCATAAGCTCTGGTGCTCTACTTCATAGTTTACCTACCTACATTCATTGACAAAATTATAACACTCATTACACTTGGTTCTATTTATACAAAATGTATAAATTGAAAACTGTAGTTATTAGTTTATTTTTGCATTATTTAAATAAGATAAAATATACTTACTAATAATGCCAGCTTTTGATATTTCTGTTTCAGTTCTGTCAGGGTATCTGAAGGCTCTGCACCCAGAATTCTATACAAGTCTTTTCGTGGTATGTGTTCAAAGGCCATCATCTGACTAGCTAGGAAACGGCTTTTTTTGAGATCTGCTTAACAAAACAAATAAAATATTGTAATGATAATTTACAGAGTGCATTTAAAAAAGAATTAAGTGTGAGCAACTTGAAACATGATAAAATACGGGATCATGGGAGAATGAGACTCCAACCCTCAATCCCATCCTCACAATGCCAGCAAAGGGTCACATGCTACAATGCAGACAACTGTTTAACACATGCAGCCAAATGGGATTTATTACTTAAAACCAAAGAGGCAGATTTACCTGTCGCTGATGGATTTATTCTGTTTCTAAGGACATCATGCCTAGTTTGTTCCCTATCTCCTCCCCTTTCTCTTGTTCCACCATTTTTCCTTCCTCATACTAACTACTTTGCTATAGAAATACAGAAAAAAGATAGTTTAAGCAGATTGGCGTGAGAATGAAATGTGGAACATATCACCTGGCCTCTGTGTCTTCTGCACTATTTCTGCTGTTTTGTTCCCCTCTGTTGCACAGAGAAGCACAGAATTTCACATTATAACCTCAACAATGTAAACAACTAAAACTAAATATATAGCTTTGAAATTTGGGTTGATTGAACTTGTTTATGCTGTTTTAACTCTGTTTCTACAGTACAATACAGGAAAACTGACTGGAAAACACAATATACCCTTTCAAATTGTTCATGTACTCAAGTCAAAAGCACATTTAGCTCTGTTACAAGAACACTACAAAAGTCTTTTTAAATAAAAAAAAAATCTTGTAGCTGTGTTTGGTAGCATCATTGCCATTTTAGTTATACAAACATTTTCTTATAAACCAATAGTTTCATGTTTTATTTTCACTTTTTTTAAAATCACGAAGCAGCCTCCAACTCAATATATGAGAAGTCAATTCAAATATTTCTTCTTCGAGCTAAAGCATATAAAAATACCTGTAATAGTCAAAAATACAGTCATTTTCATAATTCTACAATTACAAAAGGTTCCTCACCCAACCAATGCCATTTGCTATTAGCAATTCACTTACTCCTAAGAATTATTTTGCAAAGTTAAAAGGGCCTGAGTTTACCTTTGTGTGAATTATTTTTAACCTACAATTTTTACAAGTAACATATTCTTGCTATGCTATAGTAAGACTATACTTAAAAGAATAAAGAACAAAATATTTTTCAGTTTATTTAATACATTCTACTGTGTATGTAGGCAATTAAACCTCAATCCAGCAATGAGATCCATGCTGGCAAGTCAGCCTGTGTGCATCACACTGCAGGGTCAGAGTCATAATTACCCTTTCCAGTTGTGAGGGTTTTTCACAGAGCAACTGGAAAAATAAATATTTATTTTAAAATTTAGAAAAATGTGCTTGTAAAATGAGAAAAAGTAGCAACAGACTCTGGAGCAGCTGTTCTCCCTGAAAGTACATTTAACTAGTTTTTTTAAACTGGCTCAAATTTCAGGTTGATGCTCCTTAAGGAAACATCAAATATTAAAACTGAATTTTAATGGTAATGCATAAAAAGTTATAGTGAGAAGTCTAAACACATTTAAGATCCAAGCCTACAACCAGCTCCTTGCTAGCACAGACATCCATATGGAACTCACTGCAACATCAGGACCATTGTCAGGAATCTTTCAACTAAGTGGGATTTCAGCTATGATAATACACAAATATTTTACAGGACCACCCATACTTATAACATTTTAATATGGAAATGTTGATGAGAGAAAGGAAAGGGGACCTCCCACTCTAAAGTTTAAACAAAACTTTTGAGTATTGTAAAAAACATCTTCCGATCACAGCCACTAAATTTGAGCACTCTACACATTCTTAAGGTGGAAGGGAAGAAAGAAGTTAAACTCCTAAGAAGGTACCATAAAAAGTAAAATATATATTAAAGAGCGATATTGCAGGCTGTACTTTCAGGGTAAATTGTATGTAATGGGAAAAATAATATCTTATCTTTTACACAACACCTGTCACTGTGAAAAATTCCAAAACGTTTTTCAAGCTAGAGCACAGATGCACGAAAACAGAAGGGATTGCTTGTGAGAGAAAGCCCTCATTTCTCCCCTCTGAGATAACATAAGCTGAAACATTTTTGGCCTGGGCTAAAGGGTGCAGCTACACTGGCAATAACAAATCGTGCTCTGGCACGTACCAGAGTCTAACGCAGCCAGGAAACAAAGCACGTGGGTTGCTCCACAGGAGCCGCTATTCAGGAACCAACTGAACGACATGAAGCAAGGAGGCACAAGGCGCTCATACAGCGCACTAAGAGCATCCACGCAGGAAGTTCCTCCAGAGTAACTCACGCCCCCTGTCTTCAGCAGGGAAGGGCTGTACGTCACCTTGTGTTTAATAAACCCTGACTCGTCTACACGTAAAGCGCAGTACCTAATCCTCCCTCCTCCCCCGCGCAGACAAGGCCGTGGCAGGTTTCCAGGCAAGCCAGGTTACAAGTCCAGCCGCCTGCTCCTCACTAGGTGAGCCTCAGGGAGCCCGGACCGAGCCTGGCGCCAAACCTGCTGCAGCCCCGAGCTTTCAAACACGAGGCTCCCTAGTCCCTGGGTGGGGGGAGCGGGTCTCAACCTGACGCCGCTAACCCCTGGGTGGCGGAGGGGGAGCTGTCAGCCAGGGAGAGAGGCGCGGTCACCCCTCGGCAGAGCCCAGCCCAGCCTTACCTCTGCAGCCAGCAGCGCCGCGGCGCCGGCCGGGCCATAAGCAGCGGGAAGCACGATTGACTTCAGGCAGCCGCTTCCCAGCCCGGCTAGGCCGGCCCGGCGTGCCGGCAATAGCCTCTGGAAGGAAGGAAGCGCGCGGCTCTCAGCCGGGCCCCCCTGCCGGGCAGCGCGCGCCTGGTCCGAACCCAGCCGGCTGGAGGCGGATGTTTCTGCCCGGGCGCTAGTGACGAGGGCACCACCCGGAAGCGGAGCCCTGCCTGGGCTGACGCTGTCTCCATGGCGACCAAGAAAGCTTCCGATCGGCCAGAACTGCTGCAACGCCCAGTAAGTAACTGGGACCCCCGCCCCGCCGGGGGGGAGGGGCGGCCGGAGACCCCCCCCCCCCAACACTTCTCGAGGCGGCCAGAGCTCCCCTGTCAAACTGTCTCTCTGGCTACACCCACGGACACCCGCCAGAGCCGGGAGCCCCGCGGCTCAACACTCTCCCCTCTTCCCCCCCCCCCCCCGGCTCCTGTCTGCCCCACACCAGAGGGCACCTGGCCTAAAACCCTCTGGCATCCCCAGAAACTTACCTCTCCCTCCTGCCCGAGCCTCCCTCCCTGCCTGCCCCTAGAAACCTCCCCCCTCCCCCCAAAGTATTATGGAAAAAGTGTGTGAGGGGGGACTTATCATAATGGTAGGTCTGCCAAGGTGAAATTCAATCAAGACAAGTGCAAAGTACTTCACTTAGGAAGGAAAAATGAAATGCACAATTATACACTGGGGAATAACTACCTGAGCAGTCATACTACTGAAAAAGATCTGGGGGTTACAGTGGATAACAAACTGAATAGGAGTCAACAATGTGATGCAGTTGACTCCTAAGGCTAATACCATTCTGGAGTGTATTAACATGAGTGTCATATGTAAGACACTCTAGGTAATTGCCCTGCTCTACTCTGCAGTGGTGAGGCACTAGCTGGAGTATTGTGTCCAAGTCTGGGAGTCACACTTTAAGAGATGGACAAATTGGAGAGAGTCCAGAAGATAGCAACAAAAATGATAAAAAGTTTAGAAAACCCTGAGGTATAAAGTTAAAAAAAACCTGGGTATATTTAATCTTGATAAAAGAAGACTGAAGGGGAACCTGATAACAATCTTCAAATATGTTATGGGCTGTTATAAAGAGAATGGTGATCAATTGTTCTCTATGTCTACTGAAGGTAGGACAAGTAGTAATGGGCTTAATCTGCAGCAAGAGAGGTTTAGGTTAGATATTAGAAAAAACTTTCTAACTATAAGGGTAATTAAGCCCTGGAATAGGCTTCCAAGGGAGGTTGTGGAATCCACTTTATTGGAGTTTTTAAGAACAGGTTGAACAAACCCCTATCAGGAATGGTCTAGGTTTACTTGATCCTGCCTCAGTGCTGGGGGGCTGGTCTAAATGACCTCTTGATGTCCCTTCCAGCCCTACATTTCTATTATTCTATTATAATCTGGAAGTAAAATTGTCATAAAACACTGCTTAAAATGCACCCCTCAACAATCCAACTTAATTTTAAATTTTGTTTTGGTGAGGTCTGCAACCTCTCACCACACTTCCCCCCTTATACTTTTGTACTGCCCTTCTCCCTGTCCCCCAGTTCCCTCTGGAGTGGTAGATCTCTTTACAGAGCCTAAACTGCCTGTTCTCTCAGTCAAGCCACCACAGTAAAGTGCTGCAAGATTAGATTTTAGATTAGAAGGTTGGGCCTGCTGGCTCAGCCAGATTCTTATTAGACAAAGGCAAAAAGAGAGGTAGGAGGAATAAAGTAAGGATGGAAATGAAGACACGGGGTTGAGATTGGGAGAGCAGGATCCTTAAAGTCACTTCTTATGACTTGCTCACCACACGGCCTGAAAATGGTGATTTCTTCTGGTTCCCTCTCCCTATCTGAGCAGATAAGAACATCTTTTAGTATCAGAAAAAAGATGCACCTGCCTCAGTGGTAAATCCCTGTGCCCCAGGATGTGGTGGTAGCTGTGCTAGTGATGATGCTTCAGTCTCCTTGCCAAACTCAGAGCTTACTGCCATTCTCTAGCTGAGCAAGGTAGCCAGAGTACTTTCTATTCCTTAGAAAGTAAATGGCCAAAAAGAGATGGCATCCTCATTTAAATAAACAACAAGAGTTCATAAGTTAAGTCTAGAACTGTTTTCAGTGTTGGGCACCACACTTTAAGAAAGATGTGAACAAATTGGACAGAGTCCAGAGGAGAGCAAAAAATAAATAAGAGATTTAGAAAGTGTGGTCCATGAGGACAAGTTGAAGGAATTGGACATCTTTAGTCTAAGAAGAGAAGGCTAAGGTGGGTTGTGATAACAGTCTTCAAGTATTTAAAAGGTTTTTATAAAGAAGATGGTGATCATTGTTTTCCATGGCCTCCAACGGTAGGACAAGAAGTAATCCGCTTAGTTTGCAGAAAGGGAGATTCAGGTTGAATATTAGGGGGAAAATAATTATAAACCTAGTTAAGCACTGGAACAACTTACCTAGGGAGTTTGTGGAATCCCTGTTTTTGGATATTTTTAAGAACAGGTTAGAAAAACACCTATCAAAGATGGTCAAGGTGTACTTCATCCAGCCTCAGAACAAGGGATGGACTACTAGATGACATCTTGAGGTCCCTTTCCATTTAACATTTATATGATTCTAAGCCAGGATGTGAAGCCATTGTGGGAAGGAGAGATATTGTGAAGAGCTGGTATATGGCCATTGGGGACATGGTGTCCTGTGATCATTAATGTCGGGGGGAGGGTTAGTCAGATTGTCAGGACACCCAGGACAGTGCAGTCTTGGCCTAGTCACATAATGTAAAGCATACAGTATAGATGCAAATAGGTATTTTTCCCATGTAACAATCATCTGACCTACAAGCTTATTCTGGGATCTAAGAGTCAAGATGAGTTCCTTCTGTCGTAGGCATTGTTGTCTATAAAAAGGCTTTTGTGAGGTACAATTCTGTCCCTTTTTTTCCTGTGTAATAGAGAGAAAAACTGGCCCTATAAGAAGAACTTGTCATGCAGTGCATGAATAGGTGCAATACAAGACACAAATGTCCTGCAAATGCAATTTAGGAAACAATTGTTTTGATGATGTATGAGCCACAACATAATCCAGATCCCTCTCTCAGTAGTGTTGGTTTCTGCAGTGCTAACCTGAGTAAAAAAAGTAAACATTTTTTCACTAAAGTCACTGTATCTTTTATTAAACAGTCACTTTTCAGAGCAGAATTATATTGTAAATATAGATTTAAAGTTTCTGTATAACATATATACGCAAGACAAGGGATTTCTCTGTTGAGACGAAATCATGCAAATGTGGTCTCCTGGGTTACATCGCTGTGCCTACACAAAGTTCAGTTAAATTCAATCCATCCAGGTGTATGGATCAGTTTGCAGGATCTAGCCATTAGACTCCAATCCTGCAAGCTGTTTCACATAGGATTTGCCCATATAGAGTTCACTGCAGGATTGGATCCTAAATCTGGCAGCTCTTTTAGTTCAAACCCAGATGACCAGAGATTTAAGACAGAAATTATGAGAGCTTGCTGTCCAAGAATGGGTTTACTTGTCATAATTTATTGAATATATTATTACAGAAAATAAAGTGTAAAACAGATGCCTTTCTCTTATGAATTAATTCAGGAAGAAATATGGTACTTTTAGTAAAAACGAAGGCAGTATTTTTTATAGATTTTTAAAATAACATTATTTCATGGATTACAGAAGAGGATATGTGTACTCTGAGGCAAGATAGGTTTAAACTTTGTTGCAAGGTCCCTAATTTCAAGGACACTCCATTGCTGATTTCCGTGTAATTCCAGTCAAATTAAAAATAGGGGTTTGAGGATTTTAATTGAATTAAGCCAAAAATGAATAGTACAATCCACTCTGTTTCTTGTTATTTAATGTGACATTAAATTAATTTTATTTCATGTTGCCTCCACATTTTTTGTTAGATTTTTGGTTGACAGCTCATAATTGCATTATAGAAACTGTTTCTGGGAAGCATTGGATTTTGACTGTTGGATAGGGAACATTTTGAGTTTTTGGAACCAATGTGGGTTTGGGAGGTGATTTAAGTTTTTGGCACACGGAAGACAGTTGATGTTTTTGACAATGGGAAATTAATCTCTTCTTTTCCTCTGTTCCTTGAGGGAATAGTTGGAAATCACTTGAAAATTTTGGGGGTCTTGAGCAGATAGATTATTAGGAAATTTGAACCATATTCCTCATTGCCCTTCCCAATATCCACCACTGCATCCAACAACTATTTGTAATATAATCACGTTAGCTGGGTGTTTCTGAGAAAATCTCAAACTACATTTGCTACAATAGGAGTGGAGGGTACTAAACAGGTTGTAGGATTGTGCAAGTAGAGATACTGTTTCAGTCTATGTGTTTGCAGATTTAAGAAGACACCATTACATCACTTTGCATTTAGTTCACATTTGGAGCGTTTTCCTCTCAGCTATGAGGCATAAAAATGCAACTTCAAAGTCTGTTGTATATACTGTTATACATTGAGGAATTGTTAGAGATTGCTGTCTGGTAAAAATATAGGTAGTTTGAGTTAATCTAGGATAAACCAGATCCTTGCTGAAGTTGTCTTAATATTTTTTGGTTAAAACAATTAGTATTTTTAATAGAGAGATTATCTTTAAGATTGTGACTTTTTATTATGCTGCATTGTGATACAAGTGTAGTAGAATATTTTTAAGGCTATGGGTTTGCAATCTACTTAAAATGCAGAAATTTATTGAATTCAATGTTTGTGTATTTTTGAGCCAATAAAAGATATGTACAAATGATGTACTTTGCCATTTTCATTTACATTCTTCACAACCAGATGAGAATTCTAAAATATTCCAAGTATCCTTACATTTTTATCTTTTGTAAATAGCCTGCATTTTGCAAGGTGCAATTTAGGGTTATTAGATTATTTTTATATTTACTATACCTGTACATGAAAAGGTATAACAAGAATATAGATAAATACATGTAAAGAAACAGCATAGGTTATACAAAATATGGAAAGACAAAATATACAAACTCTGGATTATTTATAATCCCCTACAGAAAGGCTCTCAAGACAATGAGCAAATAATATATATATATGCTTTGAGAAATTAGAGATTTGATAAGAAATAATTTTTTATAGCTGAAGACCTAATAACGAGTGTATTTCATTCCTGTGGCCCCAATTTGGGAAAGCACTTAAGTATGTCGGTTCCTATTCTGACGAGTATGTTCTTAACTTTAAGCATGTACAGTCCTTAATAAGGTTGCTTTTCTGATTCAGGACTGATAAAGCCAAATCTTTTCATATATATTTCAGTTATTCTTTACTGATGTAAGCACATATCCTGCTCTCCTACTCATCCAGGCAGTCCCATTGACTTCAGGAATAATAGATTCATAGAGTTTAAGGCCAGAAGGGACCATTAGATCATCTAATCTGACCTCCTGTATATCACACATCATTACATTTCTCCGTTATCCGTATTGAACCTAATAACTTGTGTTTGACTGAAACATGTCTTCAGGAAAGGCATTCAATCTTGATTTGAACACATCAGGAGATGGAGAATCCACCACTTCTCTTCATAGTTTGTTCAAATGGTTATTCACCCTTGCTGTTAAAAGTTTGTGCATAATTTATTAATTTGAATTTGTCTGGCTTCAGCTTTCAGCCATTGGTTCTGGTCACGTTTTTCTCTATTAGATAAAAGAGCATTTTAGTAGCTGGCATTTTTTCCCTGTGATATGCTGTAATCAAGTCACTTCTCAGTCTTCTTTTAAGACTTAGCACTTCACTGTAAGGTATTTTTTCACTGTAAAGCATTTTTCCAGACCTTAAATAATTGGTGTAGCTCTTTTCTGCACCCACTATAATTTTTAAAATATGGATGCCAGAACTGCACATAGGATTTCAGTACTGGTCTGACCAATGCTATTTCTGGCCCATTGCTTTCAGTGTGTCTGTTCTTCTCTGAGTAAGGGGAGCAGGATTTTACCCAAAAGTGGCTTTTCCATCACATCTGTAGTAGACGGTTCATTCAAACAGTTCATATAAGAAGTGTAGAATCCTGATTTCCCTCTCCTGAAAATGAGTCTTTTGTCTACCACAATAGACAACCATTTTTTATCAGCATTGGATAATGTTTGACCAATGAATATGCCCAGATTAAGTGAGGGTTGTTCATCAGGCTGCAGAAAGCCTTTGGAAGATGTAGGATTTTCAAAACTTTAAATGATTAGATGGAAGTATTTTTGTTTGTTTTGTTTTTTTTAAAAATAAAAGATAATAAATCAAGGTTGTGGGTGCTCAGACTCTCAGGAATTGGAATTAAATGGCTCAAATTTATCACTGACATAAAGAAAAATGAAGTTTGTCTCCAAGGAGATTTGTGATATGATAGAATAAATGTCACGATGATGAGAACAAGTGGCTTTAAAAAATGCACTAAAATACATGTTTTCCAATACATTTCCACAAAAGTGATTGAAAATCTCTTCAGAATTATTTAAGCAATTTACAGTATTGTTGAAAAGTGTACATCGGGACACATTCAGTACAGTCTTTTGTAGCTCATTAGCAATTTCTTTAATGAGTTTTCTTTTTTAGTGATAGATAGTTAAGGTAATAGACAAGTGACAGATTGTTTGTCTTTAATGATTTCCCTATTTCAGGCCCATTACAAAGCAATTAGAAATTTGACAGCATTTTCACTCTGCATTACTGATCATCTAAAGTGATGAGAAATGAGAGGTGATGAATATTAATTGTATATTTTCATATGATTATCATAAATTATTACCTTGTCGAATGTGATGCAGGTGAAGTAAGAGCAAAGGAGGAAAATTCAGTCAGATATAATCATTTGAAAGATTGCATGACTTAGTTTTTGTCTTTATCTATCTAAACTATTTATGTACTTTTTCCATAAGAAGTCTCTAGTTTATGTCTGAGCTTAGGAAGTCATTTTCAGTCATTTCAGTAGTTACCTATTATAATTTATTATGTAAAAAATACATTACAGGAACATTGATTGCAAAATCAAAAATTAGGAAATGCCAGAATTACAATTGTCTATGCAGCTTGGGTGCCCAGTTTGAGAATACAAGGCCTAATCTTGTAGAACACTTAGTGTTTTAGCATTTTATATGTTCAGAGGTGAGCTCCCATTTACCTCAGTTGTAGTTGTGAGTGCTCAGAACTTCTGCAAATAGATCCCAGGTGTTCCAGGTTGGTTACCCAGAAAATGGAGAACACACAGTAGTCACTTGTGAAAATTTCAGTTTCTTTGATTTGCCCAGTATCACATAGAGGCTCTGTGGCACAGGCAACGATAGATTCCTTCATGGGGCATTCATCTGCCTTAACTGCAAGACCATCCTTCTCTTCCTGCAAACCCCTACATCATCCCCTACACAGCCCTGATTCATCCCCAATGCAGGTCCATCTCATTCACTGAATGGAAACACTGAATCACTCCTGTGGAAAAAGTTGTATGTGATCATGTAATTAAAGACTGTATAATAACACGTGTACAAGGGGGCCAAATTAAGGTTGTACAGACAACTTTAACACTGGCATTTCCTAATTTTTGTGTTTTTGACTTTGCAACCTTAATGCTCTTGCTGTAGATTTTTGGCTCTATATCCTGCTCCAGGTTGTGGAAAGGGGAGGAATATAGGGCACCCAGTTTCCACTACTGTGTGTGTTCCCAGGGCTCAGGTATCTCATGCTGAAGTGTAAAAAGTATAAGAGAGGTTCTCGGTTTCCCTTTCTCCACTTCATGAGCAGGTAGTCCAAGTCACAGTCTAGTCCACATTAAAAAATATAAATCTGAAACGTTTGCTTTTTTGCCCTATGATACAAGCATCATAATCCTATTTTTTCCATATAAGTTACGCTTTTAGAGTCATGGCACACTTGTTGTTTTGTGCCTTAATCTAACTAGCTCAGTTTAGGAACATAAAAATTGGTACATCCACTCTAGTTCAGATCTATGGTTCATTTAGTATGGTTAGGGTACCTTGATCTGACACTTCCCAGTAATAGTAATAATATCTAGCTCTTATATAGTACTTTTAATTTCAAAACAGCAAAGTAGATTTCAAAGCATTTTACAAACGAGTTAAGTATTATTATCCCCATTTATAGATGGGGAAACTGAAGTACAAAGCAGTGGAGTGTCTTCCCCATAGTTATCTACTAGGCCAATTACAGAGACAGGCATAGAATCAATGTACCTGGAGTCCCACTCCAATGCTTAATCCACTAGACCATACTGCATCCCAAGGTGTTTCTGGAGATAGATGCTTCTGAGGAAGATGTAAAAACCCATGATGCATAATTTTGCAATAGCAACTCTTTGGAGAAATTTCTTCCTAACTCCAAGCTGTTAGAGGATGACTTCTGTCTTGAAGCATGAGCGTTGATGGTTTTCACGGTTTATTTAAATGGCTAATCATTTTTTGAATCTTGCTTAACTTTTTGTCTCAGTAACGTGAGCTATACATGTTAATTATGACTTGTGTAAAAATGTATTTCCTTACATCCGTTTTAAATTTATTGCCTTTTAACTTAATTGGATGTTTCCTTATTTTTGTATTATGATGAGAATGACCTCTGTAGTATTCATTATTTTATATAACTCATACATAACCTCATATTCACCTCCTCTGTAAATGTGATACTTCTTATCTTTTCAATTTCTCCTTATATGGAAATTTCTCCATGCCTCTTATCATTTTCATTTTCCTTGTCAGGATCCTTTCTGTTTTGTTACTTCCTTTTTGAGATGGGATGAACAAATCTGACTGCAGCATTCACAGTGAAGGAATGCCAATATAATATGATGACATTATAATGTTTTCAATATCATTATCTATCTGTTTGTTAATATTTTGGCTGTTTCTTTTCCTTTTTTATACATTAGGCAAATGTTTTCTTTGAATGTTGCATAGTGTATTAGTAATTCAAAATATTATTTTGAACTTTCACTATTTTAGTCTTGTCTGCACTGAAATTAATTGTGTTGTGCAGTTGGGATTGTCTGCAGTGATCTTAACTTCAGTAGATTCTTTCCTACCATGTAAAAAATGTACATTATTATAGGAAGAGCTGGTAGCTACATCTCTAGTTAAGGTTGCTTATCACTTTCCATTAAAAAAATCTTGTTTTCAGTTGCTTAAAACTGCCAAACTTTAATTATTGGGGCTGAAATGTTCCGAATAGGCTATCTACCTATAGTTTTTTTGGGAAAACGTCTACTAAAATGATTCTGCTGTTTCCAAGAATGAGATTAGGTAAAATATGTTACTGTGTCTATGTTAAAAAATTCTTATAGCTATTTCATTGAGAAGGGCTAGCAACTTTATGTTTTGTAGTGGATCTTGAAATTTGGCAGGAGTATTGCACCAGTGTTAGAGATGACCTTTTTGCAGTCCCCATTAAAATCTCAAATGTTACCAAGTTATAAGCCTCTGAAAAACCAGAGTTTGCACATACTCAGTAGAGGCACATTAGATTTGGCGGCTAAATTCTCTGTATATTCCATCTGCAAAGAGTATGCTTCATCCCCCAGAGCTCTTACATGCAAACAGACTGTGCATGAAGAATCTCAGTAGACTAACAGAGCAACTGAGCATGCTCTATCCCAGGGCTAGGGGGTTGCGGCTGAGCTCCTTCCAGGAGTCACAGTGGCATAGGCACCTCAACTAAGATCAGGGAAATTGTCTTTCCTGTGCTCTCCATGCCTCTTGCCAGCCCACAGACTGTAACCTGACTCAAATATAAAGGGGGTAAGTAGCCAAGGGGGGACAAGGAAAGAGGCAGGAGCAAAAGGGAGAAAACATAGGAGCAGAGAGAAAAGGAACCCGAGCTGGGGGAGGTGGAGACAGGAGCAGGGTGGGGACAAGAGCATCAGTGGTAGAGAGCGGGATAGGAGTAGAGATGGGGACAGGACAAGAGCTGAGTCAAGGGGAAGATAAGAGCAGAGGAAGATAGAGTTGAAAGAAGGGATAGGAACAGGGTGTGGGATGAGGTAGGGCCTGGGAGGGGTGATAGGAGCAGAAAGATATGGGACTGTAGGGTACAAGCAGGGGGAAATGGGCAGAAGCTACAGGAAGGGGATAAGAATAAGGGAGCAAGGGCTGAGGGGAGGGGACAGAAGCAGTGGATAGGGACAGGAGGATAAGAGCAGAGGCAGAGCAGAAGCAAAACTGGGGCATGGGAGGATAGGAATAGAGTGAGAATGGGGCGGAAGGGTTTATAAACACTACAGTAATACTCCTCTGCAGAACCTAGAATTGAATGGAGGATTCCTGAGTCTCAGTGTTCCTCTGCCTGTCAGCAAGTAGCTGTGATACCCACTGGCAAAGCATGTGTCTTATCCATCTGTAGTGATTGGGCCACATAGAACATAACAGCCCACTATTGCCACTTGTTACTATCTTGGCTGAAAAAGTAGAGGTCTGCGCAGTGGCTCTAAAGGTTCCAATCCCGATGCTGACCCCCGTGGGAGTCAGTGTAGTTCTACATAATAAATGTTTATTTTTTTCAGTTTGCTATTTAAAAATCTTAGAAAATTAATTACAAAAATCTACATTAAAAGAACTTTAAGGTTGCAAGGTCAAGCACTCATAAGGTAGAAAATGACATTTTAGGTTACCTGTGCAACATTTCCCTAACCCATAGCTAAATTGTCATCTCTTATTTATACACACTGAAGTACAAAATGGAGTAAAAGGAGAGGTGGATAATTTGAACTGAGAAAAGGACAGAATAGCTCCTTACATATAAAATGTGTATATTTATGAAAAAAATTGGAAACCTGGGTGGGAAATTGTTTGGGTTTATTCTCCAGTTGTTACCACAGCAACAACATCAAATAGTATTTAGGCTGTCTCTAAGATAGAGAACATCTTTTCAACGAAATATACCATACATATCTTATGTTGCATGCTTTCAACATGCATTTTATAAATAGATGTTACCATATGCATGTTTTTAGTGTTACTTACACATTTTTTAATGTTTTAGGCTAATTTTTTATAGTCTCACTTCTTATCCCCAAGTTAAAAAAGAAGGAGCAAAAATGTGTATTTAATACAAAGAAGTCTGTGGTCTACGCAAACACTTAACGAATTACAACAAACAATCACATCCTAATAAAAGTCATATTAAAAATCCAAATAAAATATTAAACACTTAGGGTGTCTGTGGAAGAGGTATGTTTTTTTCTACAGGGGCTGCAAGTGTTGTATATTTTCAGTCTCTTTAACATTGGGATGTGATGAGCTGAAGCAGATGTTCAGGGAAAGTGAATTCCACAACCTCAAACTCCATACCTCAAGCTTGGGTCATTCATTCTATGGTAAAGTCCCTGTGAGGTAGGTGAAGTGAGAATACAGACACACTCCAGTTAGACACTGTAGGAGAAGGTTGTTAATACAGTAGATCCCTGCCCTAAAACTCTAAAAAAAACCGCACAAAAAACAAAAATCTAGTAGGTAGGTCCAGCTTAAATCTATTTCATGAATACACAACTACAAAATGGGGAATAACTGATCAGGCAGTAGTACTGCTGAAAAGGATCTGGGGGTAAAAGTGAATCACAAATTGAATATAAGCCAACAATGTGATGCAGTTTCAAAAAAGGCTAATATCATTCAAGGGTCTATTAACAGGAGTGTCATATGTAAGACACAAGAGATAATTGCTTTGCTCTACTCCACTCTGGTGAGGTCTCAGATGGAGTACTGTATCTAGTTCTGGATGCCACATCTTAAGAGAGATGTGGACAAATTGGAGAGAATCCAGAAGAGAGCAACAAAAATGGTAAAAGTTTAAATAGCCTGACCTATAAGGAAAGTGTAAAAACTGGTTATCATTAGTCTTGAGAAAAGAAAACTCAGAATGGGACCTGATAGCAGTCTTCAAATATGTTGTGGGGTCTTATAAAGAGGATGGTGGTCAATTGTTCTTCATGTCCATTGAAGTAATCAGCTTAATCTGCAGTAAGGGGGATTTAGTTTAGGTCTTAGGAAAAAATGTTTTAACTATAAGGATAGTTACGTATTGGAATAGGTTTCCAAGCAAGGTTGTGAAATCCCTGTTTGCCGGAATCTCTGCACCAGAGTGGTGCTTCCTGCTGGTCGTCTCTGCTTGCAGACCCACCTCAGTCCAGGAACAGCTGTATCCTTTTCATGACTCGGGGTCCTCTTCGTGGCTCAGTCATCTGGCCTTGCTAACATCCGTGTTTCCCCCCTTGCAGGGGAGGGCATGAGGAATCTCAGTTTAATAGTCCAGCCAGTTCCCCAGTGGCGAGAGGGGGGACTTGGGCCCCATCACACCCTGCCATTGGAGGTGTTTGAGAAAAGGTTAGACAAACACGTGTCAGGGATGGTCTAGGTCAGCGTTTCTCAAATGAAGCCACCGTGGCCACATGCAGCCACCAGGGGCTTTTCTTGTGGCCACAGTCTCCTGGGTAGTGATGGAGAGAGGGGCAATGCAGCGGCCCCTCCCCTGGAGCTGCCAGCAGGAATTAGGCCCTGCCCGCCTCTGGAGACATAAATGCTGGAGAAGCAGGCAGCCGGTGAATTCCCCACCTTCCCAGGTTGGTGGGGTTGGGCTTCAGCCTTGGGGTGGCAGGGTCCAGTTGTGGAGCTCCATCTCCCACTTGCAGGGCTCTGTCCCGCAGCTGTGGGGTTCACCACCCTTCCCCCATCACCTCTGGCCCCATCTGCCTTTTCCGGCCTGGGGCTTCAGATGTGGGGCTTCTGGCTCAGCCCTGGGATCCGATCCGAGCTTGGAGCCCGAGATCTGGCCCCCAGCCATGTGAAGGTGGGTGCTGGCTCTGGCCTTCCCCATCACCCCTAGACTCTTCTGCCTCCCTACCCACCTCCCCATCCAGGGCTTAATTTGTCCTCAGGCTTGCTGGGGCTGAGTAAGTCTGCTGTGAAAGGTGGTGTTTGTATGTTTGTTAATGGCACTTTTCTCAGCAGACTTGTAGCTAGCTGGGAGGCTGTGAAAAGTGATATTAACATACAAGTATCACTTATCACAGCAACAGACTTGCTAGCTATCAAGTAAAAGATAAAAAATCAGGAATTGGTGGCTGCACTCTGAGGCCACCAAAATATTTGTTATAAGAATCTCTGGGGTTATAATTGGTGCTACCTCAGCTCAGGGGGATGGACTAGATTACCTCTCTAAGTCCCTCCAGTCCTACATTTCTGTGAATCTATTATTCTATGATTATGGGACTACATTATTTGTGCTTCCATTGAGGTCAATAGTTGAAGTCTTACTGAGTCCAGCTGGTGCAGCATTAGACCCTGTATAGACAGGTAATATAAATACTGTAGGATGGACATAATAGTGCAAATGTGCTCAGCCTTGTGAACAGACGTTCTGTTGCATTCTGCACAGAATTTAAGTGACTAGTGTAAGGGATTTAAAATAATCAAGCCTCATTCTCAGGAGAACAAGGTAATCAAGAGGACTGCCTACACAAATTGGGCAACCAATAAAAACATTTCCATACCAAGTCTAGCACCTGGGCATGGTTGAAAAGGTTCTTAACCTGGCTTTTTGACTTCCAAAGGTGCCACATTAGTAAGTAAGTATAGTGGAAAAGAATGCTTCTTCGTGGTGACAAATCCTATTCACCAGTAAGACTTCACTCTTCACCAGTAAGACATATCTCAAACATATATATCCAGCAGTATTGTCCAACTAGTCTGCCAGGGTTGCTAAAGTAATGAAGATGTTGCAATATGAAGACATATTGAATTTGTGACTAAACTCATTTTAAAATTACAAAAGAATGCAATATATAAGAGTGTTTGTATTATTTTTTCTCTGAGGGCCAACCGTACATAGCTGACAATATGCATTTCAGGGAAATTATGGTTGGAAGAGATGCCATTGGTGCCCCAGAGTGCCAGGACTACAGTTGTGTCTAAACCGTACATGGATTATGCAAGGGAGGGGGAAGCTCCTTTCTCTCAGCCACACCTGTACACATTCACATACTGCACGCCCATGTAACGGACTGCTGTTCACCATGAGTAAGATGTATTCAAATCAGCAGGGCCTGATGAAATTCATCCTAGGGGCACTTCAGGAATTAGCTGAAGCAATCTCTGAACTATTAGCCGTTATCTTCAAGAACTCATGGAGGATGGGGAAGTTCCAGAGGATGGGAGTAGGGTAAATATAGTACCTATCTTTAAAGAGGGGCACAAAGGGACCTGGGGGTATGTAGACCTGTCAGCCTTGTTTCAGTACCTGAATAGATACTGCAGCAGATTATTTATCCATCAATTTGTAAGCACCTACAGAATAATAGGGTGATAAGAAATAGCCACCATGGATTTGTCAAGAGCAAATCATGCCAAACCAACTCAGTTTCCTTCTGTGACGGGTTCTGGCCTAGTAAATGGGGGGAAACTGTAGACATATCTTGATTTTTGACTACGGATGTAAAATAGTAAATGGTTAAACTGTTAATCGATAAGTATTAGTCTTACCGTTAAGACTTAAGAATTAGTCTTATCGGTTAATCGATGGCACGGGGATTAACCATTGGCGCGGGCTCTCCATCTCCATGGTGACGGTGTTGGGCCATGGCGGAGGCTGCCAGGGTGCAGGCACTGCGGAGCGTCCCGCTGCAGAACACTGGTGACCACAGGTCCAAAATGGTGGGTCCCCTGCAGAGCTGGACTGGGGGTGCTACCCGAGGGCTGATAGGAGGGGTGGGATGCATGAGGGGGGGATACAAAATTATATCCGTTTAACAGTTAACCGATATAATTTTAATACTTTAAACAGTTACCTTTTGTAACCCATATTTATATCCCTACTTTTGACACTGTCCCACGTGACATTTGAGGTTCCCTCCAGCCCTACACTTCTATGATTTTATTAATATAATATCCTTTTTTCTTTTTCTTTACTTTTTTTATAATGGTATAGTAAAGAAAGGGATCCCTATGACTAACTGGATGCTTATCCTCATGTACATAAAATGAGTATTCAGTTTCTTGAAGATTCTAAGTATATCTGAAGACCTGTATCAGAAAAATAGGCATGTTTAATGTCATTTTGATTACTTGTTAGTGCAAACTGCAATATTAACATTTAAAGACAACAGAGAAATGAGTATGTTGTCTATGATGCTTGTAAACATGATAGATTGACAGTATTTCACAGTTTACATTAACAGCAGCTTCATGAGAAATGTAATTATCAAATGAATTATTAGAAGTTTTGGTATTCAGATTATTCATTTTATTTTTAATTGGCTTTTTTCAAGATAATTGGGTATGTTCCCATGTGGTTGTGGGAAGGGGGCATTGGGCTAATTGGCTTTGATACACTTATTTTCCTTGGAAGTACAGAATTAATTCTACCATAGTTTTGTTTAACACTGGCTTTGTGATGTAGTTTCGTCTTCAAAAAATAGTATTTTCCAAGTATAAAGAACAGTTAAATCTACTTAATTGCCTCTTAACAGTACCATTAAATATGTTTGATATCTCTACCTGTTATACTGCCCATTACTCTCTGAAAACACATTCCTGAAGTCCTTAGTCCTAGCTCAGGCAAAAGTCCCATTGTATTCTATTCCAGTTTTGTTTGAGCTAAGACAGAATAAAAATTGCAAGACTAGTCACATATGGTTGGTTCACACTTACTGTGCAATTCGGCGGCAGTCAATGGGAGTTACGCAAACTACGCAGAGTAGTTTGCGTAACTGACATCGACTGCTCTGCTTCCGTTCTGCGTGCTGTTCACACTGCGTTCCCGTCGGCTCAGCGCTACGCTACTTGAGGGGGTGGACTTACTCAGTTGACTTCCTGATCGATTGAGCAGGTCTCAGTGACCGCTCAATCGATCAAGAAAGATCGATCTGGCGGCGGCGATTTTGCTGCCATCAGTCTGAACATAGCCTTAGGAAAGCTGTTTTCAAAGGGACAGTCCTCTAAAGAACATTCAGTGGTTGAAATATATGTTTGAAAGAAATATTATTTTGTTTAATTTTTAATCACAGAAAATAACTGATAAAATGAAAAAATGTAGAAATTAAATACATTAGTAATTGAATGCAATTTGTATTTCTTGCCTTTTTTTGTATAGACAACAGTAATTCAAGTTTATTTTTAACAGACTAGCCTTGTACACAATTTGTAGGTATAGAGGTTTTGTTGTTGGTGGTGAATGGAGACACATAAGCAGATCGGTATCAATAGTCTTAGCGCAGCACATGCCTAGCCATTATAATCTGGCAGTATTCTGCAGAAGTGAATCTTGAGGAGGGATTTGAAGAATAGGTCGTTTTATCAGTTTTTTTGAGGAGGGTTCATACAGCACAGCATAGAAGAAAGCATTCTTGTAGGTGAAATGGATCATCAATGCTAGCATTGATGGGGAAATCCAGGGAGCAGAGAAACAACACTGAGATAATAAAGTCAGTAAGTAGAGCAGGGCTAAACTGTGAAAGGCCTTGAAGATAAGGACAAGAAACTTGTATTTTAGATAGCAGAGAAGGGAAGCGAATGCAGTGATTCAAAAGGGGGAAAAGATGTTATGAAAATGATGAGTCAAAATTAAGTCACAAGGCCAGAATGTAGTCAAAATGTAGAATGTAGTCAAAAGTCACAAGGCCAGAATGTAGGAGGTTGTAGTAATCAAGGTGTGGCATGAAATGTAATGCATTGTTATAACAATTACTATAGAGCATAGTTTCTCAACCTGGGGTACGCGTACCCCTGGGGTACGCGAGACACAGGCAGGGGGTACGCGGCAAAAACCCAGTGAAGGGTGGCGGGCGGCAGCTGCCAGCTTCTTGGGGAGCCGGGCAGCAGCCGCCGGCTTCCCACCTGGTCCCACCTCCTAGCTGGGATGCCAGGCGGCAGCCACTGGCTTTTTGGGACAGTGGGCGGCAGCCGCCGGCTTGGGTGGCAGCCACCCACATCCCAGCTCCCAGGTGGGAGCCCACCAGCAGCCTCCTGCGCCTTGCGAGCTGGGTGGCTGCCACCCTTGCCCCGGCTCTGAGCTGAGAGACAGCCTCCTGCACCCTAGCTTGAAGATGGGCAGCAGCGGCCTGCCGCCTGCCCACATCCCTGGGTTCCAGCCTGTGTGGAAGCCTCCTCCACCCCAGCTCAGATTGGGTGGCAGTTGCCCACCTCCTGGGTTGGCAGCCAGACAGCAGCCGCCTGCAACTTGCCCAAGTGGCAGCTCCCCTCCCCAGCTCAAAGCCCAGTGCCCAGAAAGCCAGGTGGAGAGCCCAGCGACTAGCCCAGTCCTGGAGCCGGGCTATACCCGCAGGCTTACTTGTCAATTTCACTGCTGTAGCTGAGCAACTATGACAGCCCCAGATTTTACCAGTATAAAAATCTTAAGGGGGGCCCACACAGTGTGATTTGCCCCAAGTCTGCACCCCCCTGGGGACGGCCATTGAGAGCGCTGCTATCCACTCCGGTGGGCTGCTAGTGCCTGCTCAGACCTCACAAGTTCCCGCTTGTGTGAGGAGAACACCATGTGACCCTGCCATTAGGCCATAGTGATTGGCTGGCATTGACCTTTGCTCCTATATGGAGAAAGGGGATGAAGAAGGAGGGGAGAAACAGCTGGGACTTTTGTGATCTGCCACAGCCACACAGCATTGCAGAACTCAGAACTCTCCTGCTTTACGAGAAATACAGTCGTCCAGTGGTAAAGGGGAAAAAGATTGTATTTCTCAGAGTGGAAAATTGAGTGTTGGGGTACTTATTAAAATTTTCAGAAGTTAGGAGGTACTTGCTACTTAAAAGGTTGAGAAACACCGCTAAAGAGAAATACCAAAGAATACAAATTATAAGTATTTTATGGTGTAACTAATTTTTCTGAAATACATTACATATGCAGCACATCGATGTAGCAAAATGTCAAATATTCTGCATTAATACTGGAGAAGTTTGTTTTTAAAGTAGGAGCTGTGAGAGCAATGGGTTGAACTATGAAATCTTTTGCCACTTTTTTACGTCAGTATATCTGGGCCATAGGGTCTGTCCCACAATAGGAATTGGACCCGTCAGAAGACATCATTTTACAATAAAATTCTGTCACCCCCGCTGCAGAAAAACAAAGACAACAACTGATGGAAATTCAGTTTTTATACAGGAGATAGAAGGAAATAAAACATGACAGTGATGGTGTCTGCCAGGCTTTCTCTGCCCTATGCTGGAGACATTGGCACTAAGACACCACCTTGCTCAAGCTGTGCTACCAACAAGACTTACCTCCAGCATCTGTCTACCCTCTGATATAAGCCCAGGCTTACATCAAACTCAGGATCAAACCATCTACCCCCAAATTGCACTAACCCAGGGCTTGGACCAAGGATCCCAGGACCCCACAGGGGTGGAAGGCCCAAGCCTTAGTCAAGCGGGGATACGTGGTTCAAGCCCTTTTGCTTTGCAGTGTAGATGCAGCCCTACTGGACTCATGCTCTGGGTGTCTGCCAAAAGTATCCCACAATCCCACTTTCTTTGCCCTCTGGACAGTCATATTTGGTGGACAGTCAAGTTTTCCCACTCTGCAGCACGAACAAAGAGCTAGAGCGGCCACATTTTGGGAGGGTGCTAGGATGTCTGGGTTCTTCTAGTGCTTGCTCATGTCGATTCCATTCTAGGTGTGTGCGCACTCTCATGCATGATTACTGGAATTTTTTTCCCTTCAGCAATACCCATAGGGCTGGCTCTGGTGCCCCTTGGAGTTCTGCGCACATGCTGTGGTATATGAGACACCATCGGCCCTATGTCCCCTCAGTTCCTTCTTTCCACCTGTGATGGTTGCTGAAACTGCTCTGCTTGCTTTGCAAGTGCTTCTCAACCTTCAATAGTTGGTCAATTGTTGTTTGTTTTTCATTCCTATTAATAGTTAGTTAAGTCATTGTTAATAGTTGTAGTTAGATTAGGAAGAGTCCCGGCTGGGACTTTTGCCCGGTAGCAGGGCATGTCCTGGTCGCCAGGCTTCAAGCTCTATCTCCCCTGTGGCAAGCCCTACCCTCTTAGTGATCCCCATGATAGTTGTCTAAAGTGCTTGCGGGAAGCTCATAGTGCAAGATCTGTAAGGCTTTCAGGTCGCGGACTCAGAAGGAGAGGGAAATCCTCCTGAAGGCCTTGTTGATGGAGGCAGCGCTGAGACCGACCTCCGAACCAGCACGTTCCACCTCGGTGCAGAGTATGGCATCGGAGCAAAGCACCCAGTTGGCAGCGGCCCCGCCGTGCCACCGGACTTCTTCCTTCTCATCATCGAGGAAGAAGCAGAAGAAGCAGCACATGGAAAGAGGACACTCCCCTGCACCAAAGTCTAAGGAAGCGGGGTCATCACGGGACTGGTTTCGGAGCAGCTGACTGAGGGTCGGCAGAAGAGGGGCTCGCTGCCTAGGAGTGTAACCCTGTTGAAAGAGCCGCCCCTGACTCCGGGGAGCGGAAAGGGGCCTCTTCAACTAGCGGTGCCATCAATGCCAGAGGCGTTCCAGGCAGCAAGAAATCTGTTGGATCTGCCTTCTCTCCCTTCTTCGCTTCTGGCGCCATCGAAGGATAGGGTTCTGGTCTCCATGGGGAAGCCTGTGATGGGTCCCCTGCAATGGCTGCATTGCTCCCCTGAAGAGAGGTGCATGTCTCCGAGAGCCAGGTCACCACGTGGGGAGTCAACGTCGCAGCACCAGTCCCTGAGGGGATGTTCCTGGTCCCCGTCTCTGGAGTGCTCCTCGGCAGTAGAGCACCACCACCACAGGAGGTCACCAGCCTCTTGGCACCCATCACGGTCCCCAGCACCGAGAATGGCGCCCTTTGGAGGAGGGCACCTATCTCAATTATCTTCACGCAGGTGTTCCCTGGAAGGGAGCCGGTGCCACTTCCTGGCACCAATGAGTTCGCCCGTGCCGGAACAGGGCAGAACCTGATCACCAGAGAGGGAGCCATCACCGAAGGGAAAGTGGCGCTGCAAGTCATCAGTCCCAAGGCACCGGTCCCACTCTTCTTCAGAGCACGGTTCCCCAGCAGCCCGGCGTCAGTCAAAGGAGCAGCATCACCAGTCATTGTCATTGCACTCCTTGACACCAAGATGGCGATCGTTGGAGCGCCATGGTACCCAAGGATTGGGACACTGCTCCTCCACCCCGCGGCACCGCACCGCAAGGGAGTCAGCTGCTGCCACCCGACCCCCATGGTCGTCCAGCAGTGAGTCAGCTTCCTCGAGGGAGGATGGGCATCCTGCTGCCCATTTGGGGCATCGTCGCCCCACAAGGGCTCAGAAGCAACTCCCCGGCCCTGCAGCGCCTGGTTGGCCCCAGGGCCAGTTGCTGGCAGAGTGGCCATATTGGGGGTCTTGGGGGATCCCAGTGACCCCAGACCCTCTCTCACACAGGTCCTCTGGGGCTCAGTCAGCACCAGTGGTCCTGGAGAGAGCCCATGAGTCGGCTTTGGAAGAGGGCTCAGATCCCCAGGAGGGGACATTGTCTGTGGCTCCCCGGCAGCAGGAAGGGATGCTGACACCCTCTGTGCCAGTCCAGTCCTCATTGTCCTCCCCGGATGAGGTGGTTGTGTTGGGGTCATCGGTGCCCTTGAACGATTTTAGGGCCCACCAGGAGCTCCTCAAGAGGATGGCCTCAAACTTCAGTGTGGAGGCAGAGGAACTCCAGGAGGCCTCGGACTGCCTCTTTAACGTGCTGGCAGCGGCAGCTCCAGCCTGGGTCACCCTGCCTGTGCATGAGGGGGTGCTTAAAGTGGTAAAAGCCCTATGGCAGACACAATTGTCTGTGGCCCCAACATCGAAAAGGGCAGAGAAAAAAGTACTATGTCCCTGCTAAGGGATTTGAATATCTGTTTACCTACCCTTCTCCTGGTTCCCTCATGGTGGCAGCCGCCAACAAGCGGGACAGGCAGGGCCAGCGCAGCTCGGCTCCCAAGAACAAGGACAATAAAAAACTGGACCTGTTCGGGAGAAAAAATTATTTGACAGCAAGCCTGCAATTTCCCATTGCTAAACAGCAGGCACTCGTTGGCAGGTACAACTACAATCTTTGGGACTCCCTCAAGCGTTTTGGGGAAGCCTTGCCCCAGGAGCAGGTGATGGACTTTGCCACCATCTTTGAGGAGGATAACACATTGGCTAGGGCAGCCTTGCAGGCAGCTTCAGATGTGGCGGATTCAGCTGGGAGGGCCATGGCATCAGCGATCTGCATGCATCAGTGCTTGTGGCTGCAGTCTTCTGGGCTCTCGCAGGAGATCCAGCAGTCCATTCAAGACCTTCCTTTTGACTGGTCTGCTCTCTTCTCAGACCAGACTGATACCAAACTACATGGTCTGAAGGATTCAAGGGCCATGCTGCACTCCTTCGGCCTTTATATGCCCCAGGCCTTGAGGCACCAGTTCCACCCTCAACAGCAGCAGCAGAGGTACCAGCCTCGTAGTTTCACCCCTATAGACGAAGAGATAGAGTTAGGAGGTCTAGGAGGCACCTAGCAACTGCGGGGTCTGCCCCAGCCCTCCCCTCCAGCAGGGGCCTGCCAGGCGTGCCAGCGGCAATCCTTTTGAAGATGTGCCTGATGTGATGTGTCTGTGGGACATGGCAGAGAGCCACGATTTTCACCTGATAGCCTCTCAACTGCCGGGCGTCAGGAACGACACAACAGACTGCCTCAGCAGATCCTTTTTACCCCGCCACGACTGATCGCTCCACCCAAGGGTGGCTGCTATGATCTTCCAGATGGAGGGCTCTCCCCAAGTGGACTTGTTCCATCCGGATGCAAACAAGAAGTGCCCGCAGTTCTGTTCTCTCCGTGGCCTTGAGGAAGGGTTGATATCCAACGCCTTTCTCTTGCAATGGAAAGGGGTTCTGACGTACGCATTTCTGCCCATTCCACTGCTGCACAAGGTCCTCCCAAAAATCAAGAGGAACAAGGCAGACATTATCCTAGTCGCACCGGCATGGCCACGCCAGCATTGGTTCAGCATGCTGCTGGAACTGTCAATCGCCCCCCTGCTGGACTTGCCTCGGTGGCACGATCTCCTGTCTCAGGACTAAGGCTGCTTGCTGCACCCAGACCTGGACTCCCTGAACCTGACGGCATGGAGACTCCATGGCTGAACCCAGAGGAACGGGCCTGTTCGTTACAGGTTCAACAAATTCTGCTGGGTAGCAGAAAGCCTTCCATTCGGGCCATTTACCTGGCCAAGTGGAAGCCATTTACCTGCTGGGCAGCATCTCATGAAATTCTGCCCGAGTTATCAACTGTCCAGGCTATCCTGGAGTACTTATTGCACTTAAAGCTGCAAGGACTAGCTATGAAGGTTCACCTGGCTGCTATCTTGACTTTTCACTCCCCATTAGATGGGAGATCAGTTTTTCCCCCATCCCATGACAGTTAGGTTCCTGAAAGGAGTAGAGAAGCTCTACCCTCAGATTCCTGACCCAATGCCTCCCTGGGACTTGAACCTAGTTCTCTCGCAGCTCATGGGTCCCCCCTTCAAGCCTTTAGCCAACTGTTCGTTGTTGTTGCTCTCTTGGAAGGTGTCCTTCCTGGTAGCAATTACCTCAGCAAGGAGAGTCTCTGAGATTAGGGTGCTTACCTCAGAGCCACCATATACAACCTTCTTCAAGGAAAAGGTCCACTTACAGCCTCATCCTGCTTTCCTGCCTAAGGTAGTGTCTTATTTTCACTGTAACCAAGAAATATTTCTCCAAGTGTTCTTTCCAAGCCACATAGTTTGGAGGAAGAACGCTTGATGTTAGACGAGCGTTAGCTTTCTATGTTGATTGCACTAAGTCATTCTGAAAAACGACAACTCTTTGGATAGGATAAAGGGCTTACCTGTCTCCGCCCAGCGCATTTTCTCCTGGATAACTTCCTGCATTAAATTTTGTTACGAGCAGGCTAGAGTGCTTCTTCCGGGTGTTGCCACAGCCCATTCCACCAGAGCTCAAGCGTCTTCGGTAGCCTTTCTGGAGCAGGTGCCGGTTCAGGACATCTATAGAGCTGCCACCTGGTCATCTGTGCACACCTTCACGGCCCACTATGCTATTATCCAACAGACACGAGATAATTCTAGCTTCAGCAGAGCAGTGCTGCAGGCAGCTCATTTGTAACTCCGGGCTCACCTCCAAGGTATTGCTTGTGAGTCACCTAGAAGGGAATCGACATGAGCAAGCACTCAAAGAAGAAAAGACAGTTACTCATCTTGTAATTGTTCTTTGAGATGTGTTGTTCATGTCCATTCCATGACCCGCCCTCGCTGTCAGAGTTGACGGCAAGAAGGAACTGAGGGGGCGTAAAGCCAGCGACGCCTCATGTACTGCGGCATGTGCATGGGACTCCAGGGGGTGCCAGAGCCAGCCCTACGGGTACTGCTGAAGGGGAAAAAATTCCGTTAACTGTGCACGAGGGCGAGCACACACCTAGAATGGAATGGACATGAGCAACACACCTCGAAGAACAACAGTTATGGGGCCAGCATGATGCAATGTAGACACTGGAGCCCCAGGTTGGGACCCAGGGTTCAACAATTCCTAACCTGAAATTATAGATATGTGTAGACGCTCAAGCCCTAGATTAACAAACCCATGATCTGCAAACTCAAGTTCTGTTAATCCATTGTAGACATACCTCCAGGGGCCTAAAAGGGCTAGAAAGAGTGTGCAGGGGCAGACCAGCTAGAGCCAGCTGCTGGCCTGCTCCCTGACTAACTTCACAGCTAGGTAACCAATGAGCCCAGCTGCACTGCCTTGGAAATGACAGGGTAGTCACAGCTCCTGATTGGCTCCTAGTTTAGCAGCTCTGCTTATAAGCCTAGCCCTCACAACAGATCAGCTGCTGCCCAACATGTACCATACCCAAGCAGCTGTGCTTGCCCTTGTTCCAGCCTGCTTTCAGTCCCTGTTCCCGCTTTGTTCCAGCTCCTGTTCCCTTCTAGCTTCTGACTTCTGGCTTGGATCCCTGGCTCCACATCTGGCTTCCGACTGTGGACGACCCTCCAGCTCTGGCATTTGGCTTCTGCCTCTCTAGTACTGACCGTTAGCTAATTCCTGGACTCTGCCCAACCTGGACCCAGCTCTAGGTGGTAGCCTGAACTGTCATTTCAGCCACAAGACCTGACCAGCCATGGCCGGATCTGATACAAGGAAGCACTGACCAATTAGGAACCAGCAGGCTAGTTAAGAAGGCTTGCCTGTGTTTCGGGGCAGAGCTGGCTGAGAGTGGGACAGGGGAGGAGCTCTTCAATGCTAACTCAGAATACCAGGGCCTTGCCTTCAAGTGTTACAACAAAGGTTACACTTGCCTTTTAGGTTTTGTTTGTTTATTTAAAGTTGCAGACAGCCAATCTTAGTTACGTTTGTTTAACTCTTTAGAGACTGATGCTGAGCTTATGGCATGAGCTGCCCTATTCCAAACAGGTGGCCAAAACTTGTGGACTGCCTGCAGTACCACAGTGGCTGCACAGCCGTCACTACAGAGCAGCCGCACCTGCCACATCTTGGTTTTAGATTGAAATCCACTCCACCTTTCTGTACAGGGGAACCAGGGAGATGATCGTACAAGATTGGAGACTTCCTGGACTATGACCGGGGGGAATGGGTTGATCCCCAAGTGCTGGGGATCGGCGCATGGGGCTCTCCACCCATCAAACTCCCCCAGCATGTACTTCAGGAGGTGAGGGCAGGCTTGTCGCCTGCTACTCAGACCTACCTCAAGTGGGTCCTGCAGGAGGGTGCTCCCCTCACCCCAGGCCCGCCAGATCTTGACATGAGGCCCCTGCCCCATAAGCCCCCTCAGCCTCTCCTCCGCACACCCTGAGCCAGCTGCAGCATCTGCAGCCGGTTCACTTCCGGACTGCACCATGGGCACAACTGTACATGCTTGTGCTCCACACTCTCCATTTCTCACCCTTGTGTCCTGCCCTGCTAACAAGTGGCAGGAACTTTTGACACCTCTCGAGGATGGGAAACCCCAGTGGGCCAGTCTGTATTCCACCTTGGTTCCACGTTCCGCCGAGGATATTAGCTGGCAGCTCCTTCATGGAGCCATGAGCATGAGCGTGTACTTGGCATGGTTCACCCCTGTCCCTTTTGTGGCGTGAGGGAGACCCTGGCGCACGTATATCTGGAGTGTGCCAGGTTGCAGCCCCTATTCCAGCTCCTCCAGAGGTTCTGGCTGCAGTTCTCTCCACATCTCACTTATGCGTCCCTCCTCTTCAATCTCCTCCTTGCTTTGGCCAAGATGGCCATCTATAATGCCAGGAAGAGGATGTTGGCTGAGGAGGTGCTCTGTGACTGTGGGGCCTATTTCCATTCCTCTGTCCAATCATGTATCCGGGCAGAGTTCCTCTGCGCCACATCTGCTGACTCCTTAGCTACTTATGAGGAGCAGTGGGCCCTGTCTGGGGTTCTCTGCTCAGTGTCCCATTTAGCCCTTTGACTGTTTTCTAATTTGTTATCCCCCAAATGTATTTGAGTCCTGGGCTCAGTAGCTCCTTCTGTTAGGCTGTGGAAGGGTCTTTTAGCCACATTCCAGAACCCAAAGAGAGCACTCTCCAGTAGCTATCTGTTCTGACCATGTCACACGAGGTACTCCCATCAATTTCAATGGGACTACTTAAGGAGTAAGATACTGCTCAGCATGTCAAAGGGTGATTATAAACAGTAGCTTGAAGGTCCTGATTTCAAAAATCCTTCCCAGGTGGTGATTTTTCTTTCTTTAGCCTGTGTTTTTAGGACTTTTTAGGGGGCAAACAAAGAAAACATTTGCAAATGCTGAAATTATTGATCTCTGTTAGGTGGTTAGTATTTATACAACTATAGTGCTAAATCTTGCTCGCTTTAATACGTCAATAGTCTCATTTGTAAAAGGGATTTTATAAGTACTTGGATTAATGAATAAAGTTGGCTTTAACTTTCTCATTAGGTACCAGTAAGATTGTTATCATTACTACTTATTTTTTGGTAAGTGGCCAAAACCATTATTAGAACATGAGAAGTAGATAATTTTGAATTCTGAAGTACTGATGTACCTTACCTTCAGTTCCCCATTTTAGTAGAAGAGGCTTCTAAAATATTAATTTGTTGCACATAGTAGGTTTATTACAGTTCAGGATGGGCTACATGGTGTCTGTCTCTTGGCAGGCAATCTTTCTAAGTGACAGGTACTGGCTGTACTTTGGTCAGAGGCAAATGACTCTTTGAGTCTCCAGGTCTTAGCACCCCTATTTACCAAGTGCTTACTCAGCAGGTCTAGTTGAGTTTTGACCCCTGTTATAGACTTCTCTTTGGGAGCCTATGATCAGTATGAAAATGCAATGACACAAAACAGCCTCTTTGAAACAAAATATTTTTTACTTATCCACAGGCATGTACTAAACAGAGAGGAAAAGGGTTAAAATAACAAAAGTTCTATACACATATTTTACCTAAACCTTAGTCTTTTCTTGTAAGTTTAAATAGGCCCACTTGTCCCAGGTACTTCCAACATTGGGGCTGGGCAAGGCAGATTTCATCCCTGCAGTCTCTGCCTCAGTCTGACCCTCAGTCAGTGTCTACTCTGAGTTCACAGGCAGCTTTTTTGTCCATTTCAAAGTTACTTTCTGTCCTGGGACCCCTGAACCTGGTCAATCCATTTTAAGCATCTCACTAGGGAGGCCAGAGGTAGACTTTCAGCAGTGGACATATCCATTAAGCATTGGCAATTGAGATAGTCATTGTCTGCCTTCCTGTAGATGTATAAAACCATCAAGGATTGAGTTCACTCTTTTACTCTCATGTAGACAGATGCAATATTTAAAAAAAAAATATAGCTATCTCCCACACTCTTCCAAAGACTAAAATAAGTGGAAATCTACATACTGATTTATTGCAGATGAGGATTTGGTCAACACTTTCTGCATTCTGGAAATCAGTAATTTAATCTTTATTTAAGACACATATATAAGTCTTTGCAGGATTGAGAACTTCTTGTATGTGAGTAGTCTCACTGGTGTCAATGGGACTACTTACATGCTTTAAATTAAGCATGAGAGTAATTATTTGTGAGACTGGGGCCTTACTCTGTAAAGGCCTGGTTCTGAGAGTTACTGAGCATCTACTGCTACTGTGGTTAAATGGGAGCTGTGGGTACTTGGCACTTCTTGGGATCAAGACTTTGATATTTTGCATGGTTGAGCATGAACAATTCATGCCATGCTTTAATTGGTTCCCCTTCTGTTAGCTTTTTTACACATAAACATTAAAGCTTGAATCTTGTAACACTTTAATCTTATACTTTGGAAACATCTTGCAATATAGCTTTCACAATAACATTTCATAATAAATGAAATAATCTTTCTTGCAAATGAATTTCAGCAATAAATTGTTAGTAAGTTAGAAAACCTCATATACAAGACTTTAGGATTTCCAGAGTCCCTCTAATTATCCTTTTGTGGCATGCAGTGTAGTTGTAGTCTTGGTGGTCCCAGGACATTAGAGTGACAAGGTGGGTGAGGTAATATCTTTTATTGGCCCAATTTCTGTTGGTGAGAGAGAAGCAGGTGTGTTGCCCAAAAGCTTCTCTCTCTCCCCAACAGAAGTTGGGCCAATAAAAGATATTGCCTCACCCACCTTGCTCACCTTTTGGGCCGTCAGATTTAAAATACAGAAGTTTGTAAAATAGTAGGCAATATATTAGTTCAAAATCCAAAATAAGTATTTTAGGGTGTTGAGGGTCTCAATTCTGCTCCACAAAAGCTTGTCCGTTCTGGGTAAATCTTTCACAATTTATTTAACTAAACCTGAAACAGTTTTTCAAAAACACTCCATTTAAAGTGAATTAACTGTGAAAAAGGCTTCCAGGTTCCAAATTCCTCATGTCTTTTCATCCCAGAATTCCCCTCTTCCCCCCACCCACCCACCCACCCACCCACACACACACACACACACACACACACACACACAAATAGCAGAGTCATTCTAGCCTGCTGCTGTCAGCCTGGGGTAGGGGTGTCTTTTTTATTTGGTTGCTTAATGGCTTCAGTGTAACAGTTTCCTTCTGTCAATTCTTGAAGTGCAGCCCAAATGGTCTGATTAGATGGATAATTCTGCCAATCTAGCTTCATAGAGAAGACCTTTTTATCCCTCCCTCTGTCTCTCTTTAAGCTTCCAAATTGCTATTGCTCCTCACCAGCTCCAAACTCTGTTCCCTAAGAATATAAATACATAAAAAATACAATCTGTCTGCATCCATACTGAGCATTGCTGTGTTCAGAAATCCACCGTGCTTCACACTGTGTGATTACTCGTGTGAAAAAGCACTACTGGATTCAGTTCATGCTAATTAATCAAAGAGTTACCAGTCTTAACTATCAATAGAAAAAAACCTCTAATTTTAATTACAGTCTTTGACATTTGTAAACAGGAAATGGCAAATTACAAGAGGCCAGTAAGTGCTCATGCACCTTGCAATCCGACTTTTGGGGCATCACAAAAAAATAATGAATTCTTAACTTCATCAACGTCTTCATGTCATAACAGTGTACAAACTACAGTAATGAAGCAGTATGTGAATAAAGTCATCACATCTTCCCACTTATATCATTTGCCAAGGTAAGATTTTTAATTTGCTATTTGGTGATATGCTGCAAAGAATATAATTGAGAAAAAATAACTGTATTAGTAACAGTTTAAAGCTGAAAATAGAGGTAATTTTTAATTTCTATTAGTTTTCTTTGATCAGCCTTAAAAACAAAGGCTTCCTCTTCTTCAGCTTTTCAGCTTTCTTCACTTGGTTAGATATCAGTCCTTCCCCTGAAATTCCCCAGCCATGTTGGGAACAGAAATACCAAGTCAGGGTCCTAATAGTCAATTTAAGTCAGTGGGGATTTATTGTATCATTATAGCAATAAAAATAATGTAAA
Organism: Emydura macquarii macquarii; assembly: GCF_026122565.2. Lineage (NCBI taxonomy): Eukaryota > Metazoa > Chordata > Testudines > Chelidae > Emydura > Emydura macquarii. Next base: position 4,136,445 of record NW_027133377.1, read on the forward strand.
TATACAAAAATGATTAAAAGATACAAGATGTTGCACATGTATATTTAAGGGACAAATCCTGGTGTGTCATACAAGCTATTCAAGTCATAAGATGGCATAAGGCCCCATCCTTACTTCCCTATGTGGGTTACCCATCCTGTAGGTAGCTGCAGGACCAGCCTCCATGGGACCACTGTATCTTTGGTTCTGCCTCCCTCATCGTGCAGCAACCATACATGCATGAGGTTTAGATCTGGTGCAGTTTATTTTTTCCCTTAATAAAAGGGAAAACCAGGATATTGGAGCGCTTGGAATCACTGTCCACTTTGTGGTCCACTCTTGATGCAGGAATGCCCTATCCCAGATGCAGGCTGAGCTCTTCTCCTATCCACCTTAGGAGAAAGCACTCTCATACAAGCTTTAGGAGCTGTGCAACTTACCTTACAAGATGTATAGTGAATGAAGCAAGTGTTCATGTAGTCATTAACTAATGGGTTTGTGCATTTTCTCTAAGTTCATATTTTTGTTTCTTGGAAGATTATTTAACTTTAAGAAAACTTATCCTTGGCTCATTTAAAAGGTTTTACTGCTTCTTTCTCAGCTCTGACTGTTGATAGAGAACGGAGTTTGGAGGCAATATGCTGTATTTTAACAAGATGTGAACAAAACTTGATAATTTTAATACAATACAGCTTAGCATAGGGCGAATCCTAAAAGAGAAGTAAGCCTTTTTTAAATTAAAACAAACACTTGTATAAACTATTAGATAATTAATACTTATTGCCATATTGTCTCAGTGCTTCAGGAGTGTAACTGGTGACCTGATATTCTTAAGTAACAGCCCAGTTAGTAGTTCCTACTTTGCTTCTTGTTGTTTCATTATTTATATAGCATAAAAAGTGTGCATGTCTAGAAAGAGAGTTATTAAGACAAGGTTCCTGTCCCAAAGAGTTTATAATCTAACTAGACAAAAAACAAAGTATTGCGGAAATGGGTGTAAAGACAAATTGGACTGAGGGCTTATGTTTGGCATCTCTCTTTCTATAGCCACAGTTTATAATACAGTTTGCATTTACATTTGCATTGTAAGCAAAATAAACTTCCCTTCTACTTGCTTATTTAAATCCCGTTATTCTCTCCTACTTATTTCTATAAAGATGCTCTCCTCTGTGGAGCCCTTTCCTCATAACGTACCCCATGTCAATAGTCCCTTTTTCTTTCTTCTCACCACGTCTCTAGTGTAGCTAAATACGGTTTGATTTATATTCATAGTTGCCTACATAACGAGTACTGGAAACTTGGACCATGGTGGCCTACATGCAGCAGCTCTTGCAGATAAGCTAAAAGGAAAGCCTTCTCCACCTGGTTGGTCTAGTAATAGCTGTGCTGATCCTATTTTGTAAGAGATGGTTCTTATTGCATTCCTTCCCCTGAACCCCTCTGCCTCAGATGTGGGGAGCCTTTTCTTTGAGCCAGGAGGGGAAAGAAAATCATGAAGCCTGTTTAAGGATTGTCCTCCCCCCCCCACTTTATGGGGACCTCATCTTTCTTGTGGGCTTAGGGAGGGGTTAATGGTGATCAGGGGGGAATCCTACTTCATTGGCTTGACTGAAGGCTGCAGTGGTAGCCCAGGCTCTTGTGCACCCACAAGAAGTATTTATAAGCGCCTTCCGCTGTCTAGAAAATCTACACCCAGGAGCAATGGCTCCCACCCTCCCCAGACCCTTGGGATTAGAGCTGAATTGGGTTTCTGGGTCTTGCTATGAGCATCCTGGTAATCAGCTTTTGGACCCACAGAAGGCATGCTAGGAAGAAATTTTTTTTCATTGCCAGATTGGTCTGGGTGATGTGAATTTTTTTCATATTCTCCTCTGGAACCCACAGACCTGGGATGATGTCTTGATTCCCCTGAAGTCAATGATAACATTTCCATTGATTTCAACAGAGTCAGGATTTTATCCCCAGTTGGCAGGTGAGCTGGTGAAGTGTTCATCTTGTAAATTGGCAGGCATCCAGTGTAGGTACTTATTTAAAGAGATCCTGATTTCCTGATAAAAAGGAATTGGAAGCAATATTAGGGCAGGGTATTCTGATTCTCTAAAGAATCTCCAGAACAGGATTGTGACTCCTAATGTCTGGTGCAGTGAGAGACCACCACTTTTCCTCCACAATCTCAATTCTTGTATGAGGGGAGAGTGGTCAAGTCCCAGCAATGGTGCTGGAATCAGGTTAAAGGTTTTGAGGAGTGAAGGCAAGAGGCAGCCCTTCCCCAAGTGGTACGGATTCTGGAAGGAAGGTTGATCTGCACTTGATGAGTTATTGCCAGATAATTTCACAGACGTGATAAATTAAAATTGCAGTATCATTAAATCATGTTCCTGGTGTCTTCTCTTGTCTTCCTGTGGTGTCTGAGACCACTATACATGTGCAAGATACTGAATTTTAAAAAAGAACAACCAAATGGGGATGAAACTGTGGCTCCATTGACTTCAATGGGACCAGGATTTTACCTTATGTATATATATAATTTGTCATATCTTTCTTGTTCGTTGAAATTGGACATAGTGTTGTCACAACAGTCTTATGATGATGTCAGTGTAAGCCTCTTGCAGAAAAGATGTCAGAACAAAATAGAATAAAACAATGTGAATAAAATCAATGGAGAGTACATTACAGTATCAACTCAAAATGATAAAGGTATAAATCTACTAGGATGGCATTGCCTGTCAATATAAAGTTATATTAATGCAGTTATTTGAAGTAGACAATTGGGTTGTAAAACACAATATCAGTGCAAGTCTATATAAACATATATATGATGCCTGGAAGCATTAAACATGGATGAATATGTTTTGTGCAGCCCTTCTCTTATAGCTAAGTCTCAATATTTTCATTATTTTTTTTATCCACATAAAATATTTAAAAAAACATTTAGAGATGTATAAACTATCTGGGCATCTAGATTGTACTAGTTGCAGTTAGTCCAACAAAAAGTTTAACTTCTATTAAAATAGTAATAAGATAAAGTTTAGCTTAAAATAAAATTAATTAATATTAAAATAAATCACTATATCTCTTGAGCAAGGTTTCAAGTGCTCCAAAAATATAGAGCAAGAAATATATGCTTGTCAAATATACAGTATAAATAAATAATTTAGGTGAAAATGGATGACTAGATATAACAAAGAGACGACCAAATAATGAAGGGCTAAAGAGTGGTTGTTACATTTGATGTACTTCATTGTATATTGTAAGTAATTGCTATCCATAAAAATTCTATGGCTTCTGTATAAGAAAAAGAGACAATTTGACAGGCAACACTGGTACTAAGCGACAGCAAGTACAAATCCTTGGCAACTGTCATTATCCTGCTGTTGAATTCACATCCAAAACTGTGTGATAACTTCGACCTGCATACTTGTTATTGAACCAGGGTCTGTCAAAGTAGCCACATTTTCCACTTATGAATAGGATTGTTAGTCTCATATAGAGTTGTCTTAGAAAAGACAAAACTGTGTAGAATGCTTTCTTTTATTTAAAAAAAAAAGTTGAAGTGTATTTTGATTAAATTTTCATGGATAGTTTGAAAATCTCATCTGAAAAATTTACAGTAAAATAAAACTTACGTTATCTCTAAGTTAATTCAAAGTGTATGAATTAGAACTTAGAATAATTTACTTTTATAAAAACCACAAACATTTCTAAAAACTTCTTCAATATAATCATGCAAAGAAACAATTCTAGAACTGCTGGTAAATATGCAATAAAGATTTTTAGGTCTCAGTACTCATTGGGTTTGGGGTTCTTTTGTTTCTTTCATTTAAGCAGCTTGAGTCTGTCCTATTGCTTTAATTTTTGGCTGCTTTTTTCCCCCTCAATATTGTACCCAACTTTGGAAGCCCTAACAAGCATGTTTCCTTGTGTCACAAACATGGGATTATAGTCTTTTGGTCTGATTTAACAGCAGGTTAAACTCCCATTGATCTGAACAGAAATTTTGCCTTAAGAAACGCAGAATCAAATATTTTACCATAGCTACTTAATGTCATCTCACAAATAGCATGTCAAGGTCTCTAAAAGAATAGTGTAGTTTTTCACTACAGGCTGAGCTTTCACCCTATGATATATTAGGTCTCCAAGGGGTGGGTGCTATGTTTGTTTTAGGGTGCGCAAGACTTTGTAACGCGAAATCAGCTTAGCTTGACAAGAGCAAGGCCCTGAAGGCAATGCTAAGCTTCTATAGCAAGTATAACAAGAGTTAGGCCTCTCGGGAGCAGGACCCAGACACTGTCCTCTGACAAGCCTTAGCCCAAAAGAGGAAGTGCCATGGGGCCTGGAAAATTCCGAGATGAAAATATAAACCTGCTGATGCTCGGTCAGTGGAATAACCACCGTTTTAGCAATAAATTAAGCAGTATCAGCATTATGATTAAATTCTTCTGAAGTAAACAACTAACATCACCTTATTCCAAGAAGTCCCTAATTAACCACCAATAAACTAATGGAACATAAGATAAGGCCCAATCCCTGTAGGGATTGAGATGCACGTCACTGACCCCAGTGATAGCAAAAAGGTATAAGAAGGCCTGGTAGCCCCCTCCTCCCGAGAGACTCTCTGTGGATCCGCGGAAGCGCTAGCGGATGTCTCGGGCAGGACGGTTCCCTGGTTGCCACTCGCTTATCAGAACGAAACATGGGTCTCCTCGTTCTTGTATTGGTAAGTGCCCTCCTTCCCGCTTAGATAGGTCTACCTCTCCTAGATTAATGGGCCCCCAGGAGTATATTGCCGTGGGTATCCTCTTGGTGGGTTTCTTCTGTGCTTTATGGTTCACCTCACTGTTTACTAAGTGTTGCTGCTGCTGCTGCTCAGCCAACGACAATAACAACAATAATAACGAGTGTGGGCATTTTCCCCTGGTATAAGATGCATATATCCACCTGCAAATTGCTACTTCTTACCTTTTATGTGGATAGTAGCCTTTTTATACTTTTTTCTGGTATGGGCAATAGTGCTAGAGATCCTATGGCACTGCTGCGACATCGATGAGGCTGCCCAGGGGTAAACATGCCCACTCCTACGTGTCATAACCTACTCTTTACTCTTATGGTTGATTGTGCCTGTATTTTACTTTTTGTATTGGGTCTTGTGCTGGAACTTCTGTTGTACTACTGCAGAAGGTTTCCGGTAACTTTTCTCCTTCACTACCTTACACAATAAATAAGCTAAATTTGAAATCATTTTGTCCGTTTGCTCCATCCCGCCACCGAGATATAATACCGAACATTACAGTTTGTCTCCAAACTAGCATTTTCTTAAAATATCCCAACATTGCCCTATCCCAAGTATAAGTCCACTGTTGGTAGCAACTGTGGAAGTACTACTGTAGACTAACTGTTGGCATGTGAGCCACCATAGATTGCACCCCAGTTAAAATATGGTACTGTTGACTGCCTGTGTACACTAGTGCAGTGGATCCCTGGCGGTCCGTGAGGCTACTACAGGGGGTCCGTGGAAAAGAAAAATAACATCCTCACCAGGGAAATGTACAATTTCAAATAAAACTAGTAGCATGTGGTGGTCTATGAAATGTTTGGAGGTTGAAATGGGGTCCGCACACTCAAGAAGGTTGGGAACTGCTGCACTAGTGCTCTTACACAGGCATCCACTGGTGAACCTGCACAAATGATGATGGAAAATTTTAAGATGCTAATGTATACAAAGGCTAGGAGTCCAAGGTTAGTCTCCTACCTATTTTCCTTTATTAACAGTCTTATTCACCAGCAGATGATTTATAATGTGCTATATGTAGTTGAAAAGTATTTCTAAGAATTCATTAGTGGTAAATATTAAGCAACAATCCTTTACTAAAATAAATGACTCATTTGCTAGTTTATTTTTTGGAGGTTAATCCCAAGGCAGTTAACATTCTAACAAAAATAAATGACTGCAGTAAGGACTAGTACCAAGGATTTTTTTTTCAGTAATAAATAATGGATCTAATAGATTTTATTGTTAAAAGGAAAAAAAATTCTTCAAGTTCTTCAAATGGTCCATCTTCCTTGGAGGAAAATGAACACTTACAAGATATTAATGTCCTTTTTGTCTCACTAATCAGAATTCAAAACACAGTCCAGTATGTTTATAGCCATAATGCTACGAAGATTTTTCCTTGATTTAACTCAAACCTCTTCACATTCATTTAATCACAGTATTTTGATATACATAATATATGAATTGCTGTGTTAAATATACTGCAAGCCATACAAAAAATATCTTGTAATTTGTTAGTGTGATGTCATCAGGCTCTTGTGATTTCAGGGAACAATGTAACATCCAGGAATTATGAGAATCTGCAAGCTAGAGTGAGGAGCTGACCGTGACAGATTCTTCTGTTGCTTCTGCTTGGTTGTTGATGCCACTAGACCACTCCTCAGTCTTAAGAAAAGAGAGAATGAAAAATAAATTGTGTTATCTTTATCTGGATCTATATAATTCCAATCTTGTGGTATATAATATAATTTAATTCTATGACACCAATATAATAACGTAGCTCTCCAAACGTAGAGCTGTCTATTGTTTATTCTCTATTTTTGTTCTTTTAAAATGTATTTTGCCTTATGAGTGTTAAATGTTTTTTTAATATTAAGTGAATGTATTGCTCATTTTAAATGAAGCAAGACTAGCATTGGCCTTACTCAGACATAGTTCAGATGTGTTCTGCAAACTGCCATAGGTATAGCTCTCCCAGTTTTTCCCAATCTTGACCTTCAGCAGTTCCTGTTACTCTAATGCTGGACCTCTCTTAAGCAAAGTTTAATTGAGCTAAATTATTCAATGGTTTTATGCCAGGTACAAGTATAAACTAGGATAAAACTATTGAAACACATTTTCACTAATGACCTAAACAAGGATTTGAACCAGAGTCTGCAGGGTTAGAGTTTAGTAGAGGAAGAAAGGAGGACAGATTTGTTAGTACAAAAACCAAACACACACAACTATTTAAAGGGAACATTAACAGATTAAATATCATTTGGAAACAAATGTCTTTACTTTTGATATTAGTAGCATCTTAGATGTTGAAACAATTTTTTTTTAAATTTGCATTTTACTTGTTATATTGTTTGTCTATACTTAGAGAAATGCAAAAAATAAACAAAAAGTAAATTTGCCAGTTTTACTTTTGTTTCTAGTCAATTTCACATTCATATTCATTCACTAGCACAGTTCTGCAATATTTGAATCACAGAAGTTGTAAAATGATAACACTTTTATCTGCAAAAGATGTCTATTAATTTTTTTTTTTAATTTCTGGGAATATTCCCATCATTAGATTTTGTAAAACCTTAATTTTACAGAAACTATGGCTGAGATTTTCAAAAGAGCTGTAGGGACTGAGGTGCCCAATTCCAGCTGGATCGAAAATCCCAGCTTACATTTAATAGAATCTCAGTGTACTTTTTCAATGGTGTGTTATTTTGTTTTATTATATCTAATGTAAGTTGGATAAACAAAACACTTTTGTTATCTTAAAAATAGTTTAAAAACGCATTGGAAATCTTGTTTTCCTCCTTGAGCTTTTTGTCTCGGACTGTTTTCAAAATCTACTAATTATTATAGCAATTTCTTGGTGCCTTAATTATTTGGCTTCTTTTCCTTCCACTTTTAAAGCATACATTGACATTAAATACGTTCTCCCATGCTTGTCACTTATCAGGTTTTCCCAAGTCCTTGCAGTTCAATAATTACTTAAACTAACCAAAAGGCCATCATAAGAGGATATAATTTTATATTTCCTCCATATTTTTCTTTCAGAAACTTTATTTCCCCCTATGCAAAAGCAGCAATTAAAAATACTACAGGAAAGCAAAACTCTAGACAGCCTCTATTTGGCCCTAACATTCGTCTGCAATCGGCAATGGTATCAAGAAGGTCAGGACTTCAGGATTATTCCACACATCAAACAAAATCAGTTCAGAGCTGTGACAGACTATCAGACCTAGACAGCTACAAATCAAACAGTACAAACAATTTCTGCCTTATATCACCATCCAAAAGAAACAGACCTGTTAGTGCTCCAACAGGTCAGCTAAGGTAATCAAAGCTATTCTGTGCTGCTTTTAACTGTGACTGTTGATGCCGTTTCCCCTTTCAACAGAAATCATCATGATGATTCAATTGATGCTCCAAAACATACAAATAAAAGACATTGCTAAATTTATTCATTTTAAAAGATTTATTCAATTTTTAAAGATTTATTTATAGGGTCATATGTGTGTATAATATAAAACTGCATAAATTGCATCCATATCTATGTATATTTTTATAACTTCATACAGCAAGCATTTAATTATAAGTTGTAGTAATTCCTTATTAAGGCTCAGACTCCTTATTCATATGGGTTAGCAGTTTCTCACACAAATAGTCCCCTTGGCTTTAATGAGACTACTTGTGTTAAGAACTGCTCACCAGTATAAATAAGGGATTAAAAATCTTATAGAATAAAAAGTCCTTGAATTATTACTTTCATTACAGTGCAAGGAGCTTGGAAATTGTCAAATACCCGTACTGTATGATTAGATGCATAAAAGTACTTACTGTGTAAAGGTTCAATCCAGTGTCCAATAAAACTGTTCAAATGATTCCCATGTGGCAGGAGTTGAATCAGCTGCTTAGGCCTCAAACCTTATCTGATTTCTGTATGGTTGGACCTCTACCCCTGCATAGAGCTCAGTGGAGGATTGGGGCCTTAGATTACAAATGTTCTTGTTAAAACATACAACTTTCCGATAGCTCTGCAATAGAAATTCTTTGTTTTCTAAGAACAGCCTTAAAGTACAATAGCACTATAGATGATTTTTTGTAGAATTACCCTTTTAAAAATAGTATTGAGAATATTTTTTTCTTGGATGTTAGTGCATTTCATCTTATTCAGTTAATGGCACTGAATATATTTTGCATTCTGAAGAACAGAAATAGTGACATAAGACCCCATTCACCAGTTCTTATTCAGATAGAATTGCTGTCCAAGTCTATGAGAATTTTGCCTGAATGTGGACTGCAGCATTAGCTCTTAATTTTTCAACTAAGAGCAAATCATTAAGTTATATGAATTATAAAGAAATTGACTTATACACTGAAAACACTAATAAGAATGTTGTTAATTTTTCTAGCACCAATGGTATTATTTACAAAACTTAGTCAAATGCTGATGGAATTGGAGACTCATTTTTAAAGACTGAGGATGTCTTTTTTTCTTATGAGCATAATAAAAATGGCTCTGAAGATGCTGCATAAACAATTTCATACTTGAGATGTAAAGGTGCTTTCTGAGCATTGTGTATTACAAATAAAATATGCTAACTATCAAAAATAAACTAAATATGTAATAGAAGGACATCATTCTAAATGTATTTTATTTAAAGGAGTCAAATTCCTTACATAGCATATATTTAAAAAACACAGCTATTCTGATTTAAATATCTATAATGTGAAGAGTCATCAAGGGTTTATATTAAAATATTCATTTTACATAATTGCATATAAAAAGACCTTAGAAATAGATGCTTTAAACAAAATACAAATTAACTTTTTATCTGATCAAGCTAAATTGATTTTATTTGCAACAGATGTACACAGTTCTCTTCCTCAAGACTCCAGCTGGCCCAGAAAGAATCTGAAGTTCCCCAAGTTATTAAATGCCAGCCAGGGGTAATCAAAGTAACAGCTTACAAGAATGGCACAAGAAGTATCTCTACTAAAGTTGCTGTACCATCCATTAAACTGGTAAATGCTAATACAAAGTTTTCTTGTATTTATTATCTTTATTTATAATTTGTACTTGATACCATCAGCTAAAGAAAGAAGTTGCCTTTTATTTTAAAATGAAAAAATATTAAAAAATTTTCTATATAACATACATATACACATACAATTGGTGAACAATTAACACTTACTATAGTATAAACACTGTTCAAGTAAATAGGAGCTACAGAGCATGGAATGTTGAGTTCATTCATAACAAATTACAATATTGTGTGAGACTAAGAATAAAGAATAATAATTTTGACAATTGTTTGTAATGTTATACTATCTACTGTGTTTTCATCATCCTGTTATCAGTTAATTGCCAGCAACAATTACAAAAAACCTAAGTTATTTATAGTGCAGTTACTGTGATTGGTAAGCCATTGAAGTATGAATTTCTAATTTTTAGTCACAGTTCTTTCACTAAATGTTGGTCATGTTGTGAATATATTTTTCTGTTGTAATCAATGTTCCTTACCTCTTGCCTTCATTTAGCTACTGGAGGAGTGCACAGAAAAGCTGAATCTGAACATGGCTGCACGACGAGTGTTTTTGGCAGACGGCACTGAAGCACTAGAACCTAAAGACATACCCCATGATGCCGACATTTATATTTCCACTGGAGAGCCCTTTTTAGATCCATTCAAAAAAATTAAAGGTAAACAAACAAACAAACAGTATATGGCTTACGGGCTGCAATTAAAAATTATTTTCATTCCTGTCTTTTTGCATGGTTTAACAAAACTAATGTTTACTCATTTAGAACTCAGTAAGAGGATAATGTGCTTAATGAAAGAAAAATCTACTGACAGCCATGTTTATTGCCCTTCATTAGCATTGGTGCTTAATTTAATATAGATCTGAATAGACATTATAAAGCCTGCAGGAGGTTAAATGGTGAAAATATAATAAATTAAATCAGAGATTATTGAATTTACTATTTAGTTTCAGTGACACCTAACAGACACTATTCATTAGGCTTATTACACTAGGAAGAAAATAGTTCACAGTTTCAGATTGCATTTGTTAATGTAGTCATTTGACCTTTATGGAAAATCATTAAAATAATTATTGGGATGTCTATACAACAATGTGGAATATTTACCCTAACATGTACATATAATTCACATGCAAATGTTTTATTATTTTAAAATTGTTCATTTCAACAAACATTAAAGCTTCCTCCTTCATTTCATCTCTTTTTCAATACAATCACCAAATGATATTTGTGAACACATATACACAAAATACTGTTTCTGATTCATTTACTTTTTAAATTTGGATGTAAATATTGTTCTCAGTCATATTTTAAGATGATGGAGTATATTCTAAGATATGCACAATTAATTTTGATGAAGTTTTACAGGATTAACTTAAATAGTGTTCTGCATCAAAGTCACAATACCTACTAAATACTTTCTATTAAATCATCAAAACAGCTGGCAGTTATGATAAGCTAACAATGTTTGTTAGAATAAAAATTAGCTGGCTAAATTATTACAAAAACCCAGGCGACTGACCGATCTTTAACAAACATAAAATTTCCCAACCTCTATTACCAAAGTACCATTCCAATAAGAGACAAAAATGAAATGCATTTTTTGGATTTTATAAATACTTTAAAAAAAAAAAGTTTTACATCTGGCATAGTCTTGTGGTGCCTAAAAGTGCAATGCAGTGCATTTAACAATGGGAGAAATAAATAAATAAATAAAAAGCATTTAACTAATGAGTGTGGTTTTATTTTATTTTATTTTATTTTATTTTGCTCTAATGGACATTTTAAACCTTTTCTTCTGTAGTTATAATTATGTTTTCTTTCTTTTTTTTTTTAAAGCACCCATAGTTTATTTTTGCTAATATGTTTTTAAATTACTTTTGTTATCCTGAAAGAGCAGTTCTAGCACAAATATTTTTACTGCTAAATGAAAAATTTCAGGACAATGGTGACTTGTAATTTTTACAGAAAGTTGTTGTTTTAGTATAATGTTAGTTTCACCTGGAAGTGGTAATTCTCTTATATAAATAGGTACTACAGTGATAACTATAGAAATGTCAGTGAATACATGAAAATATTGACCAGTTCTGTAGTTCTATAAATATACCTTTTATTTTTATTTTCATGAAGCTATTCATGAGTGATTAAAGATTTATATTTTAGTCCACCACCTGTACCATATCATATAACTATATTCACATCTTGCTTCCATAAAAACTTCACAAACAAATAATAAGATATACCTATTTCATATATCATCACTTATACAGATGATATGGTGTTACAGATAATATGAAAATCACCCTGAATATGATCATGATCCATTGACTACAATTTATTTAATTAACAGTCTATGCATACAATGAGAGACACAAATCTTTGTATTTTTTCTAATGCATATATGTAGGATAGTCACACCAATACATTTAAGATTTAATAAGCAGGATTTTACGGTTTCATTAAATAAAACCAGTAATATTAAATATATGCTATTGTCTCACCATAGGAGACACTGAAATAAAGCTATTATTATAATATTTTTATACAGCCACTGCTATAGTTTTGTTATAAAATCTTCAGGGCATTGGTGCTTTTATTATAGTTTTTCCATGCACACGTCTGGTTGTTAGAGTGGATTTTCAAATTCATTAAGCAATTCTCTCTCTCTCTCTTTCAAGCCAAATTCAAACAAAAACTTCTATGCTTTGTCTGCATATCTTTGGCTGTGTTTCACTGTGACATGCACTGCTGTTCTTTAGCACCAAAATGTTGGCACACATTACAGAAAATTTCACACCATCCCTTGCTGGATCAGCAAGCTTAACCTACCAAAATCTGGTGTTGTGCAATGGTTTTTGACTGATAATCAATCTTTTTGCTGCTCGACAGTTGTTGCTGGGACACAGACTAGAGCAGGTGGCAGATGTGCCTTGTCTTTTGAGAAAAGAAAGAGTAGGTGAGCTTGGGCACAGAGTTATCATATTGTGTGTCCATTAAAAGGGCTGCACTAGGGTAAGTATAACAAGAAGTCACCAATATAAATAGAAATGCCACCAATAGCATCAAATAGGCCTTTTTACAGTCTGGGTCAGAAGTTTAATTATATTGCCAAACTATAATTAAATAATTCAAAAATATTCTCTGTACTCAGTCAGCAAAATTCAGGTTAAAATTTATCTTTTTAAATGTTATGTGTTCCATAATCATCTTTGTTTATGTTTTTGTTATATATGTAGAATGTATGCCCAAAGTATCTTTTAAAAAATAGCTACAGTATGTGTGAGAAAATTAATGTTTTGTAGGGTGTTTTTCCTCACCCCCAAAAGTCAGAAAAAAGCACTATCTAAAAGGTAGAAAAAAATCTGGCTTGACTGCATAATTTTGCTTATCACAAGACTTGAGTTCCTAACACATAGATACCAAGAGCATACATTACTAGTAAATACTTTCTGCACGGGAATAGAAGACCAGTGAGCTATTCTTAGGCCTCAATCTTGCAAATATTTACACATTTGAGCACTCTTATTGTAATCAATTAAACTACTTACATGTGTAAAGTTACTTACACATGTAAGTGCTTGCAGGATTGATGCTTTCATTTGAAATCTGTATTTTAGATACTGGGCAAGCATAAGCTCTGGCATAAGTGGTACATCTTAGATATCACTGTGATTCATATAGTATAAATACCTGTGTAGAATAGAAGTGCCACTGATGTCAAAGCATTTGGGCCTGTTCACATCAGCCTTAAATTTTGTCCACTATTTCTTTGGGTTTGCTCAGCCTCTCAACTTCCTGTCATAGTGATTGGGGAATAATACTTAAATTGATTGTAGGGGAAAGTGAATAAAGAGTCAGATACACATTCACTTGCAGAATAAATTTTAGACACTCCGCTAAAAATGAAAAATAAAAAAATGCTATATTTTATTTTTATGTAATATTTATGTTAAAGGCTGCAGTCAGTAATGAGGCCCCATTTTTAAAGGTGTTTAACAGACACTATCTCTTTCCCTCAGTCATAGAAAGACAGTTTTGGGACTATTCACAGGGTATAATGTTAGGCATAAGTCTTTCCAAGATCAGGGCTTAATATTTAATGATCTGTACCATGTTGTTCTCTTGTTGTAATTTAAAGAAATTGTTAATTCTTTTCAGTCATTCTGTTTACTACTTCTTGTTTCTGCTTAAAGCTTTTATTATACCCTGAAGTCTCTACAAATGAATGACAGCTCCTTCCGGGTGTCCACAATATGCTGCTTTAGCTACTGCTTTCTTTAATTGACTCTAGATTCTTTCTATTGGATTTAAATCAAGTGATGCCCAAGACACAAATCACTTGATTATGTTTTCTTCAGAAACGTTTGTGCATGTTTTAATGTATATTATATGTCATTGTAATATTGCAGAATATAGTCTCTTCCAAGATTCCTTTCCTATTCAAGAATTTTTATTGTTTGGCTGTATTGGCTTTCTCTCTTGCTTAGGGCTCATAGTTACCATGGTGGAGGTATAGGGGTTTTGTCTAACCGATCAGTTGCAGCCTAAGGCTGCAACCCTGCAAAGTAAAGTGCTTAACTTTACTACTGTGAGTAGCCTCATTGATTTCAATGAAACTATTCATAGTAATAAAATTTAAGCAGGTGCTTTAGTGTTTCCAGGGCTAGGGCCTAAGTTACTGCTGCAGGCATAACAGTAGCTCATCAAAAGCTTCACATATGATATCAATGAAACACAGCTTACCAACCTCTCCCAAGAAGACTCCACCTTCATCATACTTGCCAGCAGGAGCCAGGCTTTACAAGTGATCTCACTGCCCTGTATTTCAGTGTTATGTGGTTTCTTAGGCCTTATATACACTGTAGAAACAACCCTATTGGCAGTGACGCTAGAAAATTTTTTATAGTGGGGGTGCTGAAAACCATTGAACAAAACTGTAAACCCTGTATATGATGGAATTAATTTCAAGCCAAGGGGTGCTCCAGCACCCCTAGTTCCAGCTGTGACCCATCTGTGCCTAGGCTAGCCATCTGAAAATGCCAAGGTCAGGGCAGGCTGCAAAAGGAGAGCAGAATCTCCCAGCACTGGTGGGGGACACTGAAGTCAGACTCCCCAACCAGCCACAAACAGTGCTTCTGATTCTCCACACTGGTTATCAAGAAACTAGAACAAAAGATACAGCCCCCTTTCCTTCGTTGCAGTCTCTGGCTCCCAATCAGCCAGTAGGTCCAGTAAAGAGATAAGTTATTTAAAACTCTATGCTCTTTACCAAAAAGGTTTTCCTGATCCCCAAAGGGTCAGCCACATTACCAGATCAATATAAGTTTGGATCTTACCCAAAATATCAAGCTGACAGCCAATCCTTTAGGAACTAAAACTAAAGGTTTATTATGAAAGGAAAGAAACTATAAGAGAACTGTTAAATGATTAAAGCAATTAGATACATACAAATGATTTGAAAGTCCATGTATATCAGGTTTCCAGTAGAATTGTGAAGTTTACAGGCTTGTATAGTCCCTCTGATGTACATCCAGTATCTGGATGGGTCTCACTCAGTCCTTTGTTTCACAGCTTCAGTTGCAGATGAGTTGATCCAGAGGTAGGTGAAAACTAAAGACTGACTGAAGACAAAATGGAGGCGGTGCAGCTGCCTTTTATGTCCCTTTCTCATGCTGCTTGTGGAAATTTACAGAAATAAGATGGAGTCCAGGGTCACATGAGTAAGTCCTGGTGACTCATCAGGTGTAGCCTTGGGTTCTGTCCCTGGGACCATTGTAACTGTGAGTTTCCCTAATGGGCCATTAAGCATGCTGTCTGGGGTGTCCACCCAGAAACACAGCAGAAGTTGAAACACAGATATATCAAACATATTCATAACTTTCAATACAACTATGACACATACACAAAAATTATATCATCATACTTAGCAAATTATAACCTTTCTAATGGTACCTGACATGGCCAATCTCATATGAATTATTGTAATTTTGACCTATTTATCTTAAATAATATCATAAATGGTCCCCCTACTCCAGTCAGAGTCATACCATCACCTATGCCTATTGGGGCAGAACAGGTTCTAACAAACTGCACAAGCTGCATCAAAAAGCCTGAGCTGGAAGGGTCCCTCACAGTAAGTAACTGACTGACATTCTGAGCATGCTCAGAATAGGCTCCTCATTCTACACACTCAAAGCATAAATGAGTTGTTCAGCTCCATACTAGAAGCTTCATCAAGCATGTGCTGACATATGAACACTCTGTTGCTCTATGAGACATGAGGGGTGGGAGTTTGAGAACAGTGTGTTGGGGCCCCAGTGGAGAACGTTCTCTTTGGCTTTCCAAACCACACAAATGAGGATGGTGTCCCAGCAAAGGTTTGGGGAGTGTTTCTTCAGGTGGTGGTGTACCAGCAGGAAGCTTCCTCTATCTGTGAGTGATCTGGTGCCACCTCGGAGGACTTCAGCACTTTTTCTTTAAGGGTTGAAGCCTGAGTGAAGGTGCCACAGTGGAATGTATGTGGGGGGGAAGCTTTCCTCAGTTTTTTCCCCTTCCAGGTGATGGTATCCCAAAAGAGGGAGGGAATTTTTGTAAGTATATATTTTATGAGTCTTCAGGATCCCTGTTTGAATCAGACCAGTTACAACACTGCAGCCTTCAATAGTTAAAATATGTCTTGGTTGTGTAGGGTAGATAGGACTAGAGAGTGTATTAATCATGGTTCCAAATAATGCTTCAACTCTGCTAAAGACCAAGGCTATAGAACAATTCAGGAGTATGCTTCAGTTCCATCTAAACTGCAAGACAGAACTATGTAATTTTTAATAGCTATTTATTTAGGAAGCATAAAAATGTTTACAACACATTATTAACCATTATCATCATCACTCTACACCCCTCCTTATACTTCCTGCCCACTTGCACAGGAGAAGTAGCAGCAGCCTGTTGGAGAATTCTCTTCCCTCTGCATGCTCCCTTGCACAGGTGTACTAGGCATCTCATAGTTGAACCCATTGTAATTACTGGAGTGAATAATAAATGTATGATAAATTTCCAGTGGCATTCTCTCCACAATAGACCTATAGCCCAGAGTGAGTAGGTAGTTGTGTACACATTTTGTCAGAGAATGAGAGAGACATCTTATGTGTACAATTCTTAATTGCAGGGGGTGCTCAATATTATAGTAGTATGCACCATATGAACTTAGATTAATAGATCTGAGATATGTATCATCTGGGAGTTGGAGGTTTTGGAGGCCTAGTTTGAAAATTTAAGTAACTAAAGTTTGGCTCCTAAATCCATATTTAAAAGAACTCTGAAATAAAAATGGCTTGATTTTCAAATTTCTGAGCCCCTTCATTTTGATGGGATTGTGGGTTCTGAAAATCAGGCCACTTTTATTTCAGTACCTAACTTAAGATATTCAGGTTTGAAAATTTTAGCCTCAGGCCCCAATTCTGCAATTTAGAGTACACAAGAGGACCCTTTCACCTGTGTGGAGCCCCACTGAAGTTTCAGCCTACATATTGTAAATTGTAAGTTTAGGTCTCTAGTTTCTTAATTGTTTCCAGATAAGGTATTTTTAGCTCATGTATTAATTTGTGCGCAAGATTTGGCATTCAAAGAGTTTGTAAAGACTGCTGGAATAATAGGGAAGAATGACTGCTCTTTGCATAACCACACTGCATTTGGGATGTCTAAAATCCAATTAATTAGATATGGATGCCCTATCAAGCAAAGCAATTAAGCACATACTTTAAATACAAAAATAGTTTCATGGACTTCCATGACATTACACACATGCTTAATTTTAAGTATATGAGTAAGTGCTCAGCTGGGTCAAGGCCTTGGTAGGCTGCCTGATATTGTTTGATGAAATTTGGGATGGCCAGTCCTTTGGTTTCATTGTAATCATATCAACATTTATATTTGATTTTTCTTTTCCCCCTCTGCTCAAATAAATCTACAAATATGTCTTGAGATTGAAACAATCTTGGGGGGAGCATTAGGGATGGGTATTAGGAATAGGAACCTCAGGAACAATTTCATTTGAATGATTCTAACTCTACCTCCTAAAGTCAAAGATAAAAATCACCATTTTCTAATTTTTTTTTAATTCAGGCAAATAATTTGAGATAATTTTTGTCATTTAATAAGTTTGTGCTGACTATGTACCAGTAATTTTGAGGGACAGCCAACAGTAGTTCATATATACTTACAAAGCAGTTATTCATAGACCTAAAATCACTTTAAAAAATAGATTAAGTATCATTATCTTCATTTTACACAAAGGGAAATTAAGGCCCAGATATGCAGATTAACTTGCTCCAGGTCACACAACAGGAAATAGAACTCAGTCTCCTGACTCACAGTCTAGTTCCTTTATCCACGGGACTGAACTGTATAGAGGGGTATCTTTAAAACAGCTGGCAGGCACACTTATGCCAATTCTTGGCACAAAAAACCTCTAAATATTAACTTTAAAAAAAAAAAAAAAACATGTAAGCAGAAATGTTAATTTTTATTTCAATGTTTGACTTTTCTGTTTCTCAAATTAAAATGGAAACCACTGTTAGAGTTTTTGATGAAAGATTATAGATGTCCCTGGAAATGGGATTGCAGTGTTGTTGTAACCATGTTGATCTCAGGATATTAGATGAGGTAGGTGAGGTAAAATGGAAATGGGAAACATTTTAAATATACAGTTTATTGGACTCCAGAATATTTGACTACTGGTTAGTAATTTATTACATTTAGCAATAGGCTAGAGAATCCTATTATTTCTTTCTTTGTCCACATAGCAAAATTTTTTTTTATAAACTGTTCAGCATTATGTTGTACTTTATTTCTAATAATCTGAAACTGAATTCCCACTACTGCATGTGAGTTTTAGAGGTTAAAATGTTCAGTACACTATCAGTCTCATTTCTACTACTCTACGTAACCCACTGTACTATATTGCATTTAGAGTTGTAATTTGCAGTGATACCTGAGTCATCAGGTCTATATACTAGAAGTGAAACGGAATATTATGAATAAGATTTTCCATCTTTTATATATTACATCGTAAAGAATCAATTACAGAAAAATCTAATCTCTGAAAAGAATTCTTGATACTGTGCTTCAGATCTATATTTAAATGTGAAGAGAGAAATTTCCTGTTA
Organism: Emydura macquarii macquarii; assembly: GCF_026122565.2. Lineage (NCBI taxonomy): Eukaryota > Metazoa > Chordata > Testudines > Chelidae > Emydura > Emydura macquarii. Next base: position 4,155,391 of record NW_027133377.1, read on the forward strand.
AATATCATGTGATCTACAAAACGAAATAATTTGCTGTGACAGGTCCTGATTGACAAGAATATTTGTGAGCACATTTAAAATAAGCCATCTTTTCTGGTAGGAGTAAGTGTCAGTGAAAATGATGGATTCTCACTATTTAATTATTGACTGATTTGGAAATGTTTCAGTTCCAAGCTGCATTCCAAATAACAGTAAAACACTTTTTCTCATAAGCACATTGAAATTTAAATGCTCTGTCATATTTTATTTTTCAAAAAATGCATTAGCTTAATGAACTTGGAGTTATACATTTTATTACATATTTTAATGTAATTAATAGTTGGTTTTTAAATACACATATATTACTGTTGCATATGCAGATAATATGTATCTGGATAGCACCTTCCCTTCAGCTCACTTGACTCCTGATCTCAGGATAAAGTTCTCAGAATGTACAGCATGGAGATATTGTAGGTTACAAATGTTCCATCCTGAATTGTCTTATTTCAAAGTAGAATTAGACCCATTATTTATCTCTTTACTTAGGAATTAGTTTTTTCATATCCTGTAGTTTTGTTTTTCAGAAAACCTAATTGGTGTTGCCCCTGGGAGAAGTGCCATTAAAACTCATCTAATTTTATTTTAGAGTCCCATGGCAGAAACTTTATTGTATTCTTTAACTACATAAAACTTCAATTCAGATTAAGCCCTTAATTTACTGCAGCCCTCAGTTCTCATGGTCTCTTCTCTGATGGCACACCCAGTGCCTGAGTATGTAACACACTGGACTAAACTTCAATCCCTCACTTAGTCATTGTCTCCTATAGACAGTTGGAGTCTCTCTGAGGGTGCCTTATGCCTGAATATGGCAGTAAGGTCCTATTTTTCATGTGCTATGCTTTTTCTGCCTATAGATTTCTCCTTTCTCAAGCTCTACCCCAGATTTTGGGATCTTAGGTCAAAACATATATATATTTATTCCTGCAACAACTTCTATCCCAAGTGATGACAGATAAATCCTTCCAGACTTGTGGACTCCCATTGATGTCACCATAATCACACAATATATGTTTTTAGTTTTTAACTACTATTCCTTCCCCAGGAGATGGCTGTTTTCTCCCACCCCATGAGCTTTGCCTTTTTAGAGGAAGGTTAAAAAAAAGCACAGTGACATGGCCAATCTGTCATGGATTAGTTTGTTGGCCTTTTGCAGAGCTGGAAAATAATTTTCCCCCATGACAGATCGCTGAACCACCATGGATTTTTACCTTCCTTTGCACACCGGGCAAGGTTCATGGGTGGAGAAAGCAGCTACGCTAGAGATTTTAAATAAGGCCTAGTTATACATTTTATATATATAATTTGTACCACCAAATAGGACCCATATTTCAGACGGAAGAAGTTACTAAGGAAAATAACAATTTTTTTCAATAACAACATTTTATTTGGGAAAGGTCTACTTAGTACAGCAGTAATTACATAAATTATCAACAAGATTAACTCTAAATAGTCTTTCTAATATGATGCTTATCAGAGATGATTTATAACCCCTTTGTGTGTATAGCCTCCATTCTTTCATTTATGGATTCTAACTTTATGGAATGATGATGCTTCATTGTATTGCATATTTATGTAGTGTCCTAAGGTACATGTTATTACAGTGTCTCCAGAACAGCTGTGTTTCATACTATAGAACTACAAGTGATCTTTAATAGGTTTGTCTGGGGTAAACTATGAGTGAGAGGACACCATATCATATAAATATATATGTACAATCCTGGCATGATATAAATATATTATAAATAATGAAGCATATGAACTAAATTAATTAACAAAATTTCATTTGAATCAAATTAACAATTTTTTTTCTTTCTCCTCTGTGTAGCCTTGCAATAAAACAATCTAAAATCTTCAATGGGACTATGCATGTTCAGGAGTCTACCCACATGAATACAATTGCAGGATAGGGACTTTAGATTGTAAACTGTGTGGGGCAGAGACATGTCTTTTTATATGTTGGTATGGCACCTAGACATGGAGTCCTGATCTTGACTGAGGCCTCTGGATACTACTGTAATATAACTATTAATAATAATACCGTCCTGTATGTTGAAAGATAACGTGCCAAAAAATGGGCTAAATTATGTCCTCATTAATCTGGACACAGAAACAGTGATATACAGACACGGTAGTATGGGTTAAATGTAGAGGGTGTAACTTTATTTAAATTAACCATTAATTTAACTGGGGGTAACAGCTCTCCAACTACTCCCCATCAGGACCATACCAATATGGATTTCCAGATGGCCATGATGAGCTAAGAAGCATCAGAAATCAGAAGATTTAGTAGGACACCCTTCCCCTTACCATCACCTAAGGAATTTAATCTGGATAGCCACAGTCTAGCCCCTTTCCTTGCATGACGTAAATGAGGTGGTCGTCAAGTTGTGCAAAACACTGAGGCTTGCATCTCCAGTACACTATGCCATTGCCCAGAGCCAATACCTGAATAGTCCACAGCAAGGGCCCCAAATTGACCCTTGCTAACCTGCAATTTTCACTAAAATTCATCCATAAATTGTAACAATTAAATCACTGACAACTCCCCCCCACAAAAAAACAAAATAAAAAACAAACAAACAAACAAAAAACCGAACACAACAAACCCTGATAACAACAAGAAGGTAAAAAAGACTACAAATCTGATTGACAATTGTGCTGACTGGAAAAATCCCTTGCAGACCCAGAAGAAGACAATCATCTGAGCCTCCAGCATTCCAGATCCAGTGTTTTTGTCTAAAGAGAGAGAGAAGGGTGAGGAAAGAAAAAAGGTGCCAAACACTGGTTACCCCTGCCTGGGAGATCCCCTTTATGTCTCTGCTGCACAGTCAGGGAACCATTTAGGCTGTGTTGTGAACTATTAACTTGCCTGTGGCATATTGGATTGGGGGGCAGGGCCAAAGACCTTCCTTGCACACTGGAACAGCAACATATTTGCACAATGTATAACACTCCCACGACCAGCATAACTGAGGCTGCTCCGTGCCTGAAGGAGCAGCTGCTGAATGAGGGATTCTTCACTCCCAACCCTTCCCCTATCCCATATATATATACATAGATATAGATATCTCATAGGACTGTCCATTGTTGCTGAGTCCTTGCAAGCACTCACCCCAGCTAGTTGTCATTTACACCTCTTCAGCCCATTGGAGCTTTATGGAGTTACATGGGTGCAAATGGGGGCAGAATTTATACTCAATGACATTACCAAATGTTAAGTTCTATCTTCTGAACCTTTGAACAATTTTGAACAATTCTCTAGTTTCTGGGGTCCATTATTCTCTATCCTGAAGCTATTTTCAGTGCTTTTGAACTGTCTCTATATAGCTATAAGAATTTATAATGTATGCAACATTTTTAAATATTCATTTCCTGTTTAAATTTACTAACTAGAGTAATATTAGCATTAATTTTTATTTCACTAAGGAAATACTAGATGTGATCTTTTCCCGATAAAAGTAAAATAATTAAAACATTTATTGTTTTACTTTTTTGAGGAAATAAGTGATAACTTTTGTAGATTCAAGCCTCCAAGCTCATATTAGGTGAAATATTGTGACCACAGATGACTCTCTGATCTATTTTGTGTTTTGTTCCAAGATAAATATATACAAATATTTTACAACCTAAGACTCTTAACTTTAAACAGGTACAAATGCCAGGACTTATTTACATGAAGCATTCATAGACAAGTTTGAGAGGAGGTGACAACATTTTGATTGGCATAAAAGATGAGATGTTTGTAATTTTAATCAGATTTAAAATTAAGACATACTTCAAATAATATGTCAAACTAGTGTTATTGAGTTTAAAATCTAATGACAACCACTGTCATTATTAGTTAAATATAGCCATTGTGCCTGTGGCAATAAGTGATGACACTTCAGAACATGCAGAAACAAAGAACGCAAGTATTTAAAGAAAAGGGAGTGATTATAAACTTAGTTGAACACAGGAATGTGACATGGGCATAATGAATTTAAGTTCATAGGCAATTGTATTTTGGACAGATGATATTATTGAATACAACATTATATCTTCTTACTGCCAGGGCATTTGGATTTTAGAAGACTCAGATATCAAGCTGAAAAGACTTGATTTGCTGTTTCATATTTAATGTTATAAGCCATAACTACTTTGCAGAGTCATAATAACAAAAATATTTTAAATTTATTTCTCAGCTATAATATTGTAGCTTTGAAAAAAAATTTAATAATTTTCATAAAAGTAAAATGAATGTAGACAAAAAATTGTTATCTTTTTAGTAGTTTTTGAAAAGATATTTTTCAGACTAGAATTTATGTAAAATGATTGTAGGTGTAATTCCATAAAAGTAAGGGAGGTGAAAAAAAAGAGAAACAGTAGGGGAGGCACAAAAAAGCACATTGTATCAATACAGTAGGAGCAACATTATCAAGTCATTTCACACTTCGAATCTATTATTTATTTTTATATTAGTGTTAGGGAGTTCCCCATTACCAGGATTTACCCTCTATGGTGGAAAGAAAGTCATCAGGGTTCAAAATTTGTCATTCCCGTGATGTAGCTATTCTGTTTCTTGATGGGCACTCAAGGTGCCTTTTTTTTGCCTTGGAGAAGTGGCAAATCCCTGTTCTAGACTCAATTTGTTGTTCTTTCTTCAAAAGGAAAAGGAAATGAGAGAGGCCCATCTTAAATGTTTTTATCCTAGAGAGCTTAGTGAGAGCCTCCCCAGAGAAAAAAGGGCCTTCAGGGCTGCAAATGCTTCTCATCTAGTGCTTCTCTGAGCTGCAGCTCAACACCAAGTTCTTGGGCTCACTCTTTGAAGACACCAAAACTTCATCCACTGATACCAACGGAGGATATAAATCCTCCTCCCTGAAGTTATCTGAAAGGGGTAGAAAGGAACATTGTTCCCACACTGAACAGTGATGTAGGTCACCTCTTTGGGACCTAGTAAAATGGGACACAGATCTCCTCAGGCTACTCAGGGTATGTCTATACTGATGGCGGCAAAGTTGACGCCATCAGATCGATCTTTCTGAATCGATTGAGCGGTCAGTGTAGACCCGCTCGGCCGATCAGGAGTTACACAAGCTACCCATTGACTGCCGCTGAATTTCCAGGTTAGTGTAGACCAGGGCTACTCAGACAAAGGGTAGTTCACAGTGCAAATAGGATTCCTGTGATCCCTGGCAAAACCATATCACTGAGCACATACAGTATAATATCAGGCAGAGGTCCTCACTTCATTAGGTACTAACCCCTGGTACTGATATTGGCATACATGGTGCCAATTACACCAGCACCCATTAATTTGGTGCTGGCCCCTGCAGTGCAGATGCTCTGGCACTGACTTTCTTGACACCAAAATTATTTTCAGAATGAAATGATCCTGCAGTGACCTTGCAACCTGAGTCACCTTTTCTTTCCTCAGCCTTTGGATTGCCCTTTATTTCAGTATTGACTACTGATAATGTTACAGTACCAGACTGTTCTTCAAGTCTGGTGATGGGGGAAACTCACCCTAGAACTCCAGATACAGTAGCCCACCATTAGAGGAGTACTCATTTTCTTCCTTCCCTTTAGAGCACTAGGACTGGAAGGTTAAAGAACAACTCTGGGCCCAGACAACCCTGCCCAGACACACGTGCAGAACATACTGCAGATGGAGGGGGAGCTTAAAAGGAAGCCAGACTGTTCAGAAGGGGCCCAAAAAGGCAGGGAGAAGGACCTGCCGTGGAAGCTTTGGAGAAGGGACACTACAGCAGTTCCTCTGGGAAAAGAGGAGCTTACCTGCTAGGTATCAAAGTGTAGTTGATACCTTTTCTTCTGTATATTCTGTTACAGACTGCAAAACTTGGTCTATAGAGTAGAGGGTAGGAAGTGCCTCCAGGTAGGGCAGCTGTAAGGTACTCTTCGGTGCCTAGTCTTTGGTAACCCTCACAGGGCCTTGGACTACAGCCCAATTGACTGATTGATTGATCCCCTACCAATACCACTCTGCACTGAGGAACTGACCCTCTAACCATTAGGTGGTGCTTCCATCAAGCACCAACCATCATAACTTAGTGGAGAATGTGGGCTGTAAGACCTTGAGAAGAAGAAGAAGGAAAAAAAGAGAGAGGAAAAAATGGACCTCGACAAATTGTTGAAGTGGCTGATGGACAGCCAAAACAACAGGCAGCCCAACATCACAAGCAGCAGAACCAGATGTTCAACAAATGGCTGCTTAACTGTAGCAAGCAATGCAACAACAGCTCATTTGAGAGTTGGTGCCACGACATCAACAATAGCGTCTGGTGCAACATATTATGCCATTTTATAATCCCCAGGAGCAAGCATGAACATGGCGGCTGGGGCCAGGGCCTGAGCCTCCACCACGATTACAAACCTCCCAGTAAAACTCACAAAAGTGGGGCTGGGGGATCGCCCGAAAGCTTTCCTGGTCACTTTCAAGAGGGTCACCACAGCAGTTCAATGGCCAGCTAAATGCTGGGCTGTTTTGCTAGCATCATAACTTAGCAAACCCACTTAAACTGCATACCGAAACCTTGATGCCATGGAAATCCAAGACTATGCTGAGCTCAAGGCAGCCATCTTAGACATCTATCGTGTCAGAAATCCACCAACAGTGCTTCTGTTGGGAAATGTTTCCACAGGAGGCCCAACCACGAGCAATGGCCAGAGTCTTAAAGAACATTACTGGAGGTGGCTCAGCCCAACAAATGGACAGGGGAACAGGTGGCCAAATAAGTGGTGCTGGAACAGTTTACGCAGGTTCTCCCAGCTGGAGGGCAAGAGTGGGATGTTGGCTGAGGCAACCAGGCAAGCAGAAAATTATTTACCTGACTGCCGCCCTGATGGTGGAGACACCCAACGCCGAAAATGCTCACCCCAGGGGGCCAATGACTGCAGACTTATGGGCCCATTGAGGGAGATGACGCTGGGGGACTGAATGCCAGGTTCGGCCTCCCAGATGGCCTCCTGCTATGACAAAGCCCCAGAAGCCTGGTTCCAATGGGGGAGGAAGAGTGGGAGCAGAGACTGGTCCCAAAGGAAGACCTACCAAAAGTGCCACACCTCCCCTGGAACAGTCAAAGGGTGGAAATAGCCTCTCAGTTGGAACTTGCTTCAAGTGTGTTTGAATATTTTTACACCCAACAATTAGTTCTTGGCTCTCTGATAGCAATGGCAGTGCATGAAAGGCCAGACAGTAGAAACCCCACAAAATGCTACCAAGAATAAGGATCCCCTGGGAGGCTAATATGAGGGGAAAAGGAATCCAAGAGAGCTGGCTGTATTTTAAAGAAACCTTTTTGAGGGTACAGGAACAAACCATCCCGATGTGCAGAAAGAATAACAAATATGGTAGGCATCCAGCTTGGCTTAACAAAGAAGTCTTTGGTGAACTTAAACAGAAAAAAGAAGCTTACAAGAAGTGGAAGCTTGGTCAGATGACTAGGAAGGATTATAAAAATACTGCAATGAAATCAGGAAGGCCAAAGCACAATTGGAGTTGCAGCTAGCAAAGGATGTGAAGGGGAACAAGAAGGGTTTCTTCAGGTATGTTACCAACAAGAGGAAGATTAGGGAAAGTATGGGCCTCTGACAGAATGGGGGAGGTAACCTAGTGACAGAGGATGTGGAGAAAACTGAGGTACTCAATGCCTTTTTTGCCTCTGTCTTCACAGACAACGTCAGCTCCCAGACTACTGCACTGGGCGGCACAGAATGGGAAGGAGGTGAACATCCCGTAGTGCTGAAGGAACAGGTCCAAGACTATTTAGAAAGATTGGACATACACAAGTCCATGGGGCCAGATGCAATGCACCCGAGGGTGCTGAGGGAGTTGGCTGATGTGATTTCAGAGCCATTGGCTATTATCTTTGAAAGCCCGTGGCAATTGGGGGCGGTCCCTGATGACTGGAAAAAAGCAAATATAGTGCCCATCTTCAAAAAAGGGAGGAAAGAGGATCCAGGGAACTACAGACCGGTCAGCCTCACCTCAATCCCTGGAAAAATCATGGAGCAGGTCCTCAAGGAATCCATTTTAAGGCACTTAGAAGAGAGGAAGGTGATCAGGAACAGTCAACATGGATTCACCAAGGAAAAGTCATGCCTGACCAATCTGATTTCTGGAAGATTGTGTGGCTACGTGGCTGACACTTGGGTCTGCCATATTAGAGAAGGGTTTATATTTCAACCTCTGACAGATATGACCTCATATAACCTCTCATGTTCTCCATTTGTAAAATGGGATGTAATGAGGTGGCCTACTCCTTTAAGGGCGAGAGGCCTTGAGCTGGTTAGCTCTGTACAATTAGCTCTGCCTGGGTTGAGGTTTAATTAGTTAAGCATCTGTGGAGTTTAATAAGTAGAGCCAGCTGGGTGTGGAGGATCTGATTGTCCTATAAAAAGGATCAGAAAGCTGCAGAGAAAGGTGGGTATTCAGGGAAAGAGAGACTACAAACATTTGCTGGGAGTGAATAGGCTCTAGCAGGCAGCCTTGAGTCTTCAGGAAAAATCTCCAAGTAGGAGAGGACTGAGAGGTCCTCAGTGGGAGTATGAACTTGGTGGGAATTGGAGACCTTTATATGGGAATTATTTTGTTATTTTAATAGATCAAACCCCAAGGAGGGGTGTGACTGAACCAGAAAAAGTTTGTTGGTAGTTTGATTTTAGGGGCCCTAAGTTAAAGAAGAGGAAAAGTGAAGAAGTGCCTGCAGAGTTACCTCAGATCATGGGGTGGTGCTTGGTAGATGGCTGCCATTTGCAGGGAAGAATGACACTTAGCTGCTTCCTAAGGTAGGGGTATGAGATCTTGTTCAATAGAAAGGACTTTGAAGTGCATAGACTCTCAGGGGAAGGTCTCCTTCTGCCTCCACACCAGCACACCTTCCCCTAGGCTAAAGGGGTGGGAGCTTCTGTTGTTGATTCATTTATATCCTATCTGGAATTCTCGCTCTATGTCCACCCTGTAAGAGGTTAAATGTAGTTGGCATTTAGAAAGTTCCATGGGGCTGGAGCATGCTCAGTGCATTTGGCATGAAGGGTGTGCTGTGGGGCTAGGGCCTGCTCACAGTAGATGGAGTGTTGGGAGATGTTAGCAGACAGCTTCTAACAAACTCAGAGTATGTGCATGTGCTTATAACTTGGCCAAATCTGGATGGATTTTCAGTGATGACAAAAGGCCTAAGGCTATCCCACTTCCAAACACAAGTTGCTATGTGTGCCTTCAAAATGGCTGTTTTAAAAGTGGGGAAAACAGGGAAATTCATGAGTTCTGCCTGAACTTCCTAAGGAGAGGAACTTCCTAATGTGAGGCAGAAAATAGAAACTGCTCAGAATTGCAAAGACTTTAAAAACGAAATTCACTTCTAGGCTGAGAACAAACATTCCAAAATGCCTTCCAGCAACCACCATTAGGTTAGATGATTATATAGAGTCAGATCCTCAGTGGCTGTAAATCAGTGTAGCTCTACTGAAGTCAACAGAGTCAACCTTATTTAAACTGGCTGAGAATCTACCCCATACTACAGAATTGGAGCAGCTGACTTTCTGTAGACTGCTATCCACTGAGGATATTTATGTGGGAAACAGAGCCCCTGAATAAATGAGGATCTTTCCAGCTGCATTGTAAATAGCAATGTACTTGAATAAAAAGGGAAAGTGTACTTCTACAACTAATGCAGATTGCAGCAAGAAGCATTGCCGATTTATTATTGTAATTTTAATGGAAACAAACACATTGATATTCTCTTTATATTTCATAATGGAATAAATCCTAATGGTCACGATGTTAAAAATATGCGAATTGAAACCCACTCACCAAAAGAAAGAACAGTGGCATTCACTTAACATGTTATCCAGCACTAATAATGTCAATGTGATCCTTACAAAGTGATATATGGTGATTTAGTCACACAACTCCCATTAACATCAATGGGAGTTAAATGGCTAAGTTCCTGAACTCTATTTTTGAAAATGTATAGATGAGACTAAACTATTACTGACAAAAATAGTGTGTTTACTGGCCTGGTTTTAATCTGTAGCAATGTATTTTCTATAATTTATTTCCTATACAAAATGCATGGCAACTCCAGTAAGGGTTCAAGCTTATTGCATGTAGTTGCAAATATATTCTGCAGTGGCACTATGTAGAGGTCATCCTCTTAAGCATGCAAGGAAATCCACCGTTAAGGAGGAAAAATAACATCCTTTGCGGGATGCTATGTCAAATGTGGAATTCAAACACTTTACAAGTTAAGGAACGGGCTTAATTTTCCTGAAGCAAAAGAGATGAGAAGCAATTCTTTTTGTAGGTGAGAAGCTAACTGCTTCTCAGTGATCAGTGATAGAAGCATGCTAAGGGTGAATTTTAATTATGACTAAATTGTGGTATTACTCTTTCATACCCTGAACATCTGTTCCCTTCAGGAATGATGATTTATGCAGGCTATCAATGGAGACAGCTTGCTACAGCTTATGTCCTGGTTAGTGGGAAGCTTGTGATAGTATTGCAGAAAATACCAGCATCTACATGGAGATAGGCCAGTGTGTATTATTAACATAATAGGGGAAAGGGAGCATGATGTGTCCATTTTTAATTTTGAAGCCAAATATTTACTTTACTTTTTTTCCCCTCTTTTCTTCCAGACCATCTGTCATTAATGAAGAAAGTAACGTGGACAATGAATGGTCTGGTTCTTCCTACTGGTGTCAAAAGAAGGAAAACCAAGCCTGTACTTTCCAATCGTATGAAGAAGCTTGTTGAGAAGTCCTCATTCAGGATTTTGGTGTTTAAGAATTGCACAGGGCAAGATGGCTATGAGATTATTGCAGCACAGGACCAAATTGAAAAGGTAAACTTTGTTTATGAAACAGCCCACGTTTCCTGGGGGAAAAAATTGGCCTCACTCCTCCATGTTAATTATTCTTTATTCCAACTAATTATTTGAGTAGTTTATAGATTTGATTTAGCATTTTCAAACATATGTACAATATTTATTGCTTGTCTTAAGTTACTAAAATGGCATAATTATGCAGTATCATATTCCTAAAAATACACTAGATGCAAAAATCATTTTCCTCAACTAAAGATATTTAACAACTTTCTTGGCAATTTAATAGTTTCAGGGTTAATGTGTTCTCTTTATTTATGCTCTTATAACAACAAATACTTAAATAATCAGGCAAATCCATAAGTGGACTGGTAGCTTTCAAGACACATGGTTAGTATCTGTAAATCACTGTCAGCATTTCTATCATTATTCCATGTTATCTTTTAAATAAGTCTGAAAAGGTAAATTTTGTCTTTTCACAGCCTTGGCGCCCAATTCACCTCCCACTGAAGCCTCTGGAAAGGTTTCTATTGTGTGCGATGGGCATTGCATTGGATGCCTGGAGCACTAACATTCCACTTTTATTTAAGAATTCCATTGGATCGCATATAAAAAAAAAAAAAGAGTAGGGCAGGTGTAATTTTCAAGCACTTAGGACTTGTCTATGTGAACATTTATTTTGTGGCAAGCTGGGGTATGAACCTACCCTGCCACTAGTCTGCTGTGGACTGGAGCTATGTCTACACTACAGCTTATGTCGGCAAAACGTATGTCGCTCAGGAGTGTGAATATTCCACCCCCCTGCGCAACATATGTTACACCAACATAAGCGCTCATGGGCACAGCGCTATGTTGGCGGGAGAGCTTCTCCCGCTGACATAGCTTCTGCTGCTCAAGGAGGTGGGTTTTTATGCCGTTGGGAGAGTTCTCTCCTATTGGCTTAGAGCGTCTTCACCAGATGCGCTGCAGCGGTGCAGCTGTATCAGTACAGTTGTGCTGCTGCAGTGCTGTAAATATAGGCATGGCCTAACTGTCTGTGTGGATACTGCTGACACATATTCCCAGTTCATTAATGTGCTTTGGTCTAGTACTCTTTGAAACAGGACCAATCAGAGTGCATTAATGAACTGCTAACATGCACGATCAACGTGGGCAGTTAGTTTGCAGCAGGCTAGTGCAGGGTAGATTCACACACCAGCTTGCTGCCAAGTAGTTGTTTGTGTAGACAAGCCGTAAGGTATTACAGACATAAGCACTATATAAGTACCCAGCAAGAGAGAGACTAAACATCTTTCTTCTTTCTAACTCTGGATTGTGGGCCATTGAAAATCTTCCCACACTGTGGAATGTATTACAGTTTTTACTACTATTTGCACTGAGTCTAATTTACAATAAGAAATTGTACAAAACCTTGAACTTACACCTCTTACATAAAAATTATTCTGAGAAGCTGCCAAGTTCAGGGAATGGTTCAAGCAAACGGGGCAGCCTGTGGACCTACAGGCAGGACTGGACTAGCATGTTCAGGCAAGCAGGCCAAGCGATATCTTTTGAGCAACCCATAAAATAAGTATTTTGGTAAGGGGTTAATAAAATCCTCTGGCCCACTCACCAAAGTATCTCTCCCTCCTGACATTTTTTATTAAAATAGTTGCTCTTTTGTGCAATCTGGTGAATTTAAACAGCAAACATATTTCTCCTTTGAGTCAGGGATAAAAGATCACCCAGGCATTTTTGGTCTTGCTGTGTACAGTTATGGAGGAGAAAGGAGCTTCTGATGGAATTCAGTCTATGTGCATAAAATTTGTTTGTTTAATTTGACATGCTCATTCAGTTTTCTATTAAATATATTTTTCAAAATGTAATTTACTATGTCTCTTTTGCTTTTGTCTATCCCTTTACTCTTTTTCAGTTTTTTGATCTCTTCTCCTCTAACTGTTCCCTTCCCTTTCATTTTCTTGTAATTTTATCTCCCCCCAAATACACTCCCTTCTCTTCGTCATTCCAGTCTCTCTCTGGCTCTTCACAGCTCTGCCAAAGACATCTTCTGTGATCTTGGGCAAGACACTCCATCTCTTTGTGCTTCTATTCTCCATCTGTAAAATGGAGATGATGATGCTACCCTACATTACAGGATATTGTGAGGACAAATTCAGATACTATAGTGATGAGTACCATAGAATGTCTATAAATAATACTGAGGGTACTATTTAAACTATAGGGCTGTACCTATTACTCCAGAAGATCTCCTACAGTGACTTCATATATGTGTTGAACAGCAGTGGGGGATAGAATGGAACAGCACCTTGTAAGAGATCCTGTTAGGTGAAAATAACCAGCCTCTGCATCCTCTCCTTAGGAACTTGAGAACTGCAATCTTGTCACCAACAACTTCTAGTCAAGAAAATCAAAGACTGCTGAAACACAATCAACAAGAACAGGGAGTTTTTTACCCCTTATTGCCAGCAGGAAATCAACCATATTAAACAGGAGTTATTCAGCGCCATTACACAGTCTTAAAGCCTGACTGAATCACATCTGAAAAGCCAGCAAGGTTCAGTTGTGCCAGGAGTTGGTCAACCTCTATCTTCTTAACATTCTCTTAAAAATAAAAAAGTTAGAGATGCTTAAAATGAGACGATATTTTTAAATAATGGATAAACTTCTGAACACTGAGGGCCCTTTTAACTCCCAGGCTGCAAGGCCCTCGTGGCATAAAGTCTTCCAGGAAAACCAATATGTCAAGACATCCAAACCCTGGTCTCTTGGACACTTCTGAAGAGGGTGAAAATGGCTTAATAGAAAGTGGGCTAAGGCAATGAAGAAAAGTGCTGATCCATTTCCTCTTGCAGGCAAGGATCTACTGGTGGGAGTCCTATAGAGCCCTGACCAGAACTGAAAATTGCCTTTTCTTGTCACTTGGCCAGGGTAGGCCAAGGGAGGCAGCACCTTTGTATAACTCCTACTATGGGTTGATATATGTGTAGTCACATTGTATTCAGTGACTTTCACAGGTGTAGCTGATTAGAATTTAGTAAACAATTCTGTTGATGTAAAAGGAATAGAATGCAGCTCACTATATGGCTAATGGGATTTTAAAAAAAGCTTTCAAAATTTACTTTTGTCTGTAAAATAAGCACATAGGACTAAATACACAACAAAAGCAATCTATTGAGCCAGAGAATGCTACAGTACATGGTCACTTTTCAGAAGAGAACAACTTAAACCACACTTAAAATCACACTTAAAGCCATGAGGATATTCTGCTTCCATGGATGAGTCAGTAACCATCCATTGTAGGACTTTCATTAAACTTCATCCACCAGAGAGAAGTGGGTCCACCCTACACAGTGTGTTGACCCCATCAGATATCTGCTACATCTTTGCAAGAGAGTCTGACCATTCAGCCTGGGGACATAGAACATTTCCTTCACCTTGCTCTGAAACCATGATACCAGTAGTGACCACCTCTCTTCTAATCTGATCTTTATCAATAAAGAATGAGGGCAAAATGTCACAACAATGGGCTGTATCTCAGCTGTCCACTAGCCAGATTCACCAGATTATGCAAAATCCTCCCATCTTCATTCATCCATTATATGGACTTCTTGTTGAGGCACTGCTACCTTATAACAGCAAATCTATTGATGGGGCATGCCAAGTAGGCATTTTTAACTCATTCAAGGATTTATTGGGGTTTTTTTTCCTACTGTCTGCCCTCTGAACTGGAGCAATGAGGTAAACAGCCTATCCAAGTATATTTCAAAGTTAAAACAAACTAGAAATAAATATTTGGAAAATTGGCAAAAGGAAAAAAAGGAAAAGGAAAAAAAATTATTAGCTGCAAAATGCAAAAAACTGCAAAATGTAGAAAACATCTAAGTTATCAATAAGTGTTTTTTCAAATATTTGTCTATTCATCTTAGATTTTTATATAGTGACTACTATTTGCAATAGAACAATAATTGAGCCACTTCAACAATAACAGAAAATGTATATCAAAGATAAAGATATGTCACCATTGTTAAATAGCTGCTTTGCCTCGGTCTTCAAGTGTTGAATGCTACACCAGGCCAGGGTGTACTTGTGAGATCTCATCTCTTCTCAGTTCCTCATAATTGTTCAAGTTGTGTGTGATTTGGTCATTTGTGAAGATGTCATTTTAGAATCTAAAAAGAGGATATTCTGAAGTTCAGAATAACAGGTTGAGGAGAGGAATGTGATTAGTGGCTTGTCAAGTGGCAAGGGATCATTCTGACTTCACAATTCTTTTGGAAAGCATCTTATTATTATTATGCTGTATAGTAACACCTACATATCCTAATCTGTGTTCTATTGTGCTAAACACGGTACAGACATATGATAAAATAGTCATGCCCTGCCTCAAGGAACTTACAATCTAAAGTTCATAATTATCCTATAAAAGTAGTTGGTGCTGGCATTGACAACCAGTTTTACCAATTATAGTCAGTTGTTGCAATATGAATTTCAACATATCACTGAGATTCATCTAGGTAGCAAAATCCTCTGGAAAGTAAAGCAAAACCCTTTAAGAGAGGTCAGTGTTTGGAGCTAAAAATAATAACTGAAGGATTGTCCTCTTGGTAAAATACATCAGTTTTTGTTTTTTATGTAGCCAAATTTTAAAAACAAACAATGTATGGATAGGACCTAGGCTGAAAAGAACTTCGTATTCCATGGAATTAGACCTAAGAAAGAGAACAACTTTCTCAGATTAACAACTCAATTCAGAGCTATGCTGATACCATTCTATGATGCTGAATCCATGTTAATAAAAGCCATGTTAATTTCAAACTCCATCGAAAACAGGAATAAAATAAATAGTTAAGGGTAGGGAGAAAAGTGAATAGCAAAAGAGTTAAATCTGTCAGAGAAGCTTTTACATTTACTTTGGTTAATCTTTGATTAAGATTTGTTAAAACTTGTATTTATTTTCCCCACTTTACTTAAGAAACCTTTAGAGACTATGTTATGAATGATATATCTATGATTTGCTGATGCTTGAGATAAATAGCAAATTTTCAACTTGATTTATTTTTCAAAAGGATAATTTGATCCCATGTGATCAACTGTCTTTGCGAGACTATCCTTTCAAGACATCATTCACATAATTATCAGTTATAATATACAAGACAAAATTAACAAGTAGCAAAAAGCGAACTTTTATCTAGGTAGTTGAAAATGTGTAACAATCAGAAAACTAAATGCTGTATCTATGTCCCCTATCTCTCTAAGTCCAAACTGTCTTCACATCCCTTGGATCTGATTAATTTCATCTGCCTTGTGGACTAAACACAGTCAAAGGTATTTGCAAAGAGGCAGGCACTTCAGAACCTTGTACTCCTCTAGAAGCAGCAGCAGCAGCAGCAAAATGATTCCAAGTGCTGAGATATGTAGCAGCGCTGACATGGGACTGACATTGAGAGTGTGTGCAATTCTAAAAGTCAGTTCAAGAGATGCTTTCATGCAGAGTACTTCAGTTCTAAATGTGCTGTTGGATGCAAGCACTGCATCAGTTCCTGTGTTGGTCATGTGTCCCTGACATTTTCTCCTTTTTTTTAGCTCCTGCTGTGATGTGGCCAGCTGTGAATGTTATTTCATTCAGGAACTGGAGTCAGTCTTTCCCTGAGAAAGGCTGTCTGATTGGTTACCTAGCCTACTATAGGCCAACTGTGCTTGTTACGTTGCCTAGAGACTGGCTCTGCTGCAAGCCCTGCTTCCAGACTGGCTCTGCTGCAGGCCCTGATTCCTGAATCTGTGTGCATTCCAGCTCAGATTAGAATTTATAGGACATATGCTGCTCAAGTTTACAACTGTTTTCTTATCAAAGGGCAGATTTCTGGATATTCAGAGATCCGTAGCTTCTGTGAGGTCTTAACTAAAGAATACACAGGATGTTTCTGAGACTTCAGTGACATAAACAAACCCATAATTCTTTTTAACAAACTCAGGATGAAATCCCTGGAAGACGTTTTTTAAATAGAGACTAGATACTCAACTACTAAGTCCCCTTTGCATCTCTGCAAACTTAAATCTTCCTTAAGGCAGCAGCTAAGGAGTTCCCAAGCATGGAGGAATCCTGAATTGGCATGGACTTGGCATAGTAAACACAGCAGTCTCTCCCCCATATCAGCCATAGGAGGGGTTCTAGAGCAGGTTCGGGGCAAGGCAGGAACATGTCAAGAATGGGTTTGGAGTACAGTGTACTTTAGCAATACTGGCTGGTGGTGAAGCCCCTTCTGAATTGTTACCTGCCATTCCATGTTACAGCAGTTCTGAAGCTACTCTAACTTGCACTGGGGAGTGAAAGAAGGAAAGAAAAAGCAAGAAAATACAAAGCTTTGTGGATAATGTATTTTCGTTGTTATTTCTTCCATTTCATTGTATTTGTCTGGTAGAGTGACAACTGCTTCTAAGGATATGTTTACACTTTGAGCTTGAAGGTACAGTTTCCAGTTTGAGGAGACATACCTTTGCTAGCTCTAATCATTAACCTGTTAAAAATAGACCTCCACTTGGCCACCATGGCTACACTCTATTTTTAGTGAGCTAGCTCAATCAGTGCTACCATGGGTATGTTTTCTGGAGATGGAAATTATACCTTTAAACTTGAGGTGTAGACATACTGTAAGTCTGGTGCATGATGACAGTTGCAGAATGTTTCTGCTATTGGAGCAAGATATGTTGCTCCATACCACACTGCTAGGGAAATTTACCACACTGCTAGGGAAAAAAATGTCTTCATTGTCTCAAGACCTGGTTTTCTATACAGGCACTTTGAAAAAGACAGTGTAGGAGCTTCACCTGGGTGACCTGGAATGGGCACGATGGATGGATAGATGAATAATGTCTTCAGTTTCTTTTCTACAGTTCCATGAACAGTGAATTTTCCCTGGTCAAAGTATTGCCATTTCTGTCATCTTTAAAGTAACTTGTACGCAATCTGTCATCATAGGTTTCTTTCAGAGAATGACAGGTAATTTCACTGGCATTTTAGTGACTTAAGTCACACAATTCCTATAGTGATTCACTTTTTAGTGTGCATTAAATTTACATTCATTATAGCTGTTGTTGTAAAGTTGCAATAGTCTGTAGATAGTTCATATTCACAAGTACTATAGATAGAAAAAAGGAATACTGGATATTAAAACATGCATTTTCAACAAAGCATATGTTCCATACTAATAATATTTAAAAGAACACTACAAAAGATTGTATATTTTTAAATGAATTGTCTTACCCACATGATGCTCAACACCTTACATTATTAAATCTTAAAGATTTTTAAAACTATACATTTCTTTTTTGCCATTTATACTTTTTGTAAAATTAAAAGTAACTTGATTTTGGCATAATTCTAAAGACTTATCATATTCTGAATGCATAATGTTGGCTCAGTTGCTTGGAGAAATACCAATGTGTTTTCAACAGGGTCTGAGAATTTGGGTATGACAAACTGGCCACAGCATGATATATAAATCATAGGTGGGATTTCTATTAAAACCTATGATAGATGACTAGAGAAAAGCAGGAAGATACAGATGTGAGGAGTAAGCATAGATTACGATCTGATCTTGTATGCAGAAGGAATAGTGTGTGAGTCTCCTCACTGGTGATGGTATATAAAAGAATCAGACTTGTAGGCCTTGTTTGATTGATAGGCTTCTAAATACTTTATTGCAAATCCAGGACACTTTATATACATTGGAATAGATTCTTGGGTCAAGCCAAGATATGCTTGATACAGGACCTAAAGGTGGGGGTGGGCAGAAGTGATTGGTCTGAAGACACTGCCACAATTGGTGTTACTCCATCTTTCTTTCCTCTAATTCTGGGGGCATGTTCAGTCCCCAACACAGTTTACATTACACCCAGGACTGCCCAGGAATTCTGACCATGTCCTTTTTGCCTCCTGTGCACTGATGGAGGAGTACAAAGTCCATGAAGCAGGGGCAAGTCTGCTGGTAGAAACCAATCTAGCATTAAACAAAGGAGAACAAGATTTATGACAGCTAAGAGCTTTCAAATAGTAGCAGACAATCAAGATCTTGTAGATGCTAAATGCCTTGATTAGCCCATCACACTTTCTGGCAATGGTCAGAAAAGTTTGTGAAATTGAGAAGAAATGTGGAGACATTTTTAATAAAATTCAGTTCTTAGATCTTTAGGTCAAACAGATCTGGAGAATTCTAGTAATGGTTTTGATGCTGTAATTTTGGAATCAGCAAGGACATGTGATGAGGCAGATAGGCCCCACGCTGGCAATAAGAGTGTTAATGAGAGCCTGTGGATCCAATTGACTCCTCCCCGCTACACCTGCTGCAGATGTCAGACATGGATAGGGAAGTTAAAAGGAGGAGGTCTAGCCCAGTTCAGGGCTGTCTAGGAAGAAGAGAAGAGAAGAGCTCTGCTTCTCCTGATGTGAGAGAAGTCTGGCTGCAGCCCAGACACTGAGCTAGCTTGCTGGTCAGATGAGCCTCCGGCTGGAAAGGATGTCCAGACCCTGGGTAACTGGCTGAAGTATGGACTGTTTGAAGACAAATCCTGAATAGAAGGGTGGGGTCCCACAGAAGTTAACTGGACAATCCTGGTTTTTTGTTTCTAATTTCATTTCAATTGTAACATCCCAGAAAGGGTAGGAATGATGTGTGCCTTGGCCATAGGGCTAAAGTGCCACTCTCTCTCAAGAGGCAGCAAGCTACCAATGGAGACCCAAGGCTGGGCAAGTTGACACAGGATAAGCTATGAGAAGGCACTGCAGGGGCAAATCTGGTCATAAGAAAAAACAGAATGAAAATTAACTGAGAATTGGTCTTCTTCAAAAAGTGGAATCCAGTTTAATAAAAATCTTTCTAGCTGATTGTGGACTTTCTTCTTGGAATCCATGTCAGTATCCATAAAAAGCCACTTATAGGATAATGAAGCTGCTGATTCCAAGAACCATTCTTGAAACGTAACTGTTAATTACACAATTTTTTTAGGACCAAGGAAGGCTATTATTTGAAAGTTCAAGGATAAGAGGTTGCCATTTTATATCTTTTCAGAACTCATCATAAGTAAGGTGTCTTATGCAGCGAACCTCCTGCTAATCCTGTAACAAGTAATTGAAATTCAACTAAAATGCCTGTCTGGGCTTTTAAACTCCACAACAAAATAAGCAGTTTGTCACAAACTATTACTGAAGGTGCAGTCTGATTGTTAAGCTCTGATCCAAGCCTGGGGGTTCTAGGTTAGGGCCAGGGATCACTTCTCCTGTCCCAGATTTGTCCAGGGCTCTTCCTCAGAAGAAGCAGCAAAGAAAATATCCAACCTTGATTTTAAAAATTGCTAGTAATGGAGAATCCATCACAAGCCTGGGCAAATTATTCCAATGGTTAATTACCCTCACTGTTAAAAATATACATCTTATTTCCATTCTGAATTTGGCTAGCTTCAACTTCCAGCCATTGCATTTTGTTATACTTTTTGTCTTCTAGACTGAAGAGTCCATTATCAAATATTTGTTGCCCATGTAGGTACTTACAGACTGTGATAAAGTCACACCTTAACCTTCTCTTTGTTAAGCTAATTAGATAGACTTAAGATGCTCAGTCACTGTAAGGTATGTTTTACACTCCTTTAATCATTCCCATGGCTCTTCTATGAACCCACTCCAGTTTATCAGCATTCTCCTTGAATTGTGGACACCAGAACTGGGCACAATATTCCAGCAGTGGTTGCACCATTGCCAAATAGAGAAGTGATATCACCTCTCTCCTCCTACTCAAGATTCCAGTGCTTATGCATCCAAGGATTACTTAAGCCCTAGTCTTGTTGGTTCTGACAGTATAAGGCTTCTCTAGGCAGTGTTTGGACATCTAAATTTACAATCTGTCTTTCTCAGGTGATATTTTTCCTTTCGGTGAGTTCGTCAGCATCGGAATGTCTCTGATGTGGGGGCAGAGAAGGCCTGGTACACTCCATCACAATATCCCATTGCTTCAGTATGAAACTGTAATATTCTCATTGAAGTTCAGTTGCAGAAATTATAACAGGATGTTGAAAATGTCATAGGTATTTCATATAATCCAAACTGTTGGTATATTTTATCTTGTTCACTTTTCTTTTAATGTTATCGAAAAAAATTAGCCAATATATACAAAAACTACAAAGAAATGGAAGGAATCACTCAATATTAACAACCTAGAAATATACATAAATGAGATGGGGAAATGTTATAGTATAGTTTTGATTTTCCAAAACTGACTTTTTTCTAACAGTGTCCCTTAATCTCTATTCTTTTACATTTAAAATATTCTTGATTATGTGCAACCTAATTGTCCAAATTTCCCCAGTGTCTTCCAAAGCATTTGGATAATAGAGGTTGTACTGTAGTCACAACTTCTACCTTTACTAGCAAGACATTTGTATCCAAAGAGCAAATGATTTTCTAGTACTAATGACCTACATTAATTAATACAAAAACAGCCTCTTTGTACGTTCTGTTACGGATGGGAGATGAAATGAAACAATGGTTACATTTCTAGAGTTTAACACAAACTGAGAGCTTTGAATTATGATTGCAGAAAATATTAGAGGCATACTAGCCCCCACTTCTTCCCTGCAGCAGCAGGTACCACAGGGGTTTCTTCACCTCTGCTGAGTGTCAAAACTCTTCTATCACTCAAAGGGAGTAATTTGCTTCAATCATTTCAGTTTTCTTAAGATATTGCCACATTGTGTTTTACCTCTAGTGTGACCCAGAATCTGTGCCTACATACCCAACACTTTTACACAGGGTAAACATCTTTTGTGTAGCTTAGTTAATTAAGGAATGATAACATTTCTTTGCACTCTTTGTCTTGTTTATTGAGATTGTGAGCTCTTTGTGGCAGAATGTCTTGTAATGTGTGCATGTACATCATCTACACCGTTGGTATGTCTACATGGGGATAAAAGCCCAATGGCTGGGCCAAGTCAGCTGACTCAGGCTTGTGGGGCTCAGGCTGTAAGGCTAAAAATTGCTGTGCAGACGTTCGGCTCAGGCTTGAGCCCCCAAACTCTGGGATCTGCCAACTTTACATGATCCCAGAGCTTGGACTCCAGCCTGAGACCAAATGTCTACACAGTGATTTGTCAGCCCTGGAGCCCAAGCCCGAGTGCACTGTCATGGGCCAACCATGGGTTTTTAATTGCAGTGTAGACATAACCAAGTCTCACTTGCAGCCTCCTGGCTCTTGTGTAATATAAATGATTGATGATGATATCACAAATTGTTTTTATGAAGACAAAATATTTAGGGCTAGATCCTCAATCCAGGTTAAGTCTCCTTTGCACAGTGGAATGATGTAAAGGTGACATACAACTGCCATAAAGAAGCAACTGGTGATTCCCTGACAAAGTGGGGAGTTTCTGGTAGTGTAAAGCCTGCATAGCCGGCTTTATGCCATATGCTGCTTCTTCCATGTAGGGAAGTTTTGAGATGGGTTGAGGATATGAAGGCATTACTCCAGCATAAGTTTGAGCAATCAGCGATAGGGGTTGCCATCAAGATTGGGAGAGATGAAACAGCTGAGGATCAAGCCCTTTGGTTTTCTTCTGAACAGTAGTGGTATCTTAATTATATATTATCTTTAGGGCTGCAGCTTTGTCACAGCAAGGAAAAATGTCAGGGACATGACAATTTTCCTGTTGATCAGTGACGTTTTTGTGCCTGTGAGTTTAATAAACTTATCCTGCAGCAGTGGCTCCTGAGGCTCCTGTTCTGTGGTACTGGGCCCAGCATCTCACTCTAGGCATTGTGACCTGGTGTACAGATGCACAGTGCTGCTCAGGTTTGGCCCAGCCATCCCTCTGTCATGACAGGGTGGCAGCAAGGCTAAATTTCAGTGAGTGGCATTGTGACCTGGTGTGTGAGGTAGCAGTGCTGCTTGGGTTTGGCCTGACCATCCCTCTGTCAATGGGCGGTTGAGCCAAACCTGAGCAGCGCTGCAACCATCTGTGCCAGGTTGCAACTCTCATAGGAGCTGCAGAAACTGCTGCTGTGGGGGTGAGTGGAGGATGAGCTGGGAGCCAGGCCAACCCCTCAGGACAGGAGTCACTGCTGCAGGGTGAGCCTGAGTCAGATTTGCTCTCCAGCTCCCTTCCCTCCTCTCCTTTCCTTCTCACTGGGCTGAGAGTAAGGTTGCAGGTGCCAGGACAGAGGGTGGTACTGCAGGTGGTTGGTGCCATCTTGGTGGGGTGAGGAGAAGGAGGCAGCAATGGAGGAAAAGGATGCTGGCCTATGAGGAATAGTGGAATTTCATTTGTCTCAGCATTTTTTTTTTAATAAAAAATCATGGAGTGATCACAGTGAATTTTGTTGACTTTTACTAAATTTACCATGACTGCTTTTAGATAAAAAAAAAATGCCATGACAGATCTGTAGCCCTAATTACATTGTCCTTTAAAACAATTGTAATGATTGCTATTGTTGACAGTCCTACTAAATATCTAACTATTTAAACATACATCTTTTTGTTGTTTTTCAGCATTTTATCTTATTTCACCTTTTGTGAAAAATATTTATCACATTAGATGTTTTGATGATTTTGCCTTTTTTCCTGCTTGGATACAACTGGATTTTCCAAGAAACAATAGGGACGGTCCAGTTTCTTTCTTGTTTTAGATTTGCATGTGCAGACACTTCTACTGGATTTAGAGTCAGTACTAAGTAATGTGTACTTAGTCTGTCCATGTGTCTAGGTCTGAGAGAGAATCAAAGGATCAACAACTTTATACCATGAATTTACCATTGTGTTCAGGCTTTTACTTACTCCATATAAGTATGAGGTTTGTAAGTTAATTAAGATTGCATCTGCAGTTTTTTATTGAATTAAATAGGATTTAGTCTTGAACCATCTTTAGTGAGACAGTTTTGTTTTTGTGAAGTTTTTAGATGCTTGCACAGTAAGAATGAATCTTACTTCACCCGCAAAGTATCTGTACAGCATTCATGGAGCAAAAATTGAAGACTTCATCGGTGGTAAGTAGAAATGTATGCAAAACATGTAAGTGTTTGGACTCTTATTTACCAGTGCAAAGAGTTAAGAAAGAAAGAGAGGGGGCTGGAATTAACCAATATCTTTATGTCTAATGTAGGCAAGTGCATGGCATTCACCACAAATTGCAAATATTCTAGTAAATATATACATTGATACATAATGATGATCATAATAGCCCTCTCTATCCTTAAAAATTATGAATCTCCAAAATGGATTTTCATGGGACAAAGAAAAGCCCAAGAGCATTGCCCCTACCTGACTACATTGCTGCAAACAATGCAGGTGTTGGAGCTTTTCAAAGAAAAGGTTACAAGAATCTTTTATAGTGGAAAGTGTTAGGCAACCCAAGTATAGGAATTGCTATCAGCTTTCTTTTAATAACTATATTATTTAACAAACTATATTAATATGTAATTAGCCTTTGCAATATATACATATAATGCATTTTCTGACTTTTGAGTGAATTGACCTTTTAACCTTAATGTTTTCTTAACATAGTTTTTTTAGTGTTATCTAAAGGAGTTTCCTTTTGAGCATATCATCTTGGCTCCTGACAAATATGATGACTTCAGAGACCAATAATGGAATTAATTAAAAATTTCTGATTCTGTATCTAGTTATAAGGTGGCATTGATTTATAGTTACATTTAAAAGTCAAATTCCAAGTCCCTTTTTCTTCTGCCTTCCAAAGAAAATTCTGGTCTAGCAAGTCATTCTTTATGGGGAAAAGGAATTGTTAAAATGTTTTAAAATTTGGATACTTTACTAGGCCAGAGGAAATGGCTTGGTGATCTGGTGAAAATCGTTTGGACATTTTAGTTCCTTGGTATTTTCTTGTAAAACTGGAACCTGTCCTTGCTTCGGTGTTTTTACTGGCCCCATACCAAAGCCCACTGAGATCAATGGGAGTATTTCTGTTGACGACTTGAGGCTTTGATCTCTTATTTTGCTGGATTATGAGATAGTGGCTGCCAAGGGAATACAAAAACATGCCTGTGTGTGGACGAACCCCTGTGAAGGGGGGCAGCGTCCAGGGTTCTCCCTCTAGGCCCTTCTCCAAGGGGGACCACTCCTTGTGGCTATCCCCTGCTGGGAAGCAGTCTCAAGCCCCTAGGCAGGGCGGGCGAGAAAGCAGGTCCGCTCCCTGGAGCAGTAAGGAGGGGGTCTCTCTCTCTCTCTCTCTCTGGGTGGCTAGGGAAGGGGGAGGGGGACGCAGGCCCACCCATCTCCACTGCATCCCAGCCCTGGGCCCTATCAGTGGCAAGGCATTGGCCACTGAGTCAGCGGGGCTCCCGCCACAACACGCTGACAGGGTTGCTCCAGACTCAGCCACTGTCTATGGCTGTCCCTGGGCTGCTTCCTCCCCATATCCCCAGGTACCTGCTTCCTCCACGTTGCTGGGTGTGGTAGTCCCACAAGACCCTCTTCATCCATCGGCAGCAGCTCCAGCAACTCCATGGGTTCCTCCACAGACGGCAGTTCCTCCAGGTCCTCCGGCCCCCAGGCCGCAGGTAGGGCCGGTAGGTTCTGTACTGCTCGGGTCTGTCCTTCTCCGGCTCCCAGGCAGCAGGTAACTCAGGTGGGCTTTCCTCCGGCTCCCAGGCAGCAGATGGCTCAGGTAGGGGCTCTGCCAGTCCCCAGGCTGGGGTAAGACTGGCCACTCCCCCTCAGCGTGAGCCTCTGGCCTGGTTCTAGCTGGACATCTCAGGGGAGAGGCATCTTTCTACCTTGGCCGTCCCCGCCTGACTGAGCCCACAGGCCGGGATTTTAAAGGCCTGGCTCCCCCCTGCTGCTTCCAGTCAGGTGGTGTCCATGGGGTTTCTGACGGCCTGCGCCTGCCCACCTGCTTCCGGTCAGGTGGTGTTCCCTGGGCTTCTAAAGGCCTGGGCCTGCCCTCCTGCTTCTGGACCGGGGTTTTCCTTCTGGGCTCTATCAGCCAGGGTGGGTTTGGCTCCCCCTCTGGGTCCTTCTCCAAGAAGGACCACCCCTCCCGGCCACACTGTGCCATGGGACAGCAACACATTGAAAACTCCAGAATTATGTCTGCAATATTATTATTATTTACATTTTATTATATTTCAAAACAATATCTTTAAAAGAACACAGAAAAATGCTAAAATATATTTTGTATCAAATTAGTAATATTGTCCCCTTTACTTATTTGGAATTTCATTGCATTTTCAACCCTTCTCGAACAACAACACAGTAAGAGTTGTTCGGTGCAGTATAATATGTTTGTGATGTGTGATTATGATTGTGATGGGTGATCTGTAATACAGCGCCAAAACAGATGTATAGTACAGTATACCTTATAGAAACTTAGTCCATTATTTCAATAGGATCTTTCATTTTTCTATTACTGTGTTTAGTATTCATCTAAAATAATTACATTACAAATTTAGAGCAGCCTAAAGTCTGTAGAAACGTTTATGTTCTTGACTGTTTCAACCCAAACAGTGTTTACTTCTATGGGATACTGATGTAAGACAGCATGGTTGAGGAAGAAGCCTCTGTAAGAGACGTTGCCAGCCTGCAGTAGCTCTGTACAGCTTGTTAACTAGTCCTGAGTAGCTTTGGATGGTGTGGTAAAGTGGAAATGGAGTTCTGCTGACTGTTCAAATATTAAAAAAAAAAATCTAGGACATACATCAACATTTACATTTAAAAATAAGACTATGGGATCAATCCTCAGTCCCTGTCAGCTGCATAGAGCAGCTGGAAAACTGCCCTGAAGGAGAAGCTGGGGATTGTCCGCCCCCGGAATTCTCTTTAAACAGGGATATCCTTCGGTGTTGAAAGCCAGCATAGCCAGCTCTACACATCCCCAACCCCCTGCTCTGTGTAGAAACTATGCCAGGAGCAGGGAGGGGAAGAATGGGACAGACCTCACACCATTCTGGCAGATTCTTGGTTGGCGCAGCAGTAAGCTAGAGGTGACGCAGCCCTGAACCTAAGTTCCACCGAGACCATTTCAGACCTTGGCTGGCCCCAGGTTTGGGAGTGCAGAAAAGTGGCTTAGTTCCACCTTTTCCATCTCCATCCTCAGCAGCAATGTGTGTAAACTTGGCACAGTTGGGGATTGAGAATTACAAAATAATATGTCTAATAACATCAAGAGTTGGCTGCTGTCGTACATTTCCTGCTATACAGTATGTGTTAAAAGGCTTTTAGGGTTGCCAGGTGTCCAGTTATTGACCGGAATATCCGGTTGAAAAAAGAACCTGGCAGTGTGCGGTCAGCACTGCTGAAAGTCTGGTTGCATGAAGTAACTGACCTCCGCTACAAAAACCCCAGCCCTCCCCCACACAGTTCCTACTAACTTTAAAAGCCAATTTACCCCTGAGGTTGTGGAGCAGGGAGGAGAGGATGATGAGGCAGGCAGTGCTGGGGGAAGACAGCTTCCGTCTCTGGGGCATAGCAACTGCTGCTGGAGGTGATCACTGAGTGCCCAGCCTGTGCAGCAGCTGGGGCAGAGGAGCCCACTTAGCTCTGCCTTCCTCCCACCCAGATGGTGCATTAGCAGTGGCAACTGCTGGAGCCGCAGCTGCCAGACATGAAGGAGGCACCGAATGCTCAGCCATTGCTGCACGATCAATCCCGGGCGGCCAGGCAGGCATTATTGCCCTGGCAAACAGGTCACAGTAGTCGGCATGACGCAGGCCGGGCGCAGCGCATGCCCCACTCAGTCTGCTCCCTGAATGGAGCCGCTGCTAGCACCGCTCCCAGTGCAGCCCTGCCTTTCACCCTGGGGGACCATGCAGCGAGCCCTGCCAACCCTCAGGGGATCCCCTCCCTTGCCCTTAGCAGTGGGCATCAGCCTGGATTGCTATTACAGGCTCAGAAGTTGTGTGACAGGATCTCCCTGTTTGCAGCCAAGTTTCCCAACCCTTGGATTAATTCCTTCATTTCTCCCTCTCTGGGTCTGTCTCACTCCCTCCTTCTGTCCCCCAGTCCCAAGGGTCAGCAACTGTCTTCCTGCAGCAGGGTGTGAATATGAAATCTCTGCCCAGCTTGTACAGTAAGCACAGAGGGGTCCTTAACACTTAACTGCCCACTGGGAATTCCTTGCTCAAACACACACATGCCACAGACATCACACCAATACACACACACCACAGAGACATACCCACTCCACACATACACACAAACAACTGAAATGCACCCACTCATACTCTTCACAAATACTGTACACAAATCACATACTCCCCACAGATAACACTGCATGCACAAGCCTTCCACTTAAAACTCCTAGAAAATGCACATGCCACACACATTTCAATAATATACACACACCCATTTGGACATGGTATGTATGTATAGTTTTGTAACCTGTTCATAGGCTTGGCAGAATTTACTTTTTATTTTTTTGTAATTTCAATGGCTTAAGCATTTTTTATTTTTATCAATTTAAATTTTCACAGTTGTGGGAAATTGTGGGTGGTCAGACGAGGAAGACAGACTATCATTATTTAATAACAGTATATGCAGAGATTCAAAAAGTTAAGTTGTATAACCATTAAAACACAAATATACAAAGTTACAATACAAAACAAATATACAATATCCTCAACTCAAACTCTAATAGCTATCTGTAAATTTTTATTATCAATAGACATATTTTTCATCAGTTGTGCATGCACTGTGAAACCGACATTTTCCAACATTTACTGATAAAAGTCTAATTCTTCCAAGCCTACCCATCAATTTGCTTACATTACTTTTCTTTTCCAGAAATGCATTAAATATGCCTGCATTATAAAAAATTAAAGAACACTCCAAATCAACTGAATTGCCTGTCCTCTATTAACTATAAATGGAAGAATTATTTAAACATCATTGCTAATTCCCTTAATTTCCTCCCTATCTTTTAGAGTTTCAGAAGCAGGTTAAAAAAACCCCATCTTTTCTATCCATTTGTAACAGAGTGAGAGAATTAACATTTCAGATCCAGAGGATGATTGTGGATTTGTGATGCCATTTTGGTGGTTGTTTGAATTTACTAGTTTCTTCTATTTTTATGGATTATAAACTCAATAATGCAACATTAAAGGAAAATTCCAGGAATTAGTTATGCTGCTTTAGACTTGGATCATGAAAAGCTTTAGTAATGGAACATACGTGTTTGCTGGATCGAGGCATTAGAGTTTGAGCCTAAGCCTGGTCTACACTCGCGGCGAAATTCTGTGGCAGTCAACGGGAGATATGCATATCTCCCATCGACTTCCTAACTTCTAAATAGCGCGGCATCCCCATTACGCTGAGCCAACAGGAAATGCCCTCCCGTCGATGCAGCATTAATCTTTTTCCGGGGGTGGATTAACACTGTCAACTTCTGGATCAATTGAACGGGTCTGCACTGCTGCTCAGTCGATCCCAAAAAATTGATCCGGTGGCACCAACAGTGCCACTGTGAGTGAAGACACACCCTAAGAGATACTGAGCACTCACATCTCTAATTATACTATTCACATACATAAAATAGTATTAACTATAATATTTGCTTTATTTCCATTACTTTTCATAATTATTTTTACAAATGCTACTAATTGTTTCAGTATCACCATAGCTCTGAAAGATTCTGGAAATGGGTTTAATTTAATTTAACTATTTGTTGTTGTTATCTGGGTTCAAGCCCTCGGTTAGGAATTGTCGAGACGCAAAAGTTGTACTGCTTTCACTATACTAATATAGTGAAAGTAGTACAATACTCTTACGGTGGACACAGTTATACCAGTATACATGTATAGCTTCTTCCTGTGTGTGAAGGGGAATAAGCAGCATTGTCAACCTCAAAGGTTAAAAAACTATGAGTCAGACCTCCCCAAAATCATGAGATTGGCCTGAAATTATAGTGGTTTTGTTATTTTTTTAAGATTACATTGTGGTTTTTTTCCCCTGTCTTTTGATTTCCGTAGGCCCCCGGGCCACCACCTGTGTGTGTGTGTGTGACAATTAGATCTCCAACACTCCCAAACTTATTGAGGTAATTTTGGCCCCCACTGCAAAAACTTTTATCCCCACATCTGCCCAGTCTCCTGCCCACCAATCAGTTCTATCCCACAGCCCCCAATAAATTCTGCCCCCACATCTGCCTCCCCCAACCTCACCCCTGCTCCTTCTGCGGCTGTGCTCTGGCCCTGATCCCTCACTGCAAGGACCAACCCCCTCACCACCCCAGGGGACTGACCCCCATATTGACCTGATTGGGCAGGCAGGCAGACAGGCTTCTTGTCAGCTGTTCTTAGCTTGACTCTGCAGGCGGCAGGCGAATACCAGGGGAGAAGGGAGTAAGTAACTGGAAGGCGGGGGCTTGGTGAAGAGGTGGTAGAGGGCAGGGCAGGGGTGTTCAGTTTTCAGCAATTAGAAAATTGGCAATCCTACTTGATACATATGAAATTAGCCTCTCTGACTGCTAATGCAATGAAAGACTACTGGACTTCATAGCTTTGAAGATTATTCCTGATTCTTTCGGGGAAGCTCTCCTTTCTACATTAGCTATATGTTTGTTGAATTAGACATTATGTAATCTCTTTTCTCTACAGTGAAATCTTTTATCCGTATCATTTTATCTCTTAAACTGCCATAGCTGACCTGCAAAAAGTTTAGTTTCAGGGCCTTGTATATTGGTGATACATTGGAAAAATGATTGGATCTGATT
Organism: Emydura macquarii macquarii; assembly: GCF_026122565.2. NCBI lineage: Eukaryota > Metazoa > Chordata > Testudines > Chelidae > Emydura > Emydura macquarii. Next base: position 4,185,954 of record NW_027133377.1, read on the forward strand.
TTCCACTACTCAAAGTAGGTGGAAAATGTGACTAAATCAGGAAGGTAGCATTTTTACTGGCTTTCAAGAGGTCTAAATGACTCAGTGTACAATGCCATGGAGAATTAGGTCTATTTGGTATGACAATAAATTGTCAGCAGAACATGTAGTATTAAAAAATATACTAGACAGCATCCATACAAGACGCTGTAGAGCTTATTTTAATAACATAGATACCAGAAACGTTATATACTACATAGTTTTGAAAAAAAATGTAATCTGACATCAGACCCATAGCTGATTCACCAGCCTGACCTCAGACTGCTAGATTCTGAACTTTTTTTATGCTCTCCCCCTTTTTTATAATGATGTATTTAAGAATGCTGGAATATACACATTGCCAACAACAGTGCCATCTTCAGGAAAGGAAAATGAGAAAAACTTTTATTGGATGAGTTAAAGCAAAGACTGATACTGAAAAGTTTTATGAACTTTTAAAGGACAGCTTTGACATTCTAAGAACATTTTTGGTTTGATGCATTTAAATGATAGTGAAAGAGAGAGAATTCTTAATTTCTGGTTGTGTCTGCTGTCTTGGTTTATACTGTAACCTAAAATGCCTGGCAAAATTATTTTCTGGTATCTCAGTAAGTTTGCTTTTTGAAGTTCACACAAGTTTGATTACCCTCTGAAGGTGAACTGCTCACCTTAGTTTTGGCAGAACCTTTTCTTACTATTGTTGCTGCTCTCTGACTTTTTGAGATAGTAGTGTTTTGTGGGGTACATTGATCCTGGAAAGCCAATAGTTTCACATAACATGAGTCTCATAAGCATACTGTGTAGTCTAGGACAGCTCAACAGGGAAAACTGAATAACTAAGTTATTCAGAAATGAGCTCCATACCTATCCCAGCTATTCCAGGGGAGGGAGGAGAGAAAGGGGAGGAATGCAGAGCTTCATTCAGGGTGATCGAAGGGTGGGAAAGGGAGGCACAAAACCTTCTTTAGCCTCCTCCCCCACACCCTCCAAGCCTATTTTTTTAGTTGGGGAGAGCTTTATATCTCTTCAAAAGACTAGCATGTGTGTTGTCTCTCCCAAAAGAGTGCTGCAGCTGCCGAGAGAACTGGGGAATCCTTCCCACACAACAGTAAGCTTACAGGGAGAGTAGGTCATGGGTTTGCTTAGGTCAGAAAACCTTCAGACAAGCATCTGAACATTAGAGCACTTGCCTAAATCAAAATTTTGAACAAATAGAGGTTTGCTGAGTGCTAAAAATGTGTTAAGTCATTTATTAGGTAAAAAAGGAAAGACAGCTCTTTTAAAACGAGATCTGAAAAAAGCAGCTTCTTCCTTAGTTAAGATTGCTTGCAATAGCCTGCCAGACAAACCAGCACAGCTTAGGTTTGAAACATTCAAGAAAATCAAAACGTCTACAGGCTTTAGCCTGCTATAAGATTGTATTACAGTTATTTTCAGTAAGAATAAATGTTAAACAAATAAGAGATATGAACAATCTTATATAGATAGTACACTAAATGTCTATGAACTACACTATACATCTATTACTGTATCTTTATATATATATACACACACACACACACACACACACACACACACACACACCACATATATGCAATACACTCCACTCAACCCCATTTACTATAATGATGTGTGACAAATTTGGACAAGAAAAGCTGAGAACAGAATGACACTTTAATAAATGAGGACAGGTATTGTTAGATCCAATTCTGAATACAATACAAAACATCTTCTAGCATTTTGTTTTTCTTTCTTTATAATATCTCAACTTTTAAATGGAAAAATATAATAACTATAATAATTTTATAGGCATAATTTCTGGTGCTTGATTTTTGTGCTTTAAAAGTACGAATTTAAGGCTGTCTTTTAACTTGGTTGTCTTTCACACTAACATCTTTTTAAGTGCTACCATGATATAAGTGTTCACAAGAACAGTTGAAAAATTGTAAGTATGTAATTATAGAGATTAATTTATTCAAAGGTAAACCGACATGTTATATTAAGTTAGGTAGCTTTTACGAGTTGTTTTAGAGCTATTGAAGCTGGTGATCATGTTTCACTTTGAACTGATAAAAGTAATTAGGGATCATTAGGTGACACAAAGTGTAGTGAGACTTTTGTAGCAAATAAAATTGGTGAGCATTGTAGGAAGGTTGATAAAGATGCACATTATCTTCCATGTTATCAGGAACTACTGTAACAGGATTACTCTCCTGCAGGCCATCACAAGTTGTCACTTTCAGTTGCTGTTGGCTTTTATTTTAACGGTGGTCCCATGTGCTATATTGTTTGCAAACTTACAAGCCATGTTGTAGTACAGCAAAATGTGTCACCATTGTATGTGAATGGACTGAGAAGCTAACTTAAGCTTTGTGCAGTTCTTTTTCTCTGCCTTGAGGCCTAATTCATTACAACAGAATTTTTAAAAAATAGTATGTTATAGTACTAAATAACTGTTCTGGGTAGTCTGAATTACTTGATATTTTGGTGGTACCAACAGTTACTAGGATGGGAGGAGGGTTGGATATTTCAGTCCCAGATAATTTTTACTTTTATATAGCAAGTTATTTAAATACATAAATTTTGTACATTGACCTGTTATACCCTCTACTATTTAAAAAAAAAAAGTGCAGGGTGGTAGAAGTAGAGAGAGGCATAAAGTGTATTGGAAAACAACCAAAATGTCCCCTGCAAATGGACCCTATTCAGAATCAGTAAGCGTATGATGAGTGAAGTGGTTTTGAATATCGCCTTTAGATTCCATGCTGTTACAAGGCCAGCCCCGAACATGGCAACTCTTATTTCCACACACAGTACCTCTTCACTCTCAATTTAACCCAAAAATCTGATGAACCCATTACTCCATACTTGATTTCATGGAACAAGGAGTAGATATAGTTACAAATGATCAATCACAAGCCGTGAACCAAAGCAGCAAGGCATTAACAATTCACACCATTTCGGTCCACTTGCTCAAGCAGAAGATGTGCCAGCATATTTAATGCACAACTACTTCGTTCGGTTTAAGAAAAGACATGACTCATGCTGCATTTGAGAAACTAAGGGGACTTCATAGGTTTTCATGCCTACTTACCATTGAGTTTCAGAATGGAGTGCACCCAGATCTAAACAATTAACATAAGCAGTTGTTCAGTAACAGTCAGAGAGAGACAAGTTCATAAATTATATTTTATTCAGGTTAAATTAAAGAATAACCTACAAATTGTTTCCCCCCAATAAAGCCAAGTTCTATTATATTGTGTTCTACAAATCAACATCTTGTTCAACAGTATTGTAACATTGTAGACCCCACAGGCATATGCCGTCAATTTAATAGGATCACTGAAAAAGCAAAGCAGCTGTGAAAGATTGCTTTAAGTACAGCAATCGTGTGCTTGTCATTCTGTTCAATGGTGGAAAAATCCAAATTCGGATAGGCATCAGTATTTAAGAAAATGACTGCTAAAACATCTCTCATAAGTACCTTAGGGACAATAAGATTTGACATATAGCATGTAAACAAAAGTACACAGCAGCTGTTAGATTAGTTTTGTTCGAGTAAAAATACACTGACGTAATTTAAACAACATAGCAAATTGCGTGCTCTCCATCATTCAGTCTCACTGTGCAGACCACACTTTTGGATAGTCTATGCCAGTTGCTGTGGGACTCAGAGCTGTATAACTGTTACTAAAAATAGGAAGGGGAATGCAGTCAAGCACGTGTGCATTAGCACCAACTCAACTCATACTCTCACACACACACACACACACACACACACACACACACACACACACACACACACACACACACACACACAAAATATACTTTTCAGCTCCTTTGAGAAAGTCTTTGTTGGTATCTAAAGAGCTGCATGATGAATTTTTCCTCTCCATATTTCAATCACATTAAGCTTTTTTCCCCAACAGTTTTAAAAAATCTGTTGATGATGAGATAATTCTTATTGTTCTGCTACCTTTACTTGTGGCAAAATTAAAATATGATTGTAGTACTATGACTGTATCCTAACAACAGTAGACCCTGATCTACACTGCAGAATTAGGTTGACGTAAAGCATTTTACATTGACCTAACCCTGTAAGTGTCTACACGAAAATGCATCTCCTACCAATGTAACTCGCCCACTACACTGACTTAATAACTCCACCTCTGCAAGAGGCATAACGCTTAGTCAATGTAGTTGAGTCGACGCAATGTTAGCATAGACACTGCGTTGCTTGCATCAACTGTTACTGCCTTTCAGAAGCTGTCCCACAGTGCCCCACACTGACAGTTAAATTGGTGCAAGCTATCCTGGTGAGGATGTGCACCACTGACACACATAGCATAGTGTGAGTGTGCAAAAGCAGTTTAATTACTGCGGTGGCTGTAAATCAACGTAATTTAGGTCAACTTAGTTTTGTAATGTGTACTTGCCCTATCAGAAATATCTGGCAATAATACTAAGATATCTACACTAATTGAGAACTCCTGGAGTTCTTAGTTCTTCATTTAGGAATAAAAAGTCCATAGAAATTAAGTAAGAAAATCAAAAAGGATTTTTATTTTGTTTTATTTTTGTTCTCTTTTGAAGATTGCAGATTACCAGATGCCTGATTCCCCATTCTCTGGCATAAATGCTGCCTATTCTGTGTTGGTATCCTATTTTTTTTCAGATTTCATCTTATTCCATAATTCCATTTTGCCATCATCTGCACTACCATCTCTTGCACTATGTTTAAAAGAATATGCCAAGATCACAGAAATAAGCTGCCTTTGCCTCATATCAGTCACACTGGAAGACTTTCACTTTACATTCCGTTGTTGTGTTATTACCTTTATTGCCTTTTATTCCTCGGGCTTTAGAGATAGTACTTTTGCACTGATTTTAAGAAAACAAACTAGAAATATACTATCTTCTTCAAGAAGTTCACCTTCTGTCATATGATATAACTCTTCCTACCAAGTCAGTAGGACACAGATTTTACTTCAAATATTTCTTAACACTTACAGTTTTTAACATAGTGACCTTTGTGAAGAAGCAAAACACTTCTTCTGTGCACTCTATCCTTCCCCATGACTGAAGATCTGGGGAGTAATGCTGCCACGTAGGGGAGGTAGAGCAGCGATGGAATTATTAGAAAAGAGTACATAAACATGCTAATTCTTTCTTTTTAAAGTTCTGTATATAGTATGCTTGGAAAAATTTCAAGATAGATGACAGAGGAAAGGGATTTTATCAGTCCCTTTAAAAATCCTTTTCAACCAACTCACTGTATTTTTTTTATATAAACTATCTTCCTCCCAAAAGCACTAATTTCCTTCTTGGTTCATTTAATTTTCTAAACAAGATATTCCATTTGCCTTATTTTATCATTCACTCTCAAGCATTCAAAATATCTCCCAGAGTGGCTCCAAATCTATGACATTCATCCATCATGCCCACCTGTACCTCTGAACTAGCTGATTCATATTCTTTCCAAGGGCTGGCCTTTTTCTTCCTTTACCACAGTGAACACAGTCAGTGAGTTTCATGATCCATAAAGATCTTACGTAATCCCAGTTCAAAGGTTAACCTTTATTAGTGTGCTTTTGATTTTAATAAGTGCTCTGCTTCCAGTAGAGAGAATTTGGAATATTGAACAGATTATACAACACTTCAGAAAAGGTTCTAAAATCTCTGGTAAATTTGTCTGAGTGCTCTGTTTGCTTCATTTTGCAGTCTGCTCAGAGCTCTTAATTCCATAGAACTGTATGAGAGTTGAGAGCTATTTTATTAGGTTAATATTAATTTCTATTTATCTTCAGGAGGTCAGTGGTTCAGACCTTCTCCACTGTGTTTTATATAATGCACCCAGGAGTATAGAAATCCTTAGAATTGTATCAGGAAGTAATAGTTTTCAGTGCATGGCCATTCATCAAAGAATGCGTCTTATGGGCCTGTATCTAGGTGGCTCAGACAACCAATTATAACTATGTTGGTTAGCAGAACCGAGACGAACATAAATGTATGCTGTGTCACGCCATTTTTGAAAGGATCTTTGACCAGTGATGATTTTTTAACTAGAGAGCTAAGAATTCCTGATAGAACATTCACAAACAAGATGGTCAATAGCACCAATACGATGAGCCTAAAGATTATTTATTTGTTTTGATATAAGTACAATCATCTCCTGGCATATATGTAGAACATGTAGTTGTTCCAATTTCTTCCCGTTTTCTTGTATTAGCCATATTGCACACAGACTTTCTGTACTTTTATGGTTGCTTTTTAATGCCTCTTTTATTTTAAGTAGAGAAATAAATAAATTTATGACTTTAAAACCATGGAAAAACACAAACTTGTATAAGGCTGCAAATCTGGAGAGAAAATAGTTAAACGATTGCTCTTGGCCAGTTTGTAGTGTTGTTATAGCCTTGGCTGTCCCAGGGTATTAGAGAGACAAGGTGGGTGAGGTAACATCTTTTACTGGATAAACTTCAGTTGGTGAAAGAGACATGCTTTTGAGGTACACAGACCTGAAGAAGAGCTCTGTGTAGCTCAAAAATTTGTCTCTTTTGCCAACAGAGTCTTGGAAATAACTATCTGGTCAGAACAGATGTTTATGAAAATAAGTCATACAGTTAGTATGATATTCATTGTGTTTTTCACTTTGATATTAAATTATTGGGCCAGATCCTCACCTTGTGTAACTTGCTGTAGCTCCATTGAAGTCAATAGAGCTTTCATAGTTTATGTGCTGGAGTTTATGTGCTGGAGGTCTGGCCCATTTTGTTTTACAGTGCCCCTGATTTTCAAATTGTTGCACTACAGATTTTACATTGATGATACAATATTTCATTGTAGAAGTTGGCCAGGGGGAAGCAGACATTCTTGACACCTGGGAAAGAACAGTGGAAGCTTTTTGTTTCCAGGAAGATGTGGAAAGTGATTTGGTAATTTGTTATCCAAGAGGCAGGTGATACTTTGGCACTGGGGGCTTGAACGCTCAGTTCCTCATTCCAGCAATTTTTGATTGCTGCCAGCTGCCCTACTACTGTCCCCTCAGTATCTACTACTACCTTCAAAAGTGATGGATAAGCACATTAGCTCTATATTTCTGTTAAAGTTATCAGCAGTAAAATAGTTAATATCTATAATGTTGCAATTAGCCTTCACAGTTAACATCTAGTTACAGTATTGAACGAAGCATTTCACACACTTATTACAGTTGTCTGTTGGCGGACTCAGAAAAATAACACTACATGAGTTTACATTTAGTTCAGATTTGGAGGGTTTTTTTCTTTGTAACCCACAGGGCTGAAATTGAGTGAAATTCTGATCCTTTGAAGTCAATTTCAGAACTTCTATTCACTTCAGTGGGGCCAGGATTTAATCCTTAATGTTGTTTATAATGAAGGCTTAGATTTTACAACACAATTCTGTGGCAAATTCCACAGCAGCAGGAAAACACTTGGCTTATAAACTAAAAATGTCAATGTGCAAAAATGCAATTTGCTGTAAACATGCTGCTATTTGAAGTACTCTTTTGGGCCATCTAGCAGCACCTCTTCCCTGTGGTCTATGTACCACATTGCAGCTGTGGCTCTACCTGTGGTGAGAGATGGAGGATAGGGGAAATGGGAACAACAATGTGGCAAAGTAGTGAATGGCCATATCCTAATAAAGCAAATGTGTTTATATATAAAATCATCATCATCTCCTTTTTCTAACATCAAGGGTGGGCAGAGCCAACTTCTGTCAGTGTCTTGGCTTAGGTAAGTATATACCAGCCACCATAAGTCGTGTGTGTGTGTATGTATTACAGTATTACCCTTTAAGATGCTCAGTAGTTTTAAATGCAAGGATTGTGGACACAGGCAGCTTCTCCACTGCATCAAGTTCAACTTTCCTGGGTGAAATCTTGCCCCCATTTAAGTCAGAAGGAATATTGCCACTGATTTCAATAGAGACAGGATGTCCTTTTTACTACCTTTATGGTCTTGCAGATTTTTTCCCCTCTGCTTTTCCTCATTTAGTTTATAGCATTGCCTCCCATTCTCTTGTCTTTGCCATTGATGTCAGTTTACACACACAACCAATGATGTATGTATTATTTTTTAAATTCCTAACTTCAAATTTAAATATAAAATTTTCTAAATTACTCTACAAGCATGCTGTTATAGGCCCTGGGTAAGCAAGGTGCTTAAGTATGCGCTTAACTTGAAGCACATGAGTAATCCCAGTGACTTAAATGAAACTACTGGGGCCATAGTTTCTTGTAGACATGATAGCAGAATTGGAACTTTACGAAAGGTTTCATTAAGGAGATTGCAGCTCAGCAAAGGCATTATGTGTATAGAATGAGGCATGGAAGTAGTAGGTCTAAAGATTTTTATCAAAGAAGCAGTCATACAGTATTTTGAGACTTGCAGTGTTGGCTAAATTGCAAGAATAGAGGATGCCTAAGGTTAGTGACCAGACGATAAGACTGTACTGTACTGTGAAACTGTTTTAATTCACATGGCTTTGTCTCAGCCATGTGACTTTTTTGGCAACCTGAATAACATACAAATATGTTTTTTAAAGTAACATCCTCTGTAAAAAATAATTCTATGGCTTTCTGTTTTCACCCACATTTGGTGTTGAGTATACTTAAAAATACATTGTTTTTAGCAAAAGCAAATATATAATCTACCATGTGCTAAACTAATTATTATCCTCTACATTTAGTCTTAATTTAAGTCTGTGTGTTCTGTCCTTTACATTTACTTTAAGGTGACCAGCTACATAGGAATTGTCTTATGAGAGTTTCTTTACTAAAGGCTCAATTCAGCCAAAAATTATCACCAAAGAGATTCTGCATGGTTTTGCAATTGAGTTGAAAAGCTGTTGAGTCTAATTGTGAGTCAATTACCAGAATGCCATACTAGCCTCCTCATCTGCATAAAATATGTGAAGTATCCAATGATATGTACTCATTTTCTTTGTTGACAACACATGCAGCCCTTCCTTAGTATTCATCTGCCTGTGAGGTTACCACAAACATATAAATATGTCACATATATATGCTCAGTATGTGGTCTTGAAATGACCACAGACTGACTAGAGAGAAAACTAAATATTTCCTTCACAAGTTTCCTTTTTCTGTTCACAAGTGTGCTTTATCTTGGTATTTCTTTATTTGCCAATTTTCTTCCAGAACCTAGAAAAACAGAAATGTCTTTTATATTTTATAGTACCAGGTGAAAGCTTGAAAATGTTATGTCCCTAAGTAGTGAAGTACCAAATTATTTATATATATATATATATATATATATATATATATATATATATATATATATATATATATATATATATAAAATAAAGGCCTCTGTCATTTACATAATTCAGTAAAATCCAAAATATCTATCAAATGCATGTGTCTAAATAAACCCTGCCGCCAAAATGTACTTGCTTTGTAATTGGCATAAGGTCCCTGAAAAAGAATGCTTAAAACCTTTAGAATGATTTGCATTCCAAAAATAGCAAGAAAAATCTTGTAGAGCCTATTGCCATGAATCCATTGTATATATCTTTTCATTTGATTTTTTTCCCTCATTTTTTAAACAGCCACACAGAACAGTTTTAATTTGGTTTGAAGTTGGTTGGTAAGCAGTGGCAATGAAAAAGGTTATTATAAAATTGCTTATGGGAGTGTTAATTATATTTTATGAATAACATAAAGTATACTACGTTAGGTATAAGCTCCTCAACAGAAAACTATATACAGAAACAACATAGATCTTGCAATTTTATCAGGACAATGCAAGTAGATTTCAGCAAGGTTGGTTCCAACTCATCTGTGATAAATGAGAAGATAAGGCAATCAGTGCACACCATGACACTCAGTACAGCTAGTTAGGCACACTTCAGAACTATTCAGGTGTGCTCGCAAAGCTTGTGAGTCTTACATGGGGGGTATCTCAATATAAATACATCCTTCATGATGGCCACTAGTAATGCAGGAGTTGCTTTTCCAAGACTTAACCCAGGTCAGATATAAATAATAGATGTTAAGAGTTAGTTCTGATGTTGGGGCTGCATTTCAGGCTGTGTATTTTCAGTTGGGTCAAAAGAATGTATTTTCCTTTTTTTTTTTTTCCCCTTGTACAGTTCCTCTGCTTGACAAATGCCTGCAAAATTCCATCACACCTTTGCGTGGACCTGTTTGGGTCTCTAAGGGAGAAGGTTTCAGCCCCTCAGGAGCAAAGATGTATATCCAAGGAGTTCTATTGGCCTTACATCAACGATTAAAGTCTTCAAAAAACTATTGCAAACAGGTGAGTTCATCCCACTCTTTAAAAGTCTGCTTCCTTTTTTTTGTTTTCATTTGAAAATGTACTAGTTGTGTAAAGGCAATGATTGGCACTGTGTCATAAAGAAGTGTGACAAGTACTGCATGAGCTCCAGTACTCGATAGGGAAATGCTTCTCCTATAATCTCAAAGCCAACAATAATGGAGCTAATTGTATCTGTCTTTCGGTGTGGGATGTCATACGTCTCATCTTTTCTTGCTCTCACTGTGCATAGCTGAGACATTCCTTATGTGGAAATCCTATAAAGGCAGTCATTTTGCATAGGAAAATTAATAGCCTGTTCTGCACACTGAATATTAAAAATTGTCTCATATTTCTTCACACAAGGCTAATCAAAATAAATGTTATAGCTGAAATATTTTTGAGTAAAAATAGCTAAACAACTAAATTACATTCTCAAAAATAAAACAAAATTACTATCTTCAGGATGGTCAATAAGCTTTTATTTACGATTCATGCAAACTTAAATAAATATATCAGAAATACATTTTTATTTGCATAAGTAACAGAAATCAGGTTATAGATTGTATTATTTGATTTGTTATAGTTTCAGACTATCAAACCAGGTTAGTGCATGTTTGCTTTATCTGCATATTTGTATACTTCTATAGTGATATGCAGATATATTTGTGACCTTTTAGTCTGAAAGTGTTGTATTTTAATTATTTTGAATAAAAAATGGAATGTCCAAGCTTGTTAAGAATAGCTAGGTCTGACATCTTTTGATTTATAAATATGAAAGTAATCAATTTTTTAAAGGTTAGTTGAATGATTTATGAAAATAGCAGGTATGCAGATTTGCCAGGAAAAGTAATAATTATAAATTAAACAGCCACCTAAGAAACTCAGATTCAAAAGTGATCCAAGGCCCCAGAGTTAAGAATGAATGCATCAGCTAGATTATGCCAGCAGTCTGTGTGGGAAGGGGGAGGGGAGGTGGAAATGGGGTGTCAGTCACACTGTTTATACAGCACCTCCTGCTGTCAGATCCATAAAGAAAAATGAGCATTGACTTTGGAAGAGACTGCTCCTGTCTTGAGCTAATGGTGGTCAACAACAAGAAATCAAGAAAAAAGAAACAGGCAGAAAGGCTTAAAAAAAGGGCTTGTTTCAAAAGGTGCATAACTCATTTTAGCAGCATAGTAAACAAAAACAATTCCAGTGATCATGTTTATACTTTCTATATATGTTTTACACCTATAAGACAGTTCTGTCTCTCATGAAAGATACAGAAATGCAAAATATTTATAGTACAGTGCCCTATCTGATAAGAAAATAATTACTGAATCTTCTTAGAAAATATACATAAGAAATCTATAAAATATGATTGATTCAAATATTTAACAGATATATTAATTTGTAAAATAAATTTTAAAAACCGCAAAAAAGGGCAACATCTTTCTGGGGGGGGAGATGAATTACAAAATGGCCTATAATAAAAACTACGTGGAAGTCTTCTGTTGGTTGCTTTTTGTGCTCCTTTAAAGAAAATATAATGAAGTTCCAGTAATTTAACTTAGATTAATCATTTATTTCTCTGGTGTTTTCCAAAAGTATGAGGTTGGAAGGAGTTTCAATAGGAGAAAAATAAAAACTGTATTAAAGTTTGAAACCACCTTTGAAGACATATGCACCTAGATTCAGAAAGAACAACATTTGGACATATGAGAGATATTTTTTGTTTTTAAGATTAATAATATGAAAGGTTACAATTAGGAATATAAATGTGGCAGTTGATAGTTTACAAAAATTCTGTAACAGAAGAAGGTTATTTTTATATGCATTTTAAAATAATGTTTTAAGCATTAAAAGTAAAACAAGAAAGCATTTTGAAAATATTACAATAGTTTTGAGAAACATTAAGTTAATGTAAGGCTGTCAAAAGTAAATAGTTTGTGTTATTTGGTATTATAGCAGTATATAAAAAATAAAAAAGAGTGTAGAAATTCATTTTTATATATTTTCCCTTTAATTTTACTAATCTCAATACCACTTTCAAGGTGAAATTTTATTAGCATTGAACCTAATTGAAATCATATACACAGTACTGTGAATGTTAGAGAATACAGCATATTATTTTGAAATATCAGTCTGTTTTTTGACTGTTTTACATATGTTGTCCCTAATTTATAAATAAATTAAAAATTAAAAAATATGTAGATTATAATATGATAAATAAGCCAGGTTAAGATACATAGAAATATAAAGCTATAAAGCTGAGTCAAGTATCCCCTGTTTTACCCCACCCTACCTTATTGTGGAAGAATGGCATTTGAAGACTATCGACTCTCCTCCTAAAAAAAGGGATGCAGGGGGCACAGCCCTCATTGCTTCATCCTTTTGTGTCTAGGCGGCCTGGTAGTACAGCTCTATGATGTGAAACATTATGTTCAGTTTTCAAATCACTGTATATGTAGACATTGCTTGATAAACTGAACTGAATTTTCTTGTTTTCTATTTATCTCCATTATTTTGAGATTTGTATTATATTTGTGTTTTACACTATATTTTATTTAAATAAATAAAGAACAAATGAAGAACAATTATGAGGAAAAGCCCCTTTGATCTTGTAGTACTCCGCTGGGACAACATGCTTTGTTAAAATAATGAGTCTAAATAGTTTTTGGAAGTATTGTAGCTCAATAACAATATAATTATGTTATACTTCAACTAAAATCTAGTTGGGTCTCAATTTCAGTCAAAGTGTATTGTTATGCACCTACTGGATTTAAAATAGTACACAGTGGTTGACCCAAAAGCTTGTTGCTTCTTGCCTTATTAGGGGCAGGGAATAGTATGGTGTTAAAATTCTCAGTCCACAGGTCAAAAAGAGGAACTCTTGTCATTCTGCTATGCCCCCTATATCACCTTTAGGAGGAGAGTTGATAGACTTTAAATGCCATTCCTTGAGAATGAAGTAGGGTGGAGTAAAGCAGGTAAAACTGAGGGGATCCTTGATTCAATTTCCTGGTTTTATCCTGGTCTGTATCCTAACCTTGCTTATTTACTATATTGCAATCAGGTAAAAATAAGAGGATATTTGAGGCCGGAGAAGGGTTCAGATGTGTCTTTGAACTCAAGAGAAAAGAAAATAACACGTCTGTACATCACAGTGGCTTGTCTTCTATGTTTTTCCTTTGTGTAGAGTCCCATGTATTGTACTTGTATTAAGTTGTAATGTCCTGTGGACTCCAGTAAAATCTTGATAAAGGTCACACTGGAATTTGATTACCCTCAGAGGACATGATTGCAAAATATAGGTTTCTGGATTTAAAAAAAAAATACAAAAACTATCCAGCACTACAGAGAGAATTATTTTGTAATTAATTTTCATATGGTGGATTGTAACTGTGATGGTATGTGGCTTTAAAAATGCTCTCCCAGTTGTTTGTCAAAATTCCAGAGATACTTAAATAGACATAACGTTTAATATTTGTGTATTATATGTAATATATATTTGTGTGTGTTTGTGTGTCTATATATGTTGTTTTCAAATATCATGCATGGCTACTGTATCTTGTATTTAAAACATATATGTTCTTAAAACAGAGACGAGACATCTCCAAAATGAAATTGCTCAGAGCTATGCAAGAGCTTAAATTCATTAGAAACATTAGGAACAACATAAACATGTTAATATGAAATGTAGATAACACTTTCAACCATGGGGGCTGTCCCATCTCATTAGCATTCTTGATATGTAGTTGTGCTGTTGGTGGGGGTGTTGAAGCAGGAATGCCATTGTGCTGGGTGCCAGTGTTTGGGGACAAACACTGCTGTGGAGGGAACGTGTGAAAAGGCCATAGTACTGTCAGTGAATGAGGAAGGCTGTGTTTTCTGTATGCTTCAAGCAGGGAAGCTGTCATTCACAGGCCTAGCACAGCTAAACAGAGGCCAAAATAGAAGACTGAAATACCTTTTAAAATGATATTAATGATTTTTAAACATTTTCTTCATTTACAGTCACACAATAAATCATCTATTGTTCTGTCCATCATTAAACAAACAAAAAACATATTATGACAGAGAAACTGAAAATAAACTGAAATGATGCCAAAAATATGAGATTCCTGACACTCCATTTGAGAATCACTAGTTGACCAAAAAAACCCACAAAGTGTTGATGCGCATGTTTTATAACTTGGCTCTGTGAGATTCTAGAAAAATACTGCTATAATAATTTATTCATACACTCACCCACAGTCCTATAGATTTCTATCATATGCTTAAAAAACCTTTTAACAAAATTGTGCTGCTATTTTTTTAATGTAGGTGGTGGTCGGGATTATTTATGCTGTGTATTCCTACACTGAGTGTCTCAGAAATTGCAGTGACAGAAGTTAGTTATATAAACCACTGCAAATTACGTTACATTTAAAGTAATGAGTTCTTGTATGCAAAATACTGAAGGAAAAACAAGAGAGACTAAAATAATGGACTGATTTTACCGTCCACCTTTTTAACTGAGAATACTGAACAAATACTGTTATGGTTAAGGGTATGGGAGTCTTCTTATTCTATGTTAGTGCTGGTATACAAATTATTAGTCCAGATGTAATTTTTTAACATTTTATCTAATCAGTTTTAGAATTGCTGATTCTGAGCTGCACTAACAGCCCCCATAATTCTTACGATTTCAACCACTTTGTTATATAGAGCTATAAAATAGTACTACATTTTTAAAAATA
The DNA here is from genome assembly GCF_026122565.2 of Emydura macquarii macquarii. NCBI lineage: Eukaryota > Metazoa > Chordata > Testudines > Chelidae > Emydura > Emydura macquarii. The sequence continues at coordinate 4,200,997 of NW_027133377.1, forward strand.
TTGCAACTACTCATATAAGAAGAGAACACTACATTTGTATTTTAAAATAAAACCTTTAATTTGAAACTACTTACTTAGATATTGCAGCTTGAAGTTGTCTATAATGCCTACACTCTAGCTATCTTTCATAACTCTCCTTGATTATATTCAGAAATAGACATACATAGTATGACTACTAGTCAAGTTTTCACTGACTTCAGTGTGGCTTTGTATGCTAAGATTTCTATTGCAATAGCTCTAATTACTTCATAACAGGTTCAAAGGACCAGGACTTTGCCATTATAAATGTCACATAAACCAGCTGTTATGGGGGAATCTTTTTCCTGGGAATTGTCAATGGAGGAAGCTGTCACATAAATATAATATTTTTGTTTTCTAATTTTGTATAACCCTCATATTTTGCATATAATTTTATGCACACATTACCACGCAATGTAGTCAAAAGTTTACACTTTAAAATATACTCTGCACTGCAATGCTATTTTTAAAAAAATTATATTTTATCGTGGCCTAAAATTAGTTATAATATATTTTATTGTGACCTCAGGTTATAACTTAGACACTATTAAAAAATAGTAACTGTTCTACTGAAATGGTTAATAGTTGCTTACAATTCAGAAGGTCACCAAATCCAATAGAACAATAGTAGAATTTTTGTGGCATTTTTAAAATAATATTCTTAAAATAAATTAAATGTCAAAAGCTATTCAAATAATGTAAAAATGATTTTCTTAAACAAAAATGTTCTGTCCTTGCTGTACACCCTGCTTGCTTAATTTTATACCGTACTGACTTATATCATTGCAGTGGTATTAACTATTTTTCTTTCATTTTCTATATGTCATACATAAAAAACATAGATCTTGCGTCCATTTGGTCTTCATAGGGCCCCATTCACGTAACACTCCTATATTAAAGTAAACTTTTTTGGTGAAAGCAAGATTTCATACTTTAACTGTAATATTTCAGCATAGTTTCTTATTAAAAGAATATAAAAATAGTGTTTCAGTAATTTTGAAATTGAAAAATAAAATTAATAATCTTGATAGTTTTGATAAGTGATTCTTAGAATGTTGAATTGTTTATAGATTTGAGTGACGGTTGAAATTTTTTCCCACAACCAAGGTGTATTCTAGTTACTAGAAGTATTTTAAGAACCTTAAACTTGTGTCTTCTTCTAAGTGTCATGCCTTGAGCAGGCCTAACATCAGTTAAATGAAGTGAAAATTGCATTCTTTTCTTGATAGAGATGAAAATGGATTTCTGGTCATGAAATAGATGTAGTTGTCACTTTTTTAAAAAGGTGTCAGCAGTTTGCTTCAGCAAGTAAGGTGCCAATTCAGTATGACAGTAAACTTGTGATCTGAGCAATCAATAAAATGCTTCAATAACTTCTGCTTCATTACACTTATAATAAGAGGCTATAGATCTGTGGCACATAAAATGTTGATAAAGAGGATATGTAGGGACTGGCTGTGACATTTTGTCTTAGAAGTACAGTAAGTGCAATGTTGCCATCTAGAGTTTGTGCATAGGTAATTATTCCAAAAGGAAAAAGCTGTAAGTGATAAAATAAGCAGTGATACGGAAAGCTGTTTATTGGTATGTGTATATAACTGTTTAGGTTGGAGGAAAATAAGACACTACTGCTTTTTTGCGTTGAATAATTTATAGTAAATGTGAAATATTTTTCTCAAATAGTATTTTAATAGACTTAAAACAATATAAATCTAAAGTAGCTTTTGGTATTACAAGCTACTTTAAACACTACAATTATTTAATTTGATATCTGTAAGGAGGAAAACCAATGGTTCGTAATAATAATAAATTCATACTATGATGTTTCAGATCCAGACCAAGGATTATCTTTTAATTTACCTATTATGAAACCATAAATAGCTTAATTTAATTTTTCATAACTTGTACATTTTAAAAAACCTGTCTCTGTGGAGTTTATTTTTTGGGGAAATTACTTTTAATACACATACTAGGTTTTTCTCCTTTTAAAAGGAGTGTTGACTCTTAATTGATACAACATATTATGGAAATTGAAAGACTATGTTCTTTTACGTTTAAGATAATTAAAGCTAAATTTAGATTTGAAAAAGGTTTCATTCTCCATGGATATTTTAGGAAAAAATAAGTTCTTCACACATGTATTCTTTAAAGCCCTATGATCAATGTTTGTGCCCAGTGAAGGTTAAAGACGAGTTTGGCTGATTTTATGAAGTTTAGAAGCCTAAAAAATCATTTTCCTGAGTTCAGAGACAAAACAAAACAAAAAAACACAATACTCAAGTCACTGAGATTACTGAGAACTTGGATAGTGAGAATTTCTTTAAATTGAATAGGCTAATTTCAAGCAGGGCATTTTTAATAGGAGGAAGACTAAATGACTTCCCTTATTATATGCAGTGCTGTTGTAGCTTTGTCTGTCCTAGCATATCAGAGGGACAAGGTGAGTGAGGTAATATCTCTTATTTGACCAATTTGTCATTCTTCCCTTATTACAGTCCATGTACCCTGTGGAGTTCAGGAGGGGACTGTAGCAATACCATTGTTGACCTTCCTTCTGAATTGGTGCAGGATTTAAAACCAGCTCTTATATTGACTATGGTAGCACTATAAGGCTAAGAAGGCTATAATGGTCATGCCTCTTGCTCCTGCCCTACAATAGTTCCCAACCACCATCCTGAAATTGATATGTCCTAGGTTTGTTTCATTATTAATTCTTTTCTATATAGATAATGGTTGATAAGCGGGTCAAGTGTCTGTGAAAATGTGGGTCAGGAGGGAAGTGCACTTATTGTTAGTCCTAGTTATTTCTGAATTGCTTTTTGCATTGAACTCTAGATAATACTATTGTTTTGTTTTTTCCTTCCTGATATTCACACACGATGGCAACATTTAGGCCTGTATGCCCAGACATGTAGTTCATGCTAGAGATTTAGATAAATTTAGTCAAAATTTAGGCTATCAGTAGGGAAGGAAGGGGTTGTGACCTCTTAAATCCAGTGCAGATGGGAGATGGCAATTATTGTCTTCTGCAGATTAGAAATAAATCAGCCATTAGAGACTGATCGAGTTTTGATTGCAGGAGGGCCCAATCTCTCAGCACAAGATACAGGCCACTCACATTTGGACATGCATCACTGGTGACTTCTTGAAAATTTTAATTCATGATCCTGATATTCTGGGGCTCCCCCACCTCAATCAAATAAATCCAAATGGGAAGGTAGGGTTATTTGGTGATAGATATGGGAGGAAAGGCAACTTCCCATTTAGTTTCTAGTCCTGCAGTTGGATTGGAGCAGGCAGATCCATGCACCTGTTTGAAATCAGTGTTTCTCTGCACAGGTGCAGGGGTTTGCTTGCATGGATCTGATTGCAGGATCCAGAGCGTTAGCTTGCAAGGCTACCTGTCTGCAGGCATTAACTGACAGAGATTTCTGTTCAACAATTTCCGTTTGTTTGGTTTTTTTACCAGTCTTGCTAAATCTTCCTTGTGTCATTCTCTCTCCCTATCCATGGCAATGATGCGATGAAGAAATCATCAGAAAGTGTTACAGTACTTCTAGATGGGTTCTAGTAACTTGAAGGTACACAATACACACTTCATATACTACCTTGTGAATACAGTACATAGTATTCCCAATTCCAAGCATTTAAAACTCATGTCAGGCCCCCAAATTTATTTTTCCCCCAAAACAATGTATATTATATATAACAATATATATTATATATAACAGTATATATATTTGGTTCTTTTTATTTGCCTTCTAGGCTTTGAGCCTTTAGAATTCATCTTTTCAAGTTTTCTCCCAATCATGAAGGACAGAAACTTATTTTCTTTTTAAATGACAGCCAAAATTCTCATGATATCTCATGACTCCAGGAGTCAGTGCTTTAAGGAAAAATACTAAATATCACAAATCTCACAATAAAATTGTGGGAGTTGTCAACATTGTAATATACTTAAGCTTGAAAGAGAAATAATTAAATTACTATATTGGTGAGGTCTCTGGCTTTTTTTTATTCAGTTGTGTCATCCTCAGTTTCTTGCAAATCTATATTGTTTTGTACTACTGTGGTTGCACTGGGATTAGTTGCAGGTGTAATTTAAAATTGTTCATTGAGAGAATTACATATGTGATTTCTTCCTGTGCATGTTGATGGTACTAATTTTACAATGTGTAGCCCAGGCACTGAATATATGTAGCATTAACATAGTTCCTTTATTGTGAGCTAAACTAAATTCTGCACAAGTCTTCAGTCTGCTGTGTAGGTTAATCATTCCACTTGCACTTATTTAAAATCTTTAAAATAAAAAAAAACAGTTTAGAACTTTTTCATTATATTGTAAAGAAATGATTGCATTTTATAACTTTGAAAGTAATTACAGAATTCTGCTGTTAAAGGCAGTGAAAGTAGGTTTGACACATTTTCTTTAAATTACTCAACCACCTACAGCTATTATTGCCTATGACTCTTTTGAAATGAGAATAAATTTAATAGTTACAACAGCAAAGTGAAAGAGTGTGTTTGATAGATTCCCTGAACAGTTTCAACACCCACAGGTATTATTTGTAAGAAAACAATCATGCAGAGTCTTCAGCTGGTTAGAGAGGGCACAGCATTCCATCTTCACCTGACATCCTATCTGTTCTCTCAACATCCTGTGCCCCCTGCCTGCCACCCACTCCTCCCAAAACAATGCTCACTGAGAGAGGTTTGTGTGAATGGATAAGAATATGAATTTTTTTTGTAAAGAAAATGAACAGTATAGAAAGTACATTGTTAAGAGGGGGAGAAAAAGAAAAAAAACTCTAGGATTGATTAGTATTTTTCACTTTCAGTTCTAATTAATCACTGTTATCCTTGAATTGCTACAACTACTCAATTTTAATTATTCACAGGTCTGAAAACTGATTGATTACAGGAAGTAAAAAGCCAAAGGAACACTTTAAAGATCTTTATTTCTCTCATCTCCCTTTTTTGGTCTGTTTACCACATAACTTCATTATGATTATTTTCAAGAAACATATTTAGACCAGAAATTTCAGGCATGGGTAAATAAATTTAAGACATTCAAGTTTAAAAGTTTCAATCATGATATAGTAAAATGAAATACTGTTCATTGTGCTTTTCTTAATGGTTCTTGTTTCATAATAGATTTTTATTTACCTACATTGTTTTTACTTATTATTTAGTATTGTATATTCACTATATTCCAGTAGTGCCTAAAACGGTTTGGGGCCCCTTGTGCTAGACAAAGTGTACAGTTATAATAAAAAATAATCAACTTTAGTTTTCTTTATCTAGTACAGCAATTGTATTTGAAAACAAACTTTGCTGTTTTGGTGTTTTCAGCCAAAGGTTTCTCTTATACCCCTTATAGTTGTGCTTTTATCTGGATTTTTTTCAAAAATATGGCTCTTAATTTTACTTGGCAAAGTTGCTCGCCTTCCTCCTTGAATTTGGTGTGTATCTTATAAAACATCACTGGTGTACAAAGGGAGTTGTTCAGATCCAATATAAGCCAGAGAAAATTAAGAATAGGACACAATTCTCTCAAATGAGCCATTTACAGACATTTGCTTGAAAAAATAATACTAATTCAAACTTTCAGTAAAAAAAGGGTATGTAAATCAAAGCTCAGTCTATGCAGCAGATCACTGTAAGTGTCAGTGACTGTTAAAGAATTACAGGACATTGGAACAAATTCTTTAGTAAATTATTTTTCCAATGTAATGTACCCAAACATGCTTTTGCCCTATTTTCCCTCCTTAAAGTATTTATTATAACCATTGCTGAGAGAAACACAACATCCATTTATGTAACTCTGTACAGAATAACAAAATGCTCTTGATTATTTACCACTTCGCATCTTCAGTCTTTATCAGTGATGATTTTATGTTTTCTTCCAGGCCATTGATAAAAATGTTAAATAGAATAGGGCCAAGGAACTGATCCCTGTGGGACTCCACTGGAAACAGACCCACTCAATGACAATTCCCTATTTACAGTTACATTTTGAGACCTATCAGACAGTTTTTAATCCATTCAGTGTAAGCCATATTAATTTTATATCATTCTAGGGAGTAGGTAAAAGAATGATAGGGAAGAGGGACAATTGGCAGGTATATCTTAACTGAAACCAAGATATCAGAGAGGTTGGAGTATCTTGCTGAGAAGTAGAGGGAACTAGGGTCTGGAAGGAAAAGTCCTGGCAGGATAAAAACAAAGAGCAGTCAAATTTAGATGGAATGCTTGGGTTCAAGTTGATATTTAGTGGTTGCTTATTGAGTTAGCTCATTCCTGGGTTTATTCATAGGGTTGAACCATTATGGACAAACATAGGTGCAGAACTGCTGCAATCCTACTGGATCTAGCTGTTGCCCATGTCCAAGAGAACCAGTATCACTTAACACTTAACAAAATCAGCAACCATCTCTCATATTGGAGAGTACTAAAAATACTACTAAAAGCCACCTGAATTATAGAACCTTAAACCTCAAAATATATTGCTAAAGGGATTGCTCTTCTTCTCTCCTTCCATACTTGAACACCAGTACCAAAAAAAAAGCCACATAAGTGTTGGGTTAGCCAGCTATCTGAAGCAGGAAGCTATATTTTGAAAATTCAACACTATTCTAGATGGGCAACTAAAGATTTAGCTTTGTTTAGATCCTCATGATCATGAGCATCATCAGTGTTCTGATATTGGGAGCTATGTAGCATTCATAGGGCCAAGGGTCCAAAGGACATCTGGAATCACAATACGGTCAAAGTTCAGTGTATGTGTGAAATTTCAAAATCTGACCATCAGAAAAACAATAAGGCACTGGTAACATAGTAATCAATATTCAATAATACCTTGACCCAAAGGAGCTGTTTAAGTTTTAGCAGTAGAGAGTAAGAGTGGAATTCTGTATGTATGACTTCATGCTCTGTGGCCACTATTCAGCAAAACACTTAAACATGTTTATGTTCCAAGTTACAGAGACTTAGGCATGTGGTTTAAGTTAAGCCTGGGCTTTAGTGCTTTCCTGAATCAGCATTTATATGCATGACCCTCCCACTCTTGTCATCCTGATGATCCACAATGTAAAACCACATATGTCACTGTCAGTCAGTCATAGTAAAGAAAAGAAAAATCATGAGATATTTCCCCAGATTATTTTCCCTACTAATGTCACCAAGAAATGAACAACAACTCAAGAATTTCATATAGTCATTGACTCTTTCCAAACTCAGAACTCAGTGCACCAACTAGTGCATCAGGTTCTAGGAAAGTACGCCTTAAAACCTATTGCACCAAAAGTATAAAATAGTTTCAAGTCTGAAAGTAGATCCCAGTCTGTCTCCCATCTTTCTGCAGTACCCCTGTTGAGTGGGGATTTCATCCCAACAATGGTGAATACAGCACAAAGCATGTCTAGAGGCAACAGTACTATACGCAAAGACCAAGTGACCAATGGATGCCTGTATGTTTATTGTATGGGAAATCAGGAGTCTCCCAAGATCAAATCAAGATAAATAAGTAAGCCACGGCAAGGAACCTTTAGGTTTTATAATTTATTGACATAGCTTTGCCAACAAAATCATTTTTGTAACTGACAAATGCAGCAATTTTAAATCCTCTAAATGTATAGGGAGGAGGTAGAAGACAGACTTAGTGTTGATACTTCATCTTTTAATTCCTTGTTGACTGTGGTTCTCTTCAAAGTTTATCAGTGACAAGTCCCTTTTTATCTGTTTGAATCACCTCATTGCATTCTCATTAGGTATGTGTGTACCTACTTTAACTGGGTAGCTGCAGGCTCCAAGCTGTATGCAATGTCCTCTCTAGTAACCATAGTGGTAAGTGGAATGAAAACCTTTCCTTTTGTTGAAAGTCTAACACTTCAGCAGACCAATGATTCAGTTGTCCCCTTTCTATTCCTCCCATAGACCATGTAGGGATTTGGGGAGGGTGAGAGAAAATCAAAGCTAGCTGATATGTGGGGTTCTACTTCATCTCTGGCTAGTTATCCAGAGGGAGAAGTTCTTTTCATGTTGGAGAATACAGTGTAGTCAGCCCTTCATGCATGTTACATGCCATCCAAATTAGGCAGATTTAGGACCAAGGCAGCAATCCTCTCTATTATTATATTAATAAAGATTGCAAATGGATATATTCAGTTTTCCACAGTCTGTACTACATTTTTTGGTAAGTGCCTCCAGTCCCAGGAGCCAGAAGGCATATTATCTTTTATCTTTTCTACTATAGGGGAGATATTTCCTCCCCTGTATTTTAATGATCACAGTTTAAGTAGGCAAGCAGTTTTTTAATTATCACTAAAGGAAGGATGAAAATTTGGGAACTTTGGGCAATCTGCCTATTGTCATTGTGATAGTCACTAAATTGATTCCAGAGTGTGAGGTTCTCTGTGACATTTTTTTTTCTTTTTTTAATCACTAGTTTAGAATTAATTGGCTCAGTTGGTTCACATGACTTTGACCCAGCCAACCACCAGCATTCCTGGAATCAGGAATATTGCTTTTGGGCAACTACTAACACCAATCCCAAGGCCTGCTGAATCTGCCCTTCTCTGGGGAGCTGCATCAATGTATGAGACCTATTCTACACAAGGAATTTACTTTGGAATAGCTATGTATTTTAGGGCTGTGAAAAATCCCTCTCCCCCCGAGAAACATAGCTATACCAACCTAACCCCTGGTGTAGATCAGTGCTAGATTGACAGAAGAATTCTTCTGTTGACCTAGCTACCACCTCTCGGGGAGGTGGATTACCTATGCTGATGGGAGAAGCCCTCCTGTCATCATATGTAGTGTCTACACTGAGGCGCTACAGTGGTGCAACTGCAGTGGTGCAGCTGTGCTGCAACAACGTTTTACATGTAAACAAGCCCTTAGTTCCTTTGTTTCTTTTTCATCTCAGAGTAGTGTTGAAGTAAAGGAATTAGTTGCATTTCATTTCTTTCTTTCTTTCTTTGTTTTGAGGACACCAGTTTAAGGGCCAAATTATCTGCTGGTGTAGCTCCAGATAATACACCAGACAATTTAGCCTCCAGATTCATGGAACTGTTATTATTTGTTGCTCTGTTCTAAGAGTAATGTAATTTTTTCAGGGGATTAAGTTATATTATCTTTTTATGATATATCAGAATGCAGTGTGCTCTTGAGCATTCATTGACACCAGTAGCAGAAGTTGTGAAGGCAATAGTTTTTGATCATCAGAAATGATGACACGAGGATCATCTACATAAATAAATGTTGTTGAGGCTATTCTGCCACTCATTTTAAAGTCTGAAGAGGAATGTGGATACCAACTGATAGAACTTGCCTTTTTGTTGGGAAATGGTATAAATATTGGGGTGACATGTCAGTGCACATTTCAATCTTTTTGTTCTCCATATTATGTTTCTGTATATAATTAATTAAAAAAAATTATCTCTGATTATAATGTAGCATTTAGTGCATTAATAAAATAGGCTTCATACAGTAATATCAGTTGTGGGGCTTTAAATTAAGTTATTCCTATGGCTGGCAGAGTGAGTGGTTCATAGAAATTGTCTCATACGGAAATGTTTTGTTATCCTATTTAACTTTCTGATTGCTAAGAGGAAGGAATGTCCTCTGATTAAAGCACTGGACTGGGGATCAGGGTCTATTCTCATTCTGGCAAATACATCTTGTGTGATATCAGATGGATAATTTAACTTCTGTGTCTCAATTTCCCCATCTGTAAATAGAGATGGTAATATTTACTGTGCCTCAGCAGATGGTTGTGTGGCTTGCTTCTACTTATCCAGTAAAGATCTTGGTCTGAATGAGCCCCTGCTTGGCCAATAAAAATGCAGTATATTATGCTCTAGAGCTCGCAAGCCTTAGGCTCCACCATGTTATCAAGGAAATTCCAGAGGTGTGGGATATCAAGTGAGAAAGCCTTACTGCTAGTTGTGGAGTGTTTTGTAACCTCAGGAACCAACAGCAAGAGCTGCCGAGATGATCTTGATTGCGAATTTGGAGCATAAGGGAAACTGTTACTCAGTTTGTGCATGAAAGCACAATGTTAGGTTTTTCAGTATATGCAGTGATACACTTTTGCACATCTAATAATATTCAATCCTACTATTTCAGTCTCTGCAGCCTATACAGTAGGATGTCTTCAATTTGCCTTAGCTACCTGGAGACCCATTGTAAAATACCATATTTAGCAAATTAGTGAGTAAGAAAGCAAACAGAATCCTTAAAAGCAGTGATAATCCATTGCAAAATGTACTTTTATTTATTGAAAAGGGTAGTTTTTGTTTATTTATGCTTCATAGGATGATTCTAATTACACTACGGAATATTATGTAAAATAATGAACTTTTTAATTATGAGATTTCACTTCACTACTGTTAATATAGTTGCTGTAAAGTTGGGAGAGATGAATAGGTTTTTGCTAGCAAATTAATGAAATATCAACTAATAAAGGGGTATTAGCATGGCCCTAATGTATAATGAAAAGGAATGTTCATGTCAATTTTTGAAATCAGTATTTAAGGAGTCTGTCTGACTATCAAATTCCATTGAGATGGTGGTGCATGGCTGAGTATTTTTGATTATTTCTCTGCAGAATATTGCGCAATTAATGCATCTCTCTTTTTGAGTAAAAGATCTCTAGGAGAAAACAATATGCAAATTTAAAAAAAATTGGACTATGGGAATTCTCATTAGGATTACAAAAATCTGCATGTTGAAATTTTAACCCTTTCAGACCTGTCACAGCAATTGGCATTATAATGTTATATCCTGTGATCTTCCTTCCCGCCCCCATTTTTCTTTAAATAAATGTATATATTTCTTATGTCACATAAATCAGAATTTAGTTTTGAAGCTTATTGCAAATGTCACTGAACAATGGACATTACATGCAGGAAAGCAACCTGATGTCAGAAAAGATAACAATCAAGGCAGTATTTTCCAATGGCAATAGCACTTATATTGTTTAAGTTACGTAAGATTTTTGTGGGAAACTCATCATCTTCTACAGAAAGGTGTAAGTAAGGATTATGCAAGCCTTAACCTTTTAAATAAAGTTTATTCCCTACATGCATAAACAGAATATTTATGCTGGAAACAGCTTTTAATTTTTTTTTCAGCATGTAAGCATGTAAACTGTGCTTGGTTTGTAAAACATGTACAGTGCTGTGCAAAATGAGGTGAAATTGACATAGGCATTTCAGCTCTTGAAAGCACTTTACTTCTCTTCATATTAAAAAAGAATAGCCAACAATGCTGACAATTTTTTCAAAATGCAAGTGTCTGCAATGTGTTCAAGACAATCACCGACTTATTTGCCACATTTGATTTACAGTTATCATAACAATATATTTCTAAAACTAAATTTTATATTCTACATTTTGTGCATCTAATAATGGAAAATATATACCTATGTTTCAGAAACTGTTATGGGGTGTGCATGATTTATGAGTGCCTCTGTTTAAATTTTAAGGAAAAATTGCAATACAAAAAGATGTAGTCAAGTGTTGGGGTTCCATTCACCAGGTCATCACCCCACTAATCTTCTTACTCCTTCTCTTGGAATGCCAATCACAGGATTCAGATGCCATACTGTATAAGATATTTTTTCCAGTGGTGGCATCTGGCTCCATTGTAGACTCCTCTGGCAGTTCTGTCAGTGGTTCTGGAGTTGCCTTTGGCTCTATCACATGATTAAGCTGCAGATGGACTGTTTGGACTGCCTTATCATCTTTGACACCATTTTTCTTTTTCATGTCTTTTTATTATTTGGATATTTATTATATTTATCTATGAAGTAGGATGTTTGTATATTCCTCACACTGAACTGTTTGCTACCCTTTCAACAAAAAATATACAAGTCTCACATACTGCATGTTTTTAAAGAGAATTTGAGCACTTCTGCTTTTGCTGTTAACGTGTGTTACAATTTACTTTCCAATTCCTTGCATCCTACAAAACGACTGAGTTTTGTATTTCATGACACCTAAATCCATCTTTAAAAGTACTTACTTATCAATAGCCATCACTCCCATTAAGTTATGTTTAATGAGGAAAGTTGCACATTTGTATTTAAGATACCTAAAATGTTAATATCTATTCTGTGGGAGAACTGAGTTTTGTTTATGAATGAATAAAATCCTTAGAATCTATGTTACATCACTAGATCTGCACTCTTTTTTTAAGACTACAAATATCTCAAGCTATTCCTGTGAAAATGTGTTCCAAACATTTATTTGTCCATCAAATAAAATGCCTTTATGGTGATCCAAATGTTACATTTTTCAATTTCTAAATCTTCACTATTATCGAGTAAACACCAATTATATGTAAATGTACATTGAGATTTTGGGGATTCAGATGAGACCTAAATTAATTATGAGCTTCCGTATTTAGAAGGTAAGTTCTTAAAATACTGTAAGGTCATCTCTTGGTCCTTACTAGTTTAAAATGATACTTCAACATGCTGGCTTTTATCCTTACAAAAATCTTTTCAACATAGAATCCTTTTCTTTTGTAGATCAGCATATGCATGTAATTCTCTGCTGAAGATTTTTGGTTTTAATTCTCTTAAGCATAGCTACAGTACATATTGTCATACTACTTAAGAACTGCCTTGTAATTTTTGTCTCCATAACACTCTCAAATTAATATTTGCATAAATATCTTCACATTGCTTCATTAGTTTGTTTAATAGGGTTTTCCTTTTAAGATTACAGCATTTTCTAGTAAATTGTAAATTATCAAAACAAAGTATGCCTGCTTAAGTTTGGCAGGGTTTTTTGTTTTTGTTTTTTTGTTTTTTCCCCCCCAAATAACCATTGTTTACTGTTCATTTGTTCAAAAGATTACCTTTTAAATTAGTGAACTGAAACAAAAAGAAGCATGTTTCTGTTCTTTTATTTGTAACCCATAATTTTCCTAAGGCCAATTTAAGGTATATTGTCTTTTAAAATGACATTAAATTAGATCTCAGTCATATGCTTCCTGTCACTTTCTATTATTTTGTACTTGTTCATCAATCCTTGGGGGAAATCAAAGTCTGTGTGACTCCCATCTGAATCTGCATAATTCTCAGTGATGGCTCAGTCAGGAGATGCCTCCTCATGGTATTTAAATTTCTACCATAACTAGAGCCATTAACCCTTTGATGACATTGTCATTCCAATACACCTTTTTAATATGAATTTTGTCATTAATATAGCACAATCAAAACCATTATCTTAACTTTTAGACCAACATATGACACAGTTTGATATTTGCCAGAATATTTATTAATGCATTTTTATACTACTATTCACACACTAAATATTTAATTCATATAAACATTTTATACTTTGTTAACTACTTCTTCTTTTGTATAGCTTGGGGAGGTAACAACAATTACAAATTTATGTCTAGGTTTGATAGCCAGCGAATTGCCGCAGCAGTGAACTGGTGAATGACCTTCAGGCCCTGGCAAAAGAGTGAAGGGGACACTCAGATACAAGGTGTTCCATCATTTGAGACTGGTGACCACAATCGCATACAGGTGTCTGACTCATTTTCCATTTAAAGAGGTTTGTCCACATCTCCCATGAGATGTCCTGGTGTAATTCAATCTGCACTAGTCTTTCCGACATAAATCAAAACCCGGTGGTTCCTTGGCAGGCTCAACGATGAGCTGTTTATTTTGAGCAGTCAAAACACTCCATGTTACTCTCCATTGAGCCTCAGCGTCAAAATTGAATGTAAGGGTCTTGATGCGGTTCCATAGAGGGTTGCAAGATTTTAATCTTGTCTTTGGCGGGTTCTGCAGGTCATCATGCCATGGGTCCTCATGTTTGCATTAAGGCCCAACAAGGCCTTAATTTGTTTCACATTTCTGGCCTTCCCAATACCATATTCAGGTGAGTAAAGCAGTAATGGCTTCCCTGCAGCCCATTCCATGGAAGTTCTGAAGTCTTCAAACACTCTATGCACCTCTGAGCAAGTCATTTGCATTTGAATTAGAACAATAAAACAAAATCTTGGGGAGGACTTGATGACAGCTGAAAAGAAGACTTGAAAAGAAGACAGGTATTTATCTGTCCCTCATCTTGCTCTTTCTACCACCTCTTTAAATGGCTGATAATGCACTTTACAGGCCTCAGAATTATAGTCAATAAGCTTAGTAGATTTTAAGGTCTGTAGGGACCACTGTGATCATCGACTCTGGCCACCTGTATAATATAGGTCATAGAATTTCACCTAGTAATTGCTGCATCAAGTTCAGTAACTCGTGACTGAAGTAGAGCATAACTTTTAGACGACATCCAATCTTGCCTTAGTGATTTTGAGGCATGAAAAATATTTCTTGATAAGTTGTTCCATTGGTTAATTGCCATTACTGTTAAAAATTTGCACCTTATTTCACATTGGGATTTCTCATGCTTCAGGTTTCAATCATTGAATCTTACTATGCCTTTGTCTGCTAAATTAAAGAATAGTCTTCTATGAGATATCTTCTCCAAAGTTTTTGCTAAGGTAATCTTGGGGTTAAGAAAGGTAATGAATCAAGAGAAACATTCCTGGTATTCTGTTCTTCAGAGGAGGTCTGTATACCAATGCAAGGAGCAGTGGCACAGGAGCCAGCAAACAGAGCTGTAAACAGGGGAGTTTGGGGGAGGCAGTGTGTGGTGTACTGCTTTTATTTTGTGTGTATGTGTGTGTGTGTGGTTTTGTTTTTTTGACAGGGAAGGCTATGAAAGCTATACAGGCAGCAGTGATAGTAACCAAAGGAATAGAGGAGGCAATGAAGATGACTAGTTTTGGAAGCTGCGAGATGTACATTATCCTGAAGTGGGTACCTGTTTGTATGAAGTGCCGCCTGATAAAGCCAAAGGAAGAGAAGATCCAAAGTTTTGATATGCAGTCAGAAACTATGGTTGAGTTTCAGAGGGGATTTGAGCAGATGATGGAGGGAATGCAAGAGGAAGCTGAAGGGAAAACTCAAGACTCACAGATGCAAACTGGGCTGGAAAACTCTGAAGGTAGACTGTTGGATGAGGAAAGTGGCCAGAAGAAGCATGTAACTACAAGAACCAGGCAGAGGAAAAGACTAGCTAGTGAGGGAGAAATAGAGCTCAGGAACAGGTTTTCTGAATTGGAAAATGAAGAAGGGACGCAGCAGGCAGTAACAAAAAGTAGGAGAGCAAGGAAGAAGAGAAGAGTGGCTAGTCCTACAAAAAGAGGGGAAGTATCAATGGAGATAGCCAGAGTTCAGAGCCCCGGGAGGATATAGCAGGAGATTTGCAGAAGATTGAAAGTGAGAAGGGGGAAGGCTGGAGAATCATACCAACATCAGGAAGAGGCAGGTCTGTGTGATTGGGGACTCCCTACTAAGAAGAATGGGCAATCCTATCGTCAGATCTGATATGGAGAATAGAAGGGTGTGCTATCTACCAGGAGCTAAGATACGGGATGTGGACCTGAGTCTGAAAAGGATCCTAATGGGACTGGGAAAGAATCCATGGATTGTCTTTCACGTGGGAACAAACGATGCAGCTAGATTCTTGCTGGAACACATCAAGGGACACTATGCCAGACTGGGAAAGATGCATAAAGAAATGGAGGGCCAGGTGATTCAGTGTGATTCTACCTGTCCTTAGAAGAGGAGAGTGAAGGCAAGACAAGATTATGATGATCAACAGATGATCAATGGCTTAGGCAGTGGAAAGCATTCACACACAGAGGCCTGTTCCCATGGGATGGGACTCCACCTGAGTAGGTAGAGAATAGATTTCTAGGATGGAGATTGGCATAACAGATTAATGCTCATGTAAATTCCATGCCTGATTCTATCCTTGAGCAGGAGGCAAATCAAGTAAGAGAGGATACAGCAATGGAGAAAGAAACAACACACTATAAAATAATGGCCATCAAGAGGAAAGATATTGCCAATACCAGTGACACTAACAGTCAGGTAAGCGATACAGACAATAAAATGACTATATATAATCGGGTGAGGAATCTGGGCAAAGCTGAGCAGAAACAACTAAGATGTCTGTACACCAATGAAGGAAGCCTGGGTAACAAAATGGAGGAGCTAGAACTAGTGATGGTGCAAGTGAAACCAGACATTATAGGGATAACAGAAACATGGTGGAATAGAAGTAATGACTGGAGCACAGGTACTGAATGGTATGTGCTGTTCAGGAAAGACAGAAATAAAGATAAAGGTGGTGGAGTAGCATTGTATATTAATGATATGGTAGACTGTAAAGAAATTAGAAGTGATGAAATGGATAAAACAGAATCTTGTTTGGTCAAAATCACTTTGGGGAAGAAATCTAACAGAGGATCCTGGGATAGTGCTTGGTGTCTGCTATACACTCCTAGGATCTGATTTGGATATGGATAGAGACCGCTTTAATATTTTTAATGAAATAAATATTACTGGGAATTGTGTGATTATGACAGATTTTAATATCCCCGGTACAGACTGGAGGACAAGTGCTACTAATAGTCAGGCCCAGATATTCCTGGATGTGATAGCTGACAGATTTCTTCATTAAATAGTCACCAACCTAACAAGAGGTGATGCCATTTTAGAATTAGTATTGGTAAGTAGCGAGGACTTCATAGAAAAACTGCTTGTAGAGGACAGCCTTGGTTCAAGTGATCATGAGCTAATTCAGTTTAAACTAAATGAAAGGATAAACCAAAATAGGTCTGCAACCTCTTTTATTTCAAAAGGGCAGACTTAAAAATATTAAGGGAATTAGGGAAGTAGACTGGATTAAAGAACTCAAGGATCTGAATGTGGAGGAGGCTTGGAATTACTTTGCCATAGTTACTTGGGATGCAGGCTTCAGATACCTTCTGCAATGGGAAAAAATTAATAGGGAAAAGTTGCAGACCAGATAAGTAAGTATCTTAAACAGGTTATTAAGAGAAAGCAGAAAGCCTAGAAGGAATGGAAGATGGGAAGTATCATCAAGGAAAGCTACCTCCTTGGAGTTCAGAAAATGTAGGGGGAAAGTGAGAACTGCCAAAAAGCTAAGCAGAGTTGGACCTTCCAAATGAAATTAAAACCAAAAGTAAAAGGTTCTATAGCCATATAAATAAAAAGAAAACAAGAAAAGAAGTGGGACAACTGAGGATGGGGTGGAGATTAAAAATAATTTAGGCATGGCTAACACCTGAACGAATACTTTGTCTCGGGTTTTAATAAGGATAATGATGAGTTGAGGGGTAGTACCAGGATGGCTAATGGAAATGAGGATATGGAAGTAGAAATTACCATATCCGAGGTGGAAGTCAAACTCAAACAGCATAATGGGACCAAATGGGGGGGCCTGTATAATCTCCTTCCAAAACTATTAAAGAAACTGGCACATGAAATTGCAAATCCAATAAACCCAAAGATTTTTAATGAATCCCTAAACTCGGAGGTTGTACCATATGACTGGAGAATTACTAATATAGTACCTATTTTTAAGAAACAACAAAGAAAATATCCAGGAAACTACAGGCCTATTAGTTTGACTTTGGTTATATGCGAGGTCTTGGAACAAATTTTGAAAAAGGAAGTAGTTAAGGACATAGAGTTAAATGGTAATTGGGATAAAATACAACATGGTTTTCCAAAAGGTAGATTGTGCCAGACCAACCTGATCTTTCTTTGAGAAGATAACTGATTTTTTAGACAAATAAAATGCAGTATAACTAATCTACCTAGATTTCAGTGAGCCATTTGATACAGTTCCACATGGGAAATTAGTTAAATTGGAGAAGATGGGGGTTAATATGACAATTGAAAGGTGAATAAGGAACTGATGAAAGGGAAGAGTACAATAGGTCATGCTGAAAGATGAACTGTCAAGCCAGAGGAAGGTTACTAGTGGAATTCCTCACGATTGGAACCAACCTTATTTAATATTTTTATGAATGACCTTGGCACGAAAAGGGGGGGTGTGCTAATAAAAACTGCAAATGACATGAAGTTGCGAGGTATTGCCAAAACAGAAGAGGACCAGAATATCACACAAGAAGATCTGGATGACCTTGAAAACTGGAGGAATAGAAATGACATGAAATTTAATAGGGACGAACATCAAGATTTTTTGCTATAAGCTGGTGTTACCCAGAGTTTTTTCAACCCAAAGCACTTGGTAACTACTAGTCTTAGCAAGGTGGTGGCAGGAAATAAATCAATGGAGATCCGGCCGGCCGGCCAATAGGTGGCTGGCACAAACAGTACAATACAAGAGTGCTTTCACTTAAAACTGCACTTTATTCTAGTCTCAAACACTTACATCTGCAAAAGGTTAGTAAAGCACCCCAAAAATCAATAATTACTGACGTTTGGTGTGGCTCTCAAGTAGTACAATGTCAGCCATCTGATTGGCCCATCTTTCAGTTGCTGTTGGGGACCCTACCATGAAGAGTTCACCTACCCCATACTTTCTCCCCTTATTTATTGGATTAGTGTAACAATAACATATCAGTAAAAGAACTTGTTAAGCAAACAACTTCAAAGTTCAAGCAAGAAGTTTCCCCAAACCATTAATTAGACAGATGTGTTTTTGCAGAGTCTGCATGTCTTGAGAACCTTGACAAACACACCCCAAAGGGAAGATATAGATAAGCTTCCTGTTTTCCTAAAACACATACCTCAGCAATTTCAACAGAGATCTTATCAGGAAGGACATAGGGTCAGCTCCCCCATCGGTCCCCTCCTCTCTTGGCTTCTTGCTTAGATATGCTATGGCTGTTGCAGAGGCCTGCTAAAACCTACTGATTTAGCTGCTTTTGGCAATAAGCATAATTGATATTCCAATTATTGGTAATGGTGCAGGTTTTTTGCTGATCTGCCAAGATCTCCCCGTACACTGGGGACTTATCAGTTGGAAGCAACAGAGGAGGAGAAGGATATGGCGGTATTGGTTAATCACAGGATGACTGAGCCACCAATCTGAGGCAGCTGTGAAAAAGGCCAATGCAATCTTAGGATGCATCACGTGAGCTATTTCCACTAGAAATAGTGAAGTGTTATTGACATTAAATAAGGCACTGGTGAGACCTCTTCTGGCAAACTGTTCAGTTCTGATCTCCCATATTTAACAAAGATGAATTCAAAATGGAACAAATGCAGAGAAAGGGTACTAGAATCAGAGAAATCAAAAACCTACCTTATGAGAGGAGACTCAAGAAGCTTGGCTTGTTTAGCCTAACCAAATGAAGGCTGAGGGGACATATGATTGCTCTCTATAAATACATCAGAGGGATAAATGCCAGTGAGGGTGAGGAGTTATTCAAGTTAAGTACTATTGTTGACACAAGAAGTAGATATAAATAGGCCATTAACAAGTTTAAGTTTGAAATTAGACAAAGTCTTTGTAATCATCAGAGGAGTGAAGTTCTGGAACAGCCTTCCAAGGGGAGCAGTGAGGGCCAAAAACCTAACTTGGATCAAGACTGATCTTGATAATTTTAAGGAGGGGATGGTATAATGAGATTGCCGGCATGTGGCCCATCTGCTACTGCTAGTAGCAAAAATACCCAGCACCTGGAGATGGAGAGTTACTACAGAGTATTCTTTTCCAGATGTCTGGCTATTGTGTCATGCCAAAATGCTCAGTCAAACTGACAGCCATATTTGGGGTCAGGAAGGAATTTTCCTCCAAGTCAGATTGGCAGAGACCCTTGGGATTTTCGCCTTCCCAGTGGCATGGGGCACAGGTCACTTGCTGCTTTAAACTAGTGTAAATCATGGATCCTCTGTAACTTGAAGTCTTTAAATCATGATTTTATTGCTTCAGTAACTCAGCCAGAGGTTATGGTCTATTACAGGAGGGGGTGGATGAGGTCCCGTGATCTGCAATGTACAAGAGATCAAACTAAATGATCACGATGGTCCCTTGAAATCTATAAAATCTGGAGTTTAGGCATGGGTAACCCCTAGAATTGCTGAGTATTCATAACCCCAACTTAAGTTAATGGGAGTTAAAGGTTCTCAGCACTTCTAGAGAATGGGCCCAAGCTGTCTCAAAAACTGGGGCAATCAAAGCCAGAGAGCATGTTTGAAACTTTTCCCCCAGTAACTATAGTGTGATTAAACACGACTGCTACAAATCTCTGAAAATTGACTGAAAAATCTGACACTCAAGAAAGACTAGTTATGGAATTATATCAATTTAGGCCTTATTAGCAAAACAGCAAACTGTGAAAGGATGAAGACTTAATGGGAAAAAGTTAAATGTATCAGCTTACATTTTTTGTTAAGATGGTAAAGTTTCATGCTCATTCATAACAGTGTGAATAAACAACTTACTGAGTAACAGGGTTAAAGACCCACTGATATCTTTTTGAAAATGCTGAAGAAAATTTTATTTAGAAAAATATCATATGTCCTGTATATTCTTTATTTCTCTTCCTTTACTAATAGTCCAAAGTTAATTAGTAGTCCTTTCAGTCCCAAATTAATTTGCTCTTTCCACTTATTCCCTTCCTGAAATTTTTGGCATATGACCTTGGCTATCACTGAGGAGTGCACAGTGTAGCTCAGAGAGGATGCAAAGGTAGCCTTTGCACTTCTCTGGACCTGACTCTGTTCTTTGCTGAGCTGGTCCCCTCATGCTTACTTTACGCCAATTGCTGTGTTCCTAAGGGTATAATGCATCAGACAGGTATCAATGGGATAAAAGGAATACACGCTTTCCATCAGACATACCACTTACTCTAGTAACATAGAAGGGGAGATGCAGGAGCTGCAAACAATGACTGTAGGCCACTGTGGGATTATCCTGCACTGGCCCAGTTTAACTGGCTTTGGAGTTATAATCCACTAATTTTGTAGTGCAAAGATGCCAACCACGTCCTAGGATCTGGACCATAAAGCAAAATAATTTCTGCAGCAACCAATTATAATGCAGCACCTCCAGCACCCTTCCTTAGGACTAGTAGTGGTGTGAAGTAGTAGCTGAGTCCAGAACAGAAAGGAAATGACACTTTGCCAGCAATTTCTATGCGTTGGGAGAGCATGCCTAGCAATGAAAATGTGATTGTTAGTGTGCTGTGAGCATGAGTCTCAATCTTTGTTGGCAGTGCTTCTTCCATTGCTTATCAGAAGACTCAGGAGAGTACTGTTGAGTTCTTAGGATTCGCCAGGTGTGGGAGAATGAGAGAGAAGATGTAGGGAGGGGAAAGAGGAGAGTGATGGAAGCAAAGTTTTTGCTCTTCTGTGACTTTGGGCAAGTCACTTAGTCTCTGTGTGCCTGAGTTCCCCATCTGTAAAATGCAGGTAATAGTACTTCCCTACCTCACAAAAGTGGTGTGACGATAAATACATTAAAAATTGTGAGGCACTCAGATACTACAGTATTGGGATGCCCATAAGTATCATAATTAGATAGACTATAGTCCTATTTTTAGCGGATTCTGTCACTTTATTTAGTATAACATAATAGCTGTTTCAATTGTGTTCCAGAGCAAAAACAAGGGTAATCAGATAACCAGAATTCAGAGACTACAAGGGGTTTAATCATGATTCCATTGAAATAATAATATCTATTTCAATATAACTGAAGTGGAAAAAGTTTATTTCAAAATAGGGGGTCCAAACACAGACTTGTAGCAAAATAATGAGAGGTGTGAATTACAACCAATTTAGATATTTTGATTCCTGTTTCTATGTAGACAGTCCCTTGGTCTAATATGCCCCAGACTTAGGTTGTTTTGCAGTTGAACTGTATCAAAATATTTAAAGCTGTGCAAAGTTAAGCACATATTAAAGTGTTTGCAGGTTTGGGGCTAACATTATTTTGTGTAAATAGATGGAAGATTGATAAAATGAACACATCTTTCTTTGCTAACTTTTCCCAAAATATGTTTTGTGGAAATGGACTAAAATAAAAAAGTTGCAAATGACAATATGTTTACTTAATGTGTGAATCCTGGGCCTGATTCTCCTTTGACTTGCACCTTTTGTGCACATTTACTTGTGTGCAAACTTAATACAAAATTGGGTATAAATCAACCATCCTGATTTGGTGGTATTTTACACCCACTTGGCACTCACTGTGTACAGGTGATAATGATGACATAAAGTACAAGGCAGCAGAGAATCTGTGTTTTTTACCAAGTGAAATTTAAAAAATTATTTTGTAAGTATCATCAGGAGACACTGCTACTTATAGATACCATATATTTTTAACAGCTACAGTTAAAATCAATAGTATTGTTGTAGGAAAAATTCAGAATGTTATGTGTAGAATGTATCTAAAATATACATTAATTCAAACTAATCTTCCTCAGTATTCAAATATCATGCTTTCAGATATACACCTAAATAAGGCATCCACAATTATAGAAGTTCAAGGGATACTCAACTCAGATTAAAATAGAAAAGAAACAATGTTCCTAGGAAAGGTAAATAATTAAGAGGTATGCTTAACTCATACACTTGCCTGTTGGCAGTATTTTCCACCCCTACATTTGAAATAAATGTTCACATTGTTTACAAGAAATGCATATCATAGAAATCTATACATAATTACGGTGCTCTCCTGCTTTAAATATACCAATGTACAGAAAACAAGTTTTATTATGTGTTTTGTTTTGTTTTATTTAAAAAAAAAAAAAAACCAAAGAGAAGCAAAAGAGAGCTTATGGGACCTGGGTCAAAACATTTTTGGAAAGAATGCCATTGTCTTCAGACTCTTTTTGTTACCTTTCAAAAAACTTTCTAAAGGTATGTCTATTTTCTGGTTAGTATAGACTTTTTTGCAGAATTTTTCCCATTGATCAGATAAAACATTTTGAAAATAGTGTTTCATAGATTCACTATGCTTGTACATGCATTTTAGAAGAATATATGCATAGCTTACAAACCTCTGAACTTTATACTGAGGGTATTTTTGGTGATGATATAGCACTTGCTACATGGCAACACCTATCTCCTCAATAAAACTGCCTGTAGTTATAAGTGCAAAGTTTAGTTATTTTTAAAGAATTCAACTCTTATTTAGGTATTAAGTAAAATAACTCAAAATATAATGGCTGCAATAAACCTTGTAATTATTGTAGTTTCCAATATAATTGAATTGAAGTTTGTTAAAGGATTGAGTGGAGGGGGGGAGGAATGGGCACAAAATTGAGATGCCTTTCTCTTTAAAGCGAATAGACATTTTATGTATTGTAAGACACATTTTTTAAAAAAAGTAAAAGGGATAAAAAAACAGATGTGCCAGCTCTGACATTTCCTGTCTGATGACAACGATGAGATCCAGTCTGTTAAGGGCTTAAAATGAATGTCTTGTCTAATTTGTGCTCTTCATTTTTACTTCTTTCCTCCCAACTGTCTCATTTTACCCCACCTGTCACACATCACACTTTCATACCCTTACCTTACTTTTTCAGATTTCACAAGCCCTTTCTTTTGTTTTTTTCCTAGGTTTAATGTGATCTAGCCCTTTTCTCTTTAACTATTCACTTTATTTCATTGCCTTCTTCCCAGTTTATTTCCTCATCTGTATTTCTCAATATATTTCTTGTGTGAATTAATTTGTCATTTTTGAGGTATGAAAGGAAAAAGTGGGGAGCTTAAATAGTGAAGAACACAAATGATCTTTTAAAAACAGCTAAAATATTTCTGCTTTATTTTCCTTAAAACAGTGAAGTAACCATTTTAATTTATTTCACATTGTTGACTGTGTTTAAACAAAAAAAAAAACCCCAAACCCCTCAAACTATATGTTGTGCATGCAGGTGAAGACTGCTGTAAATACTATTTTTTTCCTTTTTTCTTTTTTTAACCTCTGGTTGTATAAAATTCTGTGACCAACAATGGAGCTGTAACATGCAGTGGCATAAAAATGCCCTCCAAAAAGAGTGAATTGATGAAATATACACATTTCAGAGGATCATGCTTAACTTACAGGTCATCTAGCTCTTTTAAGTATGCTCATCCTTAAGAGCCTAATGGAAAGTTTGATCCTTCACAATCAGGTTTTGTACATAACTTCAATTAAGAAAATGACATTCTTTGCTCATTTTTGGTTCATTGCATACTTCTTAAAACAAATATTGAGAATGCATAAACTGGGCATGAGTAATTAGAAAACACTATGTGTAGTCCACTTCAACTTGTTTACATTTGACTTTGGATTTGGATCTAAAAAGGTTGTATTTAAAAAAAGTCTAGCAGAGTAAAATATGCACACTCAAATACCTGAAATGTAGCTTATTAAATAATGATGTCAGTGTTTAATGTGAAAATTGGATGAGTTGCTTGAAGAGATGACTAAACCATCTATTCTTGTTAAATTCTTTTAATTCATTATAGCTCTGACACTTGAATTGACTTTTGTTTCTTTTAACTTGTTGAGTCTTTTCTTTCTGACATATTGAAAAACATTTTTCGGCTTTACTTTTAAAAGGCCATTGTTTCTGTTCTACTTTCCTAATCCTGAATTTTATTTTTCTGATTTTTCAAATATCATTCTATTTTTTCATTTAAAATTACTGATATGTTCTGTAACGCTGCCTGTCACACATTAATGTCAGTGACTCTAAGCTATGTTTAAGTTATCCACTGGCATCTAGTAATTATCCAGAACCATGAAATGCAAGGCAATATCCTCTGATGTGTAAATTTTCAGTTCTGCATAGAATTCCTCAATTTTAAACACATTTTGAGACAGTCTTAATTTAACTTTTCGTATCAACTATTTTAGAAGGTGCTTTTAATTAAGGTCCTTTAAAAATGAAACCTTCGCAGCACAAAGTAGTTTTAAACATATAGCAGAACTGGAGGTAGGATGATGTCAACTCAATGAGTATCATGAAATACTCATGTTTGTGATTGGCTTTAGCTGACAAACCCTCAGAATTTTTCACTAATTTCATCAAAACTGTTCTCTAAAGGGTTTCTTTTGAAAGTTTTAAAACTACATCAGAATTAAACAGTACATTTTATTAATAGGGATTGAAGTGAAATGAATTTTCATTACACAGAACTTGTCTAAATCATTTGTAAACAATACTAAAGTTTCATTTTTATAATGTACTATAGAATGATAATAGTAATACTGTAAATGGCTAAGTGTAATGTGAAGTTTTTATTTCCTTTTACATTTTGTATTCTGTCCTCTGTTTTGAGCAATTGCTTCTTATTAAATGCACACATACACAATGTATTGGTATCAGACACAAACTATGTGAATTCTGATATCTTTTCATCACTTGTACACTAAGAATTCTATTTTTTAAATGATATCCTGCCAGCTTTTTCACAATCCATTAATTCCTGGATCAACATCAGAAGGAATGTCAGAGCAGAGTGAAATTCTTGTAAGACACAGATGTCAGGATCAAAAGTCAGAGACATTCTCAGAACAGCAGGGAAGCATGCTTGTTAGACCTTAATCGTAACAATTAGTATCTGCCATGTGACATTCTGCATACCCTGCCTGTATTTCTGTTAAGTTTCAGGCATGCTGAAAAGACAAGTATTTTCTCAAGCTGGATGGAAAATTGTATGTGGTGTTGGTCTGATTGGTTTCCTTTTTGCTAATATTTTCAAAGTTTTGTTAAGCATCTGCAAAATGACCTTAAATGGTAAAATATTAATACTCTCTTATAGAAGCCATGTTTCCTTACCATTTTAGATGGAAAATCACTTTTCCTAATTTATTAGAAGTGTACAATACTTATTCAAAAGCAGACTATCCCATACAATCAAATATTTTTTCTTTAATAGATATATTTAGTTCTACATCCAAGGAAATAAATCCTATATTTGTAACTGGAAACATATTATGCATGTTGGAAGTGTATTTTTATTGGAAAGTTAGAAGTTAATGTTGTGCATGATTTTAGTAGAGAGACATCATAATCACATAACCTCAAAATCAATAGCAATGTTAATCAGTGGGTCAGACAACAGTGGATGCTGGAATGGGGTTATTGGTGCCCTTTTCACTAGCATACCATTGACTTGACATTCTAAGGTTAAGTTAGCTGCTTCCATGATTGGAGTTTTTTTCAGACCTGTGTTTTCCATATATCAGTGCAACATGCTATAAACTCAGCATAATGTGTTTTTATTGCTTTTTTTTTTTTTAAACTTATTACAGCTTCTGCTGGAAGCCAAGGGAGAAACTTCTTTATCCTTTTCAACAATTTTTCAGGGAATGCCATCAGGACAGATTTACAGTCTGGTCCCTATGGGACCAAGAACACAACTAGGGTGAAATTGTGGCTCCAGTTATTTATTTTGGCCCCAAAATAGAGAGTAGGAGTTTTGCTGTTTAGTTCCAGGGGCCAGAATTCCACCATTAATATTAATTCACAAGAGATGGAAGCAATGAGGTATATATTTATTTATAGTAGTGTCTGGAGGCCCAGTTGAGGGATCAAGGCCCATTGTGCTTGACACTGTCCACACATAGAATGAAAAGATTATCTTGCCCCAAGGGTTACAATCGAAGTATATTACAAGAGACAACAGGTGGATACAACAAACATAAGGGGAGCACAAGGTAACAATGAGATTATTGTAATTAGTGTAATAAGCAGCAGTCATAGCACACCGGTTACCTAGCCTCTGCCAAAATTTGTGTAGGCATCATGGTAGAGGTGAGCTTTAAGGAGGGTTTTGAAGTAGCTCAGTATAATATATTTAAGGATTATTACATGGGACTCCTGGAATACATAAGTGGTGACATGGCAGAAGGTGCAAATGTGTTTGGGGTAAAATTAGATGGATGGGCAATAAAGGCTAGGATTGGTTGATGGCTCAATAGTGTATAAGATAATAGGTAGGGCAAGGCTATGTAGTAAAAGCCCTTAAAACCATATAAGGAGTTTCTGCTTGATGTGGTAGAGAAGATAGAGTCTGTAGAGGAAAGTAAAGGGAGAGGACAGGTATCATCACAGTGATGAACCAGCATCTTTGCCGCAGTGTTTGGAATTGATTTAATGGTGGCAAATTGGCATTTGTGAAAACCAGAAAGGTAGAGATTGTATTAATCAAGATGTGAGATGATTAGAGCTTAAGATGAGAGTTTTTGCTCAATGGGAAGAGGAAAAGTTGGATTTTAGTTCTGTTGTGCTGGAAGAAGTGGCAAGATTTAAATATAACCTGGGTGTATAAATTTAATTAGAAGGTTGAGTTAGATCTCAGGCCCAGGTTATGGGTCTGATGTGGTGTTCTCACTGATGACTAAGAAAGGAGAAAGATTAACAGTTCTGGACATATTGAGTTTAAGATGATGACTGGATGTCCACAAAGAGATGATAGAAACATTGGCTGAGATTTTAATTTGGACAAAGGAGACAGATGAATAGAGACATGATGGTCAAAGCTGTGCTCTTTTTCAAGTGAGATTACTCAGGTGCAGCACTGGAGAAAAGGGGATGGGACATAGAACAGACTTTGGGACTTCCGCTGAAAGTCTGAGCTGGGATGAGAAAGTGCCACTGAATGAAATAATAAACAAGCAATTAAAGAAGTAGAAGGAAAACAAGGAAAGGACAAATTTATGTAAACTGAGAGGAAAAGATTTCAAAGAGATTTGCATGATTGACAGTGTTAATGAAGGATAAATATGGAGTACTGGTCTTGAAATCTGGGCAAAAGGAGGTCATTAGAGATTTTGGTGAGAGCCTGTTTCAGTGCAGTATAAATGGGGAAGCCATACTAGAGAGGATCTATGATGGACTAAGAAAGGAACTTTAGACAATGGTTATCAATAGAGTGTTCAATGAGTTTGGAAATGAAGGTCAGAAGGGAGATCAGGTGAAGTCAAAATTGGTATCTTTATAATGGGGAAGGAATGAGAGGTTGGAAAGAAAGGTAAGGGAGGACAGGAAAGAAAGCAGGAGTGAGGGAGATTAGTAAAACAAACAGGTTGGGGCAGTTGGAAGGTTTATAGAAGGAAAGCAGATGAGAAACCTCAGCTTTAGTGGCAGAAGAGGAAGATGATAGGTGATAGATGATGCGAAAGGAAATGGTGGAGGAAAGTGGAAGAGGCCTTTTTAATCTTTTCATTGAAAAAGTCAAGAAGATTCTGAGGAGAGAGAGAGGGAAGATTTAAGGAGGGACTGGAAGATAGCAAAAAGGTCATTTAGATTGTAAGCTTGGGCGTCAGTGAGAGTGGACTTGTGTTGCTTGGTTAGGAAGAAGACAGCTGCAGGTGGAGAAAGCGAATTTGTAGTAGAGGAATTCTGCATAGTCAAGTAACTTACACTAGAAGCACTCAGCATCATGGGAGCAGAAGTGGTGGTGATCACATCTTCAAAGAAGGATTTGGCTGGGGGGCACACACATTGCAACAGTGCAGAAATAGGACTCTGAACTTAACATACATTTGTGTGTTTTTGGAAGTTAATTAAAAAGAATTGGAGCATTCAAAATTGTGATGTAGGTCATGCACAAGGGAACCATAACCAATGGGTTATCTAGGGAACAAGTTAAGATTCTGAGAAATCATCTATTTTGTAAAAACTAGGAGTTACTTGCCAGCTCTATTGTAAGCTGAGCTGCAACTATCTCTGTGGCCTTCCTTTGTGTAATACCACACTTGACCAAAAGTGTCTTAGCAGGCTGAAACAAAGGCTTGCAGAACTGAACACAAGACCAATAATATGCATTTGGGATTCACTTTGCCATTTGTAAATATGCAAATTTGAAAATTCTTTTCACCAACCCTAGAAAAATCTTCCTGTAAGTCACTACCAGAGGATTTATCTGAATTGCCTCCAGAGCAGTTAGACTTGGTGGGGAAGGGTTGATTCCTCACTTCCTTCTGTTGAAAAACTTCTGTGATGCTTACAAGGAAAATCAGTAAGCATTGCTCTTCTATAGCACTTGCCATCTGTGACTTTTAATGTAAAAAATGCATGGAGGAGGAGGGTGATGCATTATGTTTTCATTAATAAAGGGATAGAATTAAACTTTATATATGCCAGTATGCAATTTAGCTGTTCTCCCTAAAAATATTACTTCCTTGGGCATCTAGGAAATTAATCTCCTTTCTTCTATGTCTGTACTTTGACCTGGTCAGTGATGTATTATAAATATTGAAAGAGCTTACATTTGAATAGGCACAAATAGTCACAATAATACTTTACACTTATATGCCGTGTATCATATAATGTTAATTTCTGTGAAGAAAATAGGGCTCTAAGGGAATCTCAAGCACTAAAAGGCAGAAGTAAAAATGAAGAATTAAAACAATGATACACGTTTCTTTTCTTTTGTCCCTGCTATTCACACTCAACTGCTTTTTGCATAGCTACAGCTTCCTCAGTCTTCAACAGTATTTACACAAACAGAGCCTGCCTTTAGCATCCTAGACACCTGATGCTAGAAATAACAGCTGTTAAGAACTAGCAACCTTGGGTTATTTGACTGGGAACTTGTAACTGTACTGGCTTATAGAGAAGACACACTCAGCTTGTGGAGAGTTGGAAGTGAAAATGTAATAGCTAGCGAGATGTTCCAAGTTTTCTAATTACATGTATGTTTTGGTGAATTCAAAAGTTAAGATCTACAGTTGGTTGGTTTGGGTACAACCAAAGTTTGTTTGCTTTTGGCTAGAAAAAATATGGCAGAATCCTAAATAGAAACATTTTAATATATTTTTGTTGCTTCATTTGAAACAGTGCATCTGCAAACTACTTAGTGAAATGTGTGTATTTTTATTAGATTGATAGTGAGATGTGTTTTTGAAGAATAAAGTGGATCTTTGTTCGATCCGACTTAAGAGTCCTAAAGAAAAGTTGCTTAGTGTGCTCAGTTTTTGTGTGTCTTGTCCTGTGAAACACCAACTGTATCTACTTAATTGAGCTACAAGGGTGCTATATGTGCTTGTGTAACTTTTTTCTGCTTCCAGGTTTAGTTTTGACCAGACGAGAGATGGAGGAAATAATAGCTGTCATCCAGAACAACTTAGCTGTCTTTTCTGTACTCACTACCTAGTTACTGGTTTCTACTGATTGGTTGGTTGCATGGATGGATGGCTTCTCCTACCTTACTAAATGCTCTTTTCATTCTTTTTCTTTCACTATTATCTCCTCTCTCTCTCCCCCTGGTCTATACATCCTCTTATTCACCTTAATTCTCTCCTCCCCTATTGTCTGTTTCTGTCCTCTCATTCTTCTTCAAGTCAATGAAGACGTATTCCACTTAGGTATGTGTGTGCACCCAGTACACTGGAGCTGGAGAATTTTGCCCTCAGAGGGACGGCATTTGCACCTGATGGCTGTAGTGCCTCTCCCAACTATATGAATGAGGATGAAGAGCAGTGTTCAGCACTGCATCCTTATACATAATTCTCCAAGGATAAAGTGACTTTACAATCACACCCAAACTTCTTGTCTAAAGTGATTTCTCAGTTTTTCATGAACCAGTGGTGTATTTAGCTGTGTTCTGTGCTAAGCCCCATTCCTTTCTAGAGGAGCAGCATCTCCATGCAGTAGGCATCAGGTGATGCTTAGCTTTCTATCTGGACAGGTTCAAACCATTTTGTACTTTTTGTTTGTTTGTTTGTTACATACATGGATTGCATGAAGCTTCAAGCGATCTCTTCGCCGACTGTCTCCAAGTGGATAACACTTCTTGATAATACGACTGCATATGAAGTAATTTCAGCCGCACCCCTTCAGAGAGTGCGAGCCCTTTCTTAAGTAATGTCAATAGTGTTTCTCAGTGGCTTTTCCATATTGGACATTTGCAGAGCTGCTACATGGTCATCAATTCATACGTTCATGGACCATTATGCCATAATATCTTCCAGAGCAGATGTGAACATTGGTGGAGTGGCCTGGCAGTATTTGTTTAGTTAGACTCCAAACCCCAGCTCCCAGCGGGGTGCTGCTTGTGAGTCACCTAAGTGGAATACACATCTGCATCAACTCGAAGAAGAAACAGTTACTTACTGTAAACCATCCTCCATCCCCCCACATCAGAATCTTGTCTCCATGCATTTGGTGCAAAGGAACTAAAGAAGGGTCAAGATGGTGCCATCTCATATAGATAAGGGAGGAGCTACTCCCATGAAGCCCGAGTGCCACCCTTCTACAGATATGCTAGGCAAAATTCTCCAGCTCTGGTACACTGGGCACAAACACACATCTACGTGAAATTCATGTCTGCATCACAGCTCGAAGAACCATAGTTACAATAAGTATCTTTCATCTCTACACCTTTGCCACTCTTTGCTCTCTCCCTCTTACTCCCTTTTTTTTGTGTCACTTTCTCTTTCTGTCTTTGTTCATATGTGCTCCTCTTCTTTTCTACTACCTAACCTGTTTCTTCCTTTCTTTTCAACTTTTCTCATTCCTTCTGTTACTTTATGTCCCCATATATTACTCTGACCTACGGTTTGGGAGCATTATCCACATGACCCTTGGGAGCATTATCCACACGACCCTTATGCCATCCTGTTCAGTGACTCTGGCTGGCACATCATATTGCCCTGGTAATTTAGGCTGCTGAACCGTGAGACCTCACAGAGTGGGAGTGTGGCAAGAGCAGCATTCCCAGACCATGGGCTAGCAGTGTACATTTAATCTCCCACTAAAGCATCATAGCAGCTGGGGATTAGACCAGTGAGTAACTCTAGGCTGTAATTGCTACTGTGCTTGGGAGTTTGTGAAAGATCTTTTGAACCTACATGCTGCCATGAGATTCCATCAGAAAAAATTAGTTCTTGTGAAAGATGTAGTAAAGCAGAAGAGCTCAGAAAAACAAGTTAGACTCATAATATTTGTGTGCTGAGCCTACCATAGACACAAATGGAACCAAATTCAGTATCCTTTGTGAAGAAACTGGTAACATATGTAGTTCAGATCATATGAGAATTAAGAATAGCTTCTGAAGATTAAAAGAGAGAAACTCAAAAGGAACATCAGCTCTGGGGAAACTCCAACAGTCTTCCTCTTTTACATGAGAGAAAGACATATGGATAATTAGGAAGTAAGGTAAATCAATTGATAACATTTAAGCAAGTGAATTCTTGGGAAATATGAATTCATACAAAGTAGCTGAGCTAGAAAATATACATTCTAGGTTATACAGGAAATTTGGGAATTCATTTATTTTATCAATTGGCACATTTCTTCAAGCATTTGTGTATGCAGCTTACATCTCAAGAGCACTTACAAGAAGGCTACAGAAGTTAAGCAAAGCCCAGTGGCAAAAAAATAGCCTTTGGAACTAGGTAAAATTCTGCATTTCCTGGACTATGCTCTCTTTTCTTTGTGATAGTACATATAATATTATCTGATAAACATCCCATATGAGTTGTGTCCACCTCAATCCTTTGGAAAAACCACAGAATTGTGGGATTCAAAATACTATGTTTTGCTCCTTTAATAGAAATGCTAAACAACTTCCTACCTTTCTGTATGCCATTGGATAAAATGTTTGGTTTGGAAAGCTTGTTTCAGTATCTACTGCCCAAAATGCTTTCATTTCCCATCTGAGTGTCTATTGAAGGTACTTGTATTCCATTATCATAAAAGTTGAACAATGCATCATAATTACTGTACAACATACCTGTGAGGTAAATAAGTATTATTATCATCCCCAGTTTGTAGATGAGAAACTGAAGCACAGAGAGATTACATGACTTGCCCACAGGATGTCTGTTGTAGCATAGGAATTAAACCTAGCTCTCCAGAGTCCAGATTATACCCTTAGCCACACTGCCATAACCTTCTTCTGCTAGGAAGTCATAAAAGCAGCTATCTGGGCCAAGTACTATATCTAAAGGCTTCAGCCAATGTAGCTTTTGAAAGGAGGTGTAATATGTAGCAGGTATGGGTACATAGGGAAGTTCTAGCTTGCATCCAGGACCCACATCCAGTAAGAGAAAAACCTGTAAAAGACACTAAAGGAATTCACTAGCCAAATTCACCTAGAAAAGCTATATTCCAATCATACTTACGTTTAGGGCCTCAGATGGTTGGAGTTCTTTATATTGCTCCAGGGCTCCATAATAGGCATGTTAGTAGAGGAATGCATTATATCAGCCCAACCTCCATGGGCACCTACTTAAGTTTTTTGGATCCCCAGACTGAAGGGAGCTGGCAGCTGTGGCCACAACCGCTTCCCAGGCAGATTTTCTGCTCCTGATGCTCTTCACCAGGGTCTATGCTAGTTTCTGTGATTAATTTGGGCAAATGACAAACTTCATAGGCCAAACTGATCACTGATGTACCTCCATTGACATCACTGAGAGCTGTTATTTTTAAAGATCAGGCAGGGACGTAAATATGGATGTAGGAGCCTAACTTTAGGTTCCTATTCTTGAGCAGAGTAAGCTTCATTTCACTTGGATGCTGTTTTAGTACTTTCTTTACATACAAAATTATGAATGGTCCAGTAGACTGGAAGCTGCATTATAAACTTGAGCTGGTGTAGTGCTTATTCACAGTACCAGTATACTTGCTGTATATGATTTCTTGTCTTATCCAGTAGAAAATGGATGCTTAAAAGATGCATGGGAGCAAGTGAATGTTTTTGCAATTGTACAACTATGTTCAAAGCTTATTTTTGTATATGTTTAGAACAAGAGGGGTCAACATGTCTGTCAATCAGGACCTGAAGGTGAAACAAGGTATATCTCATAAGGCCAACTCTTAATTGGAAGTTTAAATTTAATTAGGGATAGAGAGAAAATGGGGCACTCTTGGAAGAGGAAATGTAGGCAACTTAAGTGAAATTCACAGGACAAGAGAAAGTAACCTTTAGAAATCTCCAGTAAACATAAAAGTCCACTTCTAAAGATTATATTGCAAACTGAGTTCTTAATGTTAGAATCATTTTAAAAATATGTATTGGGTTAACTGTAGCCTGGAATCCTTTTGTTTTTTTCTCTCTTTTCAGTTATTATTTGTATTATAGTAGCACCTAGATATCCCCTTCAGGGATCAGGGACCATTCTGCTAAGAGCTGTTCAGACATGAAATAAAATCACAGTCCCTGTCTCAAATATCTAATCTCTTGAGTCAGAAGTCATATAAAAAGCACATTGGAGATGAACATTTTAATCCAAGGGGAATTTATGTTTTTGTTGTAAAATGTCTGCATATGCTGAGATATACTGGTCAACTGGTAGAGGTGAAACCAAGTGTTCTGATGTGACATAGTGGTTAATACTTATCCAAAACTATATTGGACTCAAATGAAAAGGCAAGTTGTTACAAGTGGTGCTGGAAGGTGATCAGACAGTAGGAGGGAGTGATTAGAGATCTCTGAAGTGGGATAAAGTCATAGATATAATCCCGAAGTGCACTGCTCAGCATGCAGTGATTGTGTTAACGCTTTGTTACTTTTTGTCCTTATGTTCGCTCAAGTACATTTTGTAATAAAACACAAGTATTTGTACACAAATCCAATATCAATCAAAGCTATGTTGCATCCATTATAATCCACAATGAATGTCTACAGATATTTTAAAAGGGTACTGGACTCAACCAAGTGCAGTGTAATCCCCGTCCTCCTCAAGAAAAGTGACCAGTGAAAGAGAAGAGGAGCTTATGCTTTAATCAAGAGATTGTTTGGTTACAGAGACTGTTTTTTTCTTGAACAAGCCTAATGACCATGAACAACGGTGAATTCTTCTAGTGAATAGAATTCTTCTAGTGAATAGCTAAAAGATTTTATTCAGCAAGGGTTAGGCAGAGATAGAATAAACAAGCTAACGAGGCTCTGAGAATGGTGCATTGTAGGACATTGCCTATCAAAATAGTAAGACTGTCGGATACAGCAGCCATACACCCATGTCTTTTTCCTCACTACTTTCTTAATCTCTTCCTTTGTGCCTCTTTCATGCCACTCCTATAGTGCCTAGATGTGCACTCTAAAAAATCTTAACAAAGGTAAATATTTGGTAGATCCTCCCTCTTCTTGTCCATCAAGCACCCTCTGTCCTGCAAGGCCTTTCTTAAAATCCACTTCTTTCATGAAGTTTTTCCTACATTAATTCCTTCATAGCTGATGGGTGAACTCCTGGCCCCACTGAAGTCACTGGCAGAATTCCCATTGACTTCATTGTGGCCAGGATTTCACATGTTCTGTACCTTCTCAAGCCAGAACTATTCTTCTTTGTTTCATTTTTGTATGCGTTTAGGTAGTATGCTTATCGGATGATGGACCATGTGCTTGATTTCTCTGTCACCTGATGCTCATTTTATAGTGGTAACTCCAGTAAACTTCTGGTTTACATTGGAGCAACTGAGACACAAAACAGAACACCTGTCTTTTGTGTGTTTTATAGTGCCTTATACAATCATGATTCAATTTAATTGATAGCCATCTTATGTTTGGTCATGTCAAATCTTACTAGATAAGCACAGTTGGCTAAGTCATTGTTTAGATGGAAGGCAATCAAGGAATACATATGAGTTGCAGGAAGGTATCTTGAAGTTTGATCAGTAGGCAGTTACCTCTCAGAGTTTCTATTAAACCAATGTCCCAATATATTGTTGGGACACTGTGCTGTTGGAAGCGCCTACTTTTGAATGTTACATAACATTTAAGTTCTGACTATTACAGTAATTTAATTTCTCATGGCACTTTGCTCATGCACAGATTTCTGAGGCAAACACAATGAATATGCTGCATCCTTACAAAGCTCACTGACAGTGCCCCAGCCCAATGTGGAGCAAGAGATTTCCTGTTGCAGCCAGGTACCAGAATTGAGAGTAGTAAGACTCTCGCTGTGGCCTTTCAGTGCTCCCGCTGCTGGAACCCAGTCATCCTGGAGGAGAAACAGTTTGATTGGAATACAGAGGGCTGAACAGGATGGTGGGGTGGGGTATTAGAGAGAACAGGAGCAGAGGATGAACAGGGACAATCTAGAGAGTCTGGAGAAGAGAGGGTAGAAATGGGTAAGACGGACAGAATGGGGTAGGGTGGGATGTTGGGGAAAGATCATTCTGCGGGACAAGGTCAGAAGTGACTATAATGACTTGAGGAATGGAACTCAAGATTTCTGAGTCTTGACATTCCTCTGCTATCAGCATATATCTACAAACTCTGGCAAAGTTTGTGTCACATCCCCCTTTAATCCATATTAAGAATAACAGACTTCTACTGCTACCAGTTACTCTGTTAAATCAAGTGGCAGAGAATCTAAATGTCTCAACCCTCCTGATGCCGTGGTCAATATGGGTCCACAAGATGGAATTTGTTTGTTTTTAAGAATACAAAAATATATTGAAAGAATATTAAAATTGCAAAATCAAGAACTCAAAAGTTAGGAAATGCAGAATTAAGGTTGTCAGTGCAACCTTAATTTGGTCCTCTTGTTTGTATGCATTATGGTACAGTCTTTAATTACGTGATCACACATTTTTTCTACACGACTGTCATGACCAGGGTGTGGGCGGTCTGATGTAGTGGTCAGAGCAAGAGTTGAGAGTCAGGCCAGGTCAGATACCAGGGGTCCAAGACAGGCCAGATGGCAAATCAGGAAGTAGGCAGGGTCAGGTTATCAGGAGCAGGTATTGCAGAGGAAGCAGTAGTAAATAGAGAGATCCCAGTTACGTGGACAACTTTCTGTTCCTGTGCTGGGTTTATATAGAAGCTGTGAACCAATCAGGACCTCTAGCATTTTGCCAACTAGATTCCAGGACTGGAGTCCTCTGTTGGGGTTCTGCTTCTATTCTGGCAGCTGTTAGTAAGTCACGGGGTGGCAGGTTGGCACTTACTATCTCTTAAGAGCCCTGTGGATCAGCATACAAGACCCACAGTCTCTGACAAGGACCCCTGTTCATAAAGTGCACAGAATTAATCAGGGCTGTGTAATGAATAATGCTATTTGTTGTAAAAGTCAGAATGAAGCAGAGCACTATATGAAGGAAAAAAGTTGGTCTGATGGTTAATATAGTTGAATACCAACCTGGAAAATTGGATTCTATCCCTGCCTCTGCCACAGAGTTTCTATATGATGCAGGGCAAGTCACTTAAACTAAAATTTTCACATGTGGCTGCTAATTGGGACACTGATTGTGTCTCCCCCATTTTCTGGGTTCCCAGTTTGAGAGATCTGGGACCTGAGTTGCAGAAGCGCTGAACCCTGACAACTGTAAGTGAATTTATAAAGTGCTATAAAAATAGTGCAAATCAAAAATACAATCAGATTATAGGGATCTCAAGTTGGACACCTAAAATTAGAATGTTTTAAAAAATATTTTGGCTTTCATCTTTCCTTGCCTCAGTTCCCCATCTGTAAATGGATCTAATAATACCACGGCATCTTACATGGATGTTGTGAACATACATTCATTAATGATTCCAAACCATTTTTATACTTATTGC
The DNA here is from genome assembly GCF_026122565.2 of Emydura macquarii macquarii. Classification (NCBI taxonomy): domain Eukaryota; kingdom Metazoa; phylum Chordata; order Testudines; family Chelidae; genus Emydura; species Emydura macquarii. The sequence goes on from NW_027133377.1 coordinate 4,238,327, forward strand.
AATGAGAGCCTTAAAAAAGCCTACAAGAATATTAATGATTTTTCATTCACTGTAGGGCTTAATTGGTGCAATAAATGAATTGGTGCAACAAATGAGGCAAAGGTGTCACATATTGATTGATGAGGATACAACGAAATATTGAATAGCTACCCATTCAGGCCCCAATGCTACAAAAATATGCATGCTTAACTTTACTCATTGTGAATAGTCTTTGAAGTAAATTGGACTACTCACAGTATGTAAAGCTAAGCATTCATATAAGCCTTTGCAGGACTGGGGCTTCCATGAGCACTGTCCATCCTGCACTCTTGATGAGGCAGGGGTCCTGTGGAAAAAATAGTACGTGATCATGTAATCAAAGATAGTATCATAATACATGCAACTTTAATGTGGACCCTTCGTGCATTTGGGCATCTGTAAATCTGGCATTTCCTAATTTTTGGGTGATTGACTTTTCAACCTAAGTCTTTGTATTTAATATATGAAATTAGAATATTCTTTGGATGAAAGATGTGCTATAAATTCACTATTGTTTTAATTTGCAATAGTATGAAATGACACTCATCCTCTCAAGATGGCTCAATTTTGCCTGTAGAAAACAATATGTCTGATTATAAAATTCATCAACGTGGAGTTAATTTGAGTGATTTTCATGTTACTAGTTTGGATCCTGGGAATAGGGAAGGAATCAGGCTTATAAAATGGCATACATATTTTGTTAAATATATTTTACTAGAGCTGGGCCAAAGTCCTAACATTCAAGTCAAAATATGAATTTACCCAAAGTTCTGCGTACTCAGATTCCGTATGTGGCTTGGCCCCATTTCTATGTTTTAGTTTAGAGAGTAATCTGGAACAATTTTGGGCAATCTTAAACTTGTTGCCTCAAAGCACCTCAGATCTACCACTGCTCAAAACCTAGCCATGCTGCTCACCGCAACTGTAATTTTATCACTGCTAAAACGAATATTTCCCCAGTGCAATTAAAATTCATAAATACCAGTGTAGGTTGCTGGGCTGTTTTACTAGCTTGGGAATGGAAGCAAACTCCATACCCAAGCCCTTTTTAAGACGATTTCCTCAGGGTATTGTTTCCAACAATAGTCACAGACAAAACAAAACAATTTAACAGATAACACTGGTCATAATCTCCATTGGTTTTCCCTGCCTAAACCAGCTAGGGTGAAAGGAGACTGGCCATCCCCTGTCACCTCCCTGGATCCAGCTTCTGCTTCCTTATTTACCTTGCAGATACCTTAACCCTTTCCAGGTTGTTGCTTTTACTTTTCACTGCTAGCAAAAATAAAAATGATTCCCATAGTAACCATAACTCATTCCCATATGTCTGTGCAGGATATTGTAGGACTCCAGAAGCAGTTGAATTTATACATTAATATACATGTGCAGTACGGGTGGGTTACAGTTGCTGTAGAAACCATACCTTTGAATATTGTACGCATTTAGAATATTATCCAAAGTCCCTGGAAGTCAATGGAAAAACTCCCATTGAATTCAATGAGCTTTGGCTCAAGCTCCTGAATTAAAAATGTTGTACAAATATAATTCTTTCATTTAATTTCCATATTTTAATTTAAAAAGACCCAAGAAATAGAGTACATATGTTCATGAGACGCTTTCATTTCAATGTGAAGTTTTGTTTTGAAAATAAACTTT